>NW_006238917.1:2970613-3142091 GCF_000375325.1 Capsella rubella | reverse complement strand
CAAACCCAAAACCAACACACACACACCAAAAAAAAAAAAAAAGACAGTCTTACGAAACAAATCGAAATCTCAAAAACTCTTGTGTGAAAGAACCTCCTCTTTCTTCTACTGCCCAATCCCCTTCGATTTTTTTTTTTTTTGCTTCAATGGATGTTTGATTTGCCCTTGGACTGCCTTTGGTGAGCAAGATTTGCGTCTTTTTTTTTTTTTTTTTCTTTTTTAAGTTATAGTCTTCTTTGTTTGGTTGCTGTGTGTAAAATGGCGGATGTTCTTACAAATCTGAGGAACTTACTTCTTTACTTGTCTGTTTTCTTTTCATTGTTGTTTTGAGTGTCGGTAGATCGAAACTGTAACTGATTTCCATTACTAGTGAGAGCTCACTACCACGAGATTTAGTTTTCTTTTCTTTCTTTTTTTTTTTCCTGCTTCAGATTCGCTTCTTTTTCCATATTAGATTTGCGTTTCTCGGATTTCTTTTCTTAGATCGATTCACCAATCACAAATTAGGTTTTTTTTTTTTTTCTGTGGATATTTTGCTCTCGTCGATCCCCTGGCCTCTAGTGTAGGCAGAAAATGTTGATTTGAAAAACCTTATTTTTAGGGATTATTTATGGATTCATACATTATTATGTATAGCTTATGAGTGTATGTATTGGACAAACGAGTGCTTTCAACACTTTTTAAAAATGTAGCTTGAATCTTTGTCACTGACAATGTTGATTGATATGTTACTCACTTCATTAACCCCTCGGGAATTGCTGTGGTTAAAGTGAATCCCTTTTTTTAGGCATACTTGACAATACAGATTAAAAATGTTTCAGTTTATCAACTTGTCTGCTCAGGAACTTGAATTAGTGGTGTGCTCATCATTCTTATTTCGTCTTTTCCATATTTGTGTTTTTTTTTGTAGTTTACTATGGACCACGAAGGTGTCATGGTTGCTGATGGGATTGACTCTACTCTTGCTAATGGTGGCTTGATTACGGAAAGTGTCTGTCATCAAGAAAATGGGGTTGCGTCTGACGAAACCGTTGATACTATTGAATCACAAAGTCAGGATCAGAATTCGGGAAACATTTCCACTTTGGATGCTATTGAACACCTCAAAGAGGCAGCTGAGGTTTGCGACTTCGGATTGTCAATCTACTAGCTTGTCATATCAACACTTGTAATTAAAATCTGTGTTTTCTCTCCTGGTAGGGCACACAAGTTGAAAATGTAGATGATTCAATGTGTATGAAAAGCGAAAAGGCTCAACGGAAGCTAAAGCATGACAAACTATCTGGTGGTAAGAATATTCCATCGGTTCACATCAAAAAGAACAAGGAGGTCAAGACTGCAGGCGCTAAAGTGGCTGCATCAAATGGTTCTGTTGCTCCTAATGCACAGACTACAGAGCCTCTTAAAAGCAAATCATTCAATGGTAGAGAGGCTCAAGTTACAAAGGTAATCATCCCTCGCAATTTGCTGCTAGGTTTCGTTGCTTTGGCTTATGCATATGTTTGTGTGATCTTCTTTCTGGCTGAAGATTATTTCTGATTTTCTTCATTTTCCCTATCAGCAAGGGAAGCATGACTCTGCACCTGCTGAAAGCGCTGCCGGGTATTGAGTCCTCATTTTTGAATTTGGAGTTTCTTTCCTTATTGGTCTTCTCATGGGTACACTGCTAAAAGTCAAAATATTTGCCAATAAATGGCATGCAGATCGTGGTGCTAAGTCTTCTCGTTTCTCTTTTAGTCCCTAATCAAACGTTGAAACTGGAAATTTCTTTCCTTTTTTAATACAGGGACAAGGTGAAACCAAAGCCTCAAAAGAAACAAGCACATGAGACATCTGAAGATGATACTCAGTCTTCTAAGTATTACTTTTTCCTTTATTTACCAGCTCTTCTTTCTTGTTTCTTGCTGAAAGCTGAGGCCTTCCTGCATTTGCCTCTCATTTTTAACAGTTGTGTTGATTCTTTAACTTGATGGTTTCTTAGTAGTCCGAAAGCAGACGATGGAAAACCTCGTAAAGTTGGTGCACTTCCAAATTACGGGTTCAGTTTCAAATGCGACCAACGGGCTGAAAAGAGAAGAGAGGTTTTGTCTTTTGGTTCACAATTCTTATACACTCTCTACAACGTAATTATTGAAAATCATATTTCTGCTTTTGTATGCTGCAGTTCTATGTCAAGCTCGAAGAGAAGACTCATGCAAAAGAAGAGGAAATTAATAGCATGCAAGCCAAGTCCAAGGTTGTCTCATAGACCCTGTTTTATGTCACAATGTTTAGATTCCCGGTCTCCTCTAATAAAATCCTTGGTTTCCTCGCAGGAAACACAAGAAGCTGAGCTTAGGATGCTAAGGAAGAGCTTGAACTTCAAAGCCACACCCATGCCTAGCTTTTATCAAGAACCTCAGCCGCCTAAAACAGAGTTAAAGAAGGTATTTCTCCTCTCTGCTCAAGCTCAACCATGATCTCACTTTTTATTGAAGTACTAATACGCACATTTCATGTGAAATTGTTGTTTATGTCCAAGAAGATACCACCAACGAGACCCAAGTCTCCCAAACTTGGGAGAAAGAAGACTGCTTCTGGAGTGGATTGTGAAGAAACTCAAACACCTCGCCTTGGTAGGCTAAGCCTAGATGAGAGAGCTTCTAAAGATAACTCAGCTGCTAAGGGAATTATGCCAACAGTTGAGCTGAAGAAGCAACCAGTGCGCAAGTCACTTCCAAGATTGCCATCTCAGAAAACAGCTCTCCCCGATGGAAAACCCGCCCCAGCAAAAGCTGCCACAACCTCAGCAAAGGTGAAACCTGAAAAAAAGAAAGTTGAAAAAGATGCAGAAACCGTAAACCAGTCTTCACATCCTGTAGAAGAGGAAGCACAAGTGACTGTATCATCCAATGCTGATGCAGAAGATTCACATGAGGTTGTATCTCCGAGGATGAATGAAGACAGAGCCGACAAGTCCATGGAGGTATCTGAAGCGGTTGCTGTTGAGCATTAAAAACTCTGCGGTACGATCATTACTCTCAAGACTCATCATATCTCTCTTGCATTGATTAAGGAGGACAAAGGAGAAAAAGAAACCGTATTATATTTAAATATATATCTTCAGCCTAAACTTATATGAGAAGAGAGATGGGTAAAAAGAGTGAAAAGAATTATATAGGTCTGGTTCTAAAGGTTGCTGCTTTTATATATTCCTATGTTTGATGGTAATGTTTTTAATCTTTTAAGTTGCTTTTTGATGTCAAGATCTTCTTTTCTTTTTTTCTTTTTTTGATGCTTTGATTCCTAAAAGGTGAATATTCAGGAGATTCTGCGTTTCTTTCTGTCTGTGTATTCTTTCTTTTTTTTATATTCTCATTTTTGTTATTATGGCTTTATGTGCAATTTCTTTTGTTATAATTGATTCTTCTCCTTTGGCTCATTCTTAAAAAAATTGTGGCTATCCATGAGAGTAATTAGTAAGTAAGATCTTGTAGGATATGGATTTTGGGGTTTCGACAATAATCTAAACGTACTGATAATGAAGCAAATAAAGATTGAATTAATAGTAACATTCCACAAAAATAATATTATATTTTTGGAAACTGCTTGTCAAATCTAAGCCAGATAGGAAAAAATGTTAAAAGCATTCTATCTTGTGATTTGCAAATTGCAACTGTCAAAGACACAAAAACAAAGGGTATTAGCGACAGTTGAGCATGACATCTCTCGCAACCAGAGATCAATAATTGATTCTCTCAGAAGTCTCATTTCCACACCTTTATAGCTAGCTTTAACCATAAGGATACAAAACCACTTTTATCATCTTTGGAATCTCACAATTTGCCACAATAATTCAGCTTTGGACTTTTGGTACTTTAGTTCGTCTATTCCTTATTCATTAGCATCAATCTACTTCAAAATGCAGAAGATATTTTCATGATTAAACCGGACTTTTGAGTTTTTTTTTTTTTAATTGTATTACACCGGTTTAGCATCAGCACAAAGAGTCAAGACACAACTGATACAGATGGGTTATAGGTAGAGAAACCAAGCTCATGTTTACTACTTGCTTCCTCTGCCTCTTCTTCCTCGTCTTCTTCTTCAGCATCCCATAGAAACCGAGCATACGATGCAAGAACATGACTGCGATAAACACCACTCATTAAATTATTATCAAATCTACGGGACCCTAAAAATTATTATCATTATGATACTATCTATCAATGATGATGTATCGTACCATCTATTGCTACATCACATATAATTATATAAATTGCAGACGCAGAGCGCAAAAAAAAAAAAATAATAATCATGAATGATGTCTCTGTCATATTTGACGTGTGAAGCTATTGCTCTATAACAAATTGACCAATCACTTCTTCAAAGGATGGATATAGAGGAAATCATATTTGATCCACAAAAACATTTAATGAACCGATATTCCCATGTTATAATCTAACAATGCCCAAAACATGATTTGAAGTCTTATCATGGAGAGAAACTTTAAAAAAAGCCCAAATCCAGAGCTATGTTAAACACATACCAGTCATTAGGAGAAGATTGAACAGCCTGATCAAAGTAAGAATGAGCACGAACACCATCTCCATGATTTTGCCATATCAAATCTCCATACATAGACAGCAACTCTCCATCTCTTCCATTCTCGGACAACATTGCTCTCTCACAGTACTCCTCTGCTTTCCTCCCATCACCTTTCACCTGCACAAATTAAAACATTTGTTAAGTTTAATTTAATTAAATATCCCCTCAATTGATACACTTTTTAACTTCCTTTTTGTTTAAACTGTTAATGGATGAAGTCTATAAATTTACATTTCCTAAATGGTAATACATGGATTAGTAGATTCAACCAATCAAAAACCCAAAAAATCAAAACACAAAGGGGTCGACTTCAGTCATAGCAATATAAACGTACTTTGTGTTTTTTTTTTTTTTTTAACTTGTCTCTATATATAAGCCCTCACGTGTATATATTTTTGTTTGGGTCAAATAACAGTAAATAAATGTTTCCAAAATTAGCAAGTATAATAAAGGATTAATTGGGTTTTTAGTACATTTTTAAAACATAATTGTAGAAGTAGTACATTTACTATTTATTATTAGCAAACTAATACATTTTTACTATTTGGACACTATTTAGACACTATTAAAAACCCCTTTAAATCTAATAATTAAAAATTTTCATCAAAATATATTTGTTTTCTATAAAATTTCAATTACACAAAAATCTGTATTTTTTTCTCTATAATTTGATATGCATTTTTAAAAAAATAATTTCATATATTTTTCAAACAAATTTTGATACGTCCAGCTAACCTTATGTACAGTTGTGTGTCGATGTATACAGCGGTCTATATATACGTATAATTGTATGTGTACATATATATTATGGTCTATATATGTATATTTATTTATGTGTAAATATGTTTATATGTAGTTGTTTCTCTTTATACAAATATTTGATGTACAATAATATGTTACTGTACAGTTGTCTGTCTGTACAGATATCTGAAATAGTAAAATTGTACTATTTTGCTAATTGTGAATAGTAAATGTACTATTTTTATAATTATGTTTCAAAAACGTAGTAGTTTGCCAACACACCCTATAATAAACACAATCTTGAAATAACAGAGGAGATTTAAAAAAGAAGACAGACCTCTTTGAGGAAACGAGCGTAGTTAGAGAGAAGAAGAGTGTCTCCGGGATAACGTTGGATCATGTCTTCATAATAACCATCTACACTCCCACCTCCGCCGCTGTCACCTCCGGCACCGTCTCTGCCTCGACCACCAAATCCACCGTTAGAACCTCCCTGAGGGAACCGAGATCCTTCCAAAACCTTATACGATGCAGTTTCTTCGGTTTTAGTTCTGGTCTCCGGCGGCGACTGAATCTTGTAGAGATTTCCATCCGAAGAAGCTCTGGTAATAGATTTAGCACCAAGAGGAGAAGCAGAGACGGATCGAGCCGTCGTAATGACCACCCGTGGTGGAACAGACGGTTTCTGGGCGGCGCGTATGTTAAGGTCGAGTGATGAAGCGCTTCTCATTATCATATTGTGTTATTTAGTTTGGGAATAATAATATTTCAGTGGAGCGGAGAGAAGAGAGGATGAAAAGATATTTAGACTGCAAAAATATCATCATGGAGTTGTTGACGTTCTTGTCTGCGCCCCCACTATTAGTTTCCTATTATCAAATTGAGCCCCAAAGTTTCAACTTTTACATTCAAACCCCCTTCACTTGTGTTTATACTTTTTTTTATCGTAACATATGTGCAACAAGCCTTCTTCCTTTATTTTACTGATTTTACTTATACAAAAAGGATTTTATTTTTACTAATTTTCCACGGTCATGACCAAGCCAAAGAACACGTACGTATATATCGAATAATCTTTGCTGTACACAAAAACTTATAAAGCAAATTATAGAATCGTTACGTTTTTATGTACAAGCCTTCTTCCTCCCAAAGATCAACAAGGAAATGCACCATGTCCTGTGTGCATATTATATCATCATCATCATCAATTCTAAAGAAAAACTTCTTAGCAACAATAATGAGTTAATGACACATACATAGTTAGAATGTATCCTAATTATGCGTGCGGATAAAGAATCTTCTACTGCAAATTAACATTAAAAAAATGTGATGAGCAGAAATCTAAATAACCAAATCCAAATCACCTTGAGAGGTATTGGTCGAGGAAAAAGCTTGTTTGTGCTCAATAAGCTATCATACGTCGAGTTCCAGCTGAAAAAATTCATCGTAAAGTAAATATTGGAAGTACAAGTTTCATCTCAAATTGAACAATTTTAACAAACCAAATCATATACTGTATACACATGGAAACAATTTGTTCCAGTTGTCACCTTATTGCAGGTTCTCGAACTTGGCATTGTTGTTGTCTGGTTCTGCATTCACGCCATTGTTGTCTTGTTTCGTTCCACAAAATAAGTCCTTCAATGCAAGGAAATGAATAAGGAAAATTTTTTGAATGTATTGAATAAGTCTTGCTTCTATTAAGAGAGCTTAAAAGCAAAGTATAAAATCTTAATTCTGAAGGATAAATTGAACGTAGACATGCGTTTCCTATATTGTTTTATGGTCTTATGCATATGCAGCCAATTTTGATTGTTTGGGTTCAGTATAATTTGTTTCTCTCAAATCAACTAAACCTTGCAATTGTAATTCCTTTGTTAATTGTAAATGTCAATGCTAAACAAACAAAAATGAAATACTGTATATGAAACTTTTTACGGATTTTTTTTTCCGTGTAAACAAGAACACAAAAACACAGAAGTTTTTGGCATTTAAAACAACCGAGGCCTTAAAACCACAAAGATACATCCAAGACTTACCATGGTTTACAAATTTGGTAGAGTTGCTTGTGCTGCACCGGGGATCAAATGGCGGGTTTGAAGGTTGGGACCAAACAGTGCTATTGTGGTCTATATCACATGTAGTTGTGCTCCATAGACCGTCTGATGAATCACCATTTCCTTTATTCACAACTTTGCCTTGGATTTTGAGTCCCTTTGATGGCTCATCGACTTCTACGACTAAAGGCCTTTGTCTGTTGCAGCATCCGAAACAGTTTATGCTCTGATCATTAAATATACATTAAAAAAAATATTAACGTGTCAATCATCTTTTGCTATATATGCATGTGTTTAATCTAAGCGGAAATTAAATCAGTATATATATATATGGTTCTCTCACATTAGCAAGAGTTTTGCATTTTGATCTTAGAGATTCCATAAGCCAAGGAAGGGAGAGCTTGGAAGTAATTATTAGCTGCCAGGAATTAGATGAAAACGCAGCAATGCTTCTTACTGAATTGTGTTTGTGTGTTTGATCAAGAATGAAGAACAAGAACACATAGCTAGCTAATACAAAGGACAAACGTAACTATGAACATGAAAGAGAACATAAAATCGAGAGAGAATTAAGGAAACTCGAACGAAAAAAGATAAGCATGGAAGTATAGGTAATGTCTCGTATGACAAGCAAAGACAGTACTTAACGCACAGAAAGATTCTATAAATTAGAACTTACAAGCAAGCAAGGCATAATTACATTGTTTGAAGTTGATTAGATGTCTCTGGCCTCAAGCCCTTAACATTCACATGGTTTAACAGAATCTTGAAAGAAAAAATAAGGAATCAGTAGTTATTAAAAATAAATAGTGTCTAGGTGGGAGTTATATTATATAGTTTACTAATATACATGTGAACTATTGATACAAGATATAACATAAATAGGTAAGTAGTGGATAACGTTATAATATATATCCGGTATGTTTCTAAAATCTCTTTTGGTAACCAATAAAATTCAGATCTAAGCCTATAAGATATAATCTCATGAGAATGAATTTGTAATCTTTAAGATTTATAATATTATTTTTCTCCCTTTTGGTTTATTTAGTTTTGATTTTGGGTTCGAAGATTCTTTGAATGTGTATGATCGTCTAGCAAAGCGTAAAGTAGTAATTTCCCTTGCAGCATCACACATGAGTTTTTTTGTTTTCACTTTTGACATATTGACAAGAACAAATAAAGTTTGAACCCCGCCGTCGTCGTCGGTGAGTTAATAATATAAATCTCACAACACAATTAATAGGTGCAGGCAGGCAGGTCTACGGAATCCACGCAATGAGCTAAGGTGGAGCCACCCGTACCAGATCATTTCCACCCAATTCCACTAACAACTAGATGGTATAGATTTGATTCCCCAACTCCTCTCCTCTCCTTAAAGACGTGCTATTCTTTCATTTCCCCATAGTACCCTTTATAACGTTAACATTTAACATTGAAAAAGTCTAAACGTAGTCGTTTCGTCGTAATTTTTTTTGATGGAGAAAGCACTGATTAGTCAGTTCACCACCACCACCACCATGTTCCCCAAAGCTTGAGATGCGGCTTCTTTGCTTTTAATTTTGAATACAAAAGAGAGATATACATACGCTACGCTATTATTATTCTCCTCCTCCTCCTCCTTCTTCTCTCTCTCTTCTCAAGCTGATCACTCTCGGAATCTGGTTTTCATTTTTGGATCATCGTTGTTGCGGAATCGTCAAGAGATTCACAAAAAAAACAAAAAAAAAAGATGTTTGATGGTCTCCTAGGCCGCGGTTTTGCTCCTAAGGGGTTTGTTTTCTCTACTGCTACGATCTTCTCTCCTCTTTGTTTTCAATTTTTGGGTAAATCGAATTTTTAATGGTGTGATTTTTTTTGTTTTTTAATTGGACCAGAAAACCACTGATAAAACTCACTAAGAATCGGATCGATGTTCTTCGGAGGAAGAAGACTGCTACAATCAAGTTTCTCAAGAAGGATTTGGCTGATCTCGTCATTAACGGTCACGACGCCAATGCTTATAGCAGGGTATTTCAGTTTTTTCGTTGTTCTTCTCAGAGATTCTTCTTCTACTTGAGATTCAATAACATTCGGATTTTAATATCCTCAGGTTGGAGGGCTTCTTGATGAATTACGGTATCTCTGGAATCTTGACTTTCTTGAGCAGACCTGTGATTTCGTATACAAGCAGCTCTCTACGATGCAAAAGATTGGGTATTTTTCAACTCTATGCCTTTTGTTATTTATGGCATTTCCAATTTTCCAACTTTTATTATGTTTCTGCCATTCTTTTTAGATTTTGGGTATCTTAATTTATGTTTTTTGTGCTTTTGCTTGTGTTATTCACGGGTAGTTGTAACATACTCTTGACTATATCAGTGTGTTAGGTGTTAAATTGAAGATCATGTTCCTTAACATATTTTTGAAAATTGAATAGTGTTGGACTAATGTCATTTACCTCATGTTTTGGCATTTTCTTATTCACATTGTTCCTGTTTACTTAGGGATGAGAATTGTCTTCTGTGGCTTAGTGGAACATTCTCTAAGATAACTCAAGTATTGTAGGTTCATTAGTTGATTTCTGTTTTTTTTTTCCAGGGAATGTCCAGAAGAGTGTCGTGAAGCTGTGTCGTCGTTAATGTTTGCAGCCTCTGGATTTTCTGAGTTGCCTGAGCTGCGTGAACTGAGGCAAATGTTTCACGAAAAATACGCAGATTCACTTGGATTGTTTGTTAACCAAGAGGTAAGAGTTTTTCTACTTCATTCAATTCTCAGTTAGACCATGTGGGAAACTTATTCACAACTAAGCACTTACTTGTTTCTCTTATAGCTTGTTGAGAACATGTCATCAAAGCCATTCTCTATGGAGAAGAAAATTAAGTTAATGGAAGATGTTGCATTGGAGTTCTCTATTCGCTGGGATTCCAGAGATTTTGAGAAAAGGATTGAGAGACAGAATAGTACTTCAGCAAAGGTATGACCATCAGTAATTTTTATCAAGGGACAATAAACTGAAATATTCGGATAGGTATTGAATTATGATTTCTCTCATGGACATCAACAGGAGACCCCAAAAAGAACTTACGACAAGTACAAGCCTGTAGACAGAAACATGGCCTTGCCAAAAAGAGAAGAGTTTGCAGGTTTTGAAAATGGTCTTAGCTTGAACAGAAAAAAGGCTGAGGCATCAGAAAGAAGAGATCCTTTGTTTCAACCTGATAAAGAAAGTTATCAGAATGGTCTTAGAGGAAATCAGCATAGCCTAACATCTAAAGAAAGGTCAGATAATGTTAGCCATGCCTCCAGATCGGAAAGCAAGGACAATAAGGCAGAAAGGAAAGAGTTTCATTTGTCGCATAAGCAAGCATCTGCTAGAGAAAGACATCAGCCTATTTTTAACGAAGGTGACACTATTGTGATGAAGGTCAAACAT
Source organism: Capsella rubella (assembly GCF_000375325.1). Taxonomy (NCBI): domain Eukaryota; kingdom Viridiplantae; phylum Streptophyta; class Magnoliopsida; order Brassicales; family Brassicaceae; genus Capsella; species Capsella rubella. The sequence goes on along the minus strand of NW_006238917.1, from coordinate 3,131,297 downwards.
GAGAATCTCGGTCAAGGGAATGGACATCGACCTGGTGTAGTTGACGCACATAAGAAACCCGAGGTTATTGCCCCAGAAAGAAAAGAGTTTTATAGAGAAAGACATCGACCCATTTTCAACGAAGGTGACACTATAGTAATGAAGGTCAAGCGTGAGAACCATTTTCAAGGGAATGGAAATCAAAATGGTGTAGTTGATGCGTATAAGGAAACAGAGGTTAATGCTTCAGAGAAACATAAGCCTAGCAGCACCAAAAGAGCTGACAAGTTAGTTATCGGATTTAAACAAGAGAGTTTCTTTCAAGGATACAAACATGAGAAAAACGAAGAGCATGCACATCAGAAAGTGGAAGACAATACCTCAAGACCTCCGAAGCCAAGTAGCAAGTTAAAGAGAGCGGAATCTACTGATCCAGGATCTAGACACCGTAATGGTTGGGAGAGTAAAGAAAATGCAGTTCTTGTGGGAAAGAGCACGGAAGAAGATCCATCTGTTGGTAAAGTTAAGGGTGGTGAAAATGAATATGGTCAATCAAATCCAACATGGAAAGTTGAGGAGCGAGAAACAGAGAGAATGAAATCGCCTTTCTACAAATCCCTTCCACCTCCGTATGTTAAATCTAGTAGTAAAGCAAGGAATGAAAAAGCTGAAGCTTCGGAGAACACAAAGGCTCGTTTTGATGGCGAAGAAGGGAATCATGCAGACATTGATAAGAATGTTTCTGGGGTAGAGAAGGGAATTGAAGGAGGTCATCTTCAAGTAGATGAAATAGATAATGCATCTCTGAAACGGCGAACTAGTAGAAGAAAACACATTGTACAATCAGTTGGTGATGATGATCATACAAGAAGCCGAAGAAGGGAAAACTCAAGGAAAGGGCTTCAAGTCTTAGTTGATGAGGATGAGAAGGACAATGAGGAAAAGATAATGGATAAACTTCTCATGCATTACAGTAAGAAACCTTCAAGTTATGAAAAGAACAATGTACAACAAGGATCCAAAAGCAGACGTACACATCTTAAAAAAAGTGATTCTGATGAAGAGATGATGATTCCTCAACCCGTCAGGTCACGTTCATTACCCCCTGAACAATGGGCTGAGCCATCTGAACCTAGAAAAACGTTTGCCCGTGCAGCCTCGTTTCAGCCAGAACGTTCGAGTGAAGCTAAGCACGTTCACCCCAAGTTACCAAACTATGAAGATTTGGCTGCCAGATTTGCAGAGCTTAAAGGAATGTAGATTATACAGTTGATGCCTAGAAACGTAGATGGAGATTAAATACCCAATTCACATATTCGTTATTAACTTCTTCATAGTGCTTTGTCCCATATTGCATATGTATTATGGTCTGTTTGTTATACTAGTTGGGATTGGGAGAGTGACACATTGTTATGGACCCCAAATGTTGTTGATCAAATGTTTGCTTTTGGATTTTATGCATCAGTTTAATAACAAAGTTTAAAGGTACTGATGATTAACATGATTTTTCATTGAGGTTTAAGGTCCCTGGCCTATTTATATACAACAGTTGATCTTAAACTTGAATACATGCTAAATGCCATCTTGTTATATATAATTCTCTGTAATTTCAAAGATTAGGAGAAACGAGACTCTCTGTTTTGAGTTTTTAATCTTATCTAACGTTTATGATTAGGAAAAATGGAAAAACCTCAATTAAAAGGAAAAAGTCAACGGAACCCTTTTAAAGACAAAAAGGTCAACGTGAGCTGCACTGTGATTCTGTGAGCTCCGCTAGAAATCCCCAAATTCGTTCAGAAACCCTAAATTCTTCTTATCTCGATTTTCACCCCCGAAATTGTGGGTTATTTTCTCATCTTCATCTCCATCTTCTTCAAATCCTCAAAATTAAATCGTATTCAACTATATCATACGAACCCAAATTTCGAGGGCTCTACGCACTGTTCACAGTTTGCGACACTTTCAGAACAGACCCTTTGTGCTTGATAAGCATTAAAAAGTTTGGAAGTTTCCGAGAATGAGTAGATATCTGGCACGATATATGGTATCTAGATACTTCTCATCTGTCCCTTCTCGTCCTCTGCACGTTTGCGTCGTTGGGAGTGGACCTGCTGGTTTCTATACTGCTGACAAGGTAATCGCTTCTTCTCTCCCTTTGTATTTTTTTTTGTTTGCCTAATGTTCTTCTATGTGTTCAAACATATTCTGCAATTAACGACTCTTAACTCGTGATTTTGATGATGGCTTGTAATTAGTTATTGAAGGCACACGAAGGAGCACGCGTTGATATAATCGATCGGTTGCCCACACCATTCGGACTTGTTCGCTCCGGTGTTGCGCCTGATCATCCTGAAACTAAGGTAACACTGATTAGCTTAATCTTGTTCAGCGAGAGAGAGAGAGATTAGGACGTTTTCCATTGAGCTTGATGTCAACAACAATGCTTTCTACAGATTGCCATTAATCAGTTCTCACGAGTGGCACAACACGAACGTTGCTCTTTTTACGGGAATGTAAAGCTTGGATCGGATTTGTTACTTTCTGAGCTGCGGGATTTGTATCACGTGGTTAGACTTCCTTAACTATACGCTTATATTATTTAGATAAGCAACTAATTAGCTCAAACGTATTCCTAGGAACTAGCACACAGAAACGTTTACAAATTAAAGGAAATTATTACTCATTAATTTATAATCATGTCTTCAACTTCAACTTCTTATGATAAGTATGGTTTGTTCAGGTTGTACTTGCATATGGTGCTGAAAGTGACAAAGATCTTGGCATTCCAGGTGAGGTATGCCCATTACAAATTTCCTGTGGCGGGATTAGGTGTTTTATTGTATTTTGACGGAAGTTAGTGGACTTTTGTTGCCTATACGTACTGGGTATCTATTCTGATGTATAAAGGTGACTTTTGTAGACTTTGAGTGGTATATACTCTGCAAGAGAATTCGTCTGGTGGTATAATGGACATCCTGACTACAGCGGTTTGAAACCTGACTTGAAAAGTACCGACACAGCTGTCATCCTTGGCCAGGTACTCTATTTTTGGTTTGCGATCCTCATTTTGGTAAAGACACCTTCAATTTTAAGAATCAGATAATTTTACTTTCTGGACAAAATAAAGCCCCTTTGCAATCATGCATTTGCATATTAGTCTTTAGAGGTCCCAATTTATAGAGTTTTAGGTGCAGTTTCTTTGCAACCATAATATGTTTTTCATTTGACATTTTATCCTCTCTAGTCTCTTAGCATTCTGACCTGTACGCCTGCTTGTGCATGCAAGCTTAATTTGTATGGGTTGACATGTGTAGTTTTATTCTAGTGAGATTCGTTTACTTTGCCTGGAGACTATTTGTTGTTGGTTAGCTATCCTTACCGCCGTAACAAGATGTACATATGAATAACATTTTGATGCCAAAATTTTCTCAGTATATGTTTCTCAAGACCTCTCTGACATATGATCCTTCAAATCTTAGGGTAATGTAGCTCTAGATGTTGCCCGGATTCTCTTAAGACCGACAACAGAGTTGGCATCAACTGATATTGCTAGGCATGCTTTATCTGCACTGGAAGAAAGCTCTATAAGGTCCCATTTGACCATTTAACTAGTTGAATCTTGTTCCGTTCCATCTTTCCTATAATTGACAACCAACTATAGTCCCTGATACAAAGTTGTAACATGTTCAGGAAGGTGTTTCTCATCGGAAGACGGGGGCCAGTTCAAGCAGCATTGACTGCCAAAGAGCTTCGAGAAGTTCTTGGTATTAATTGATCTTTAGATCATAGACTGAGCTTTTGATTGTTTTTTATAGATACCACAAAAATGATGAAGAAATAATATAAAAATGTGGTTAGGTCTGGTGGGTTTGGGTGTGTGCTGCCATTTTTCAGCTGGTACCTTATCTAAAGGGGAAGTGTGGTTGAATGACTTAAAAAAATTATATTGGCGTTTAGCATTCCTTGAATAAATGGGTAGGTAAATCACTGATCTCTAAAAGTAGCAGCAAAACTATATTTTTGGATAGGATCAGACCTTGAGTTTTTATTGTTTATCTTACAATTAGTTAAAGACTTAAAAAACTTGCTGGACACCTCTAACTTTAATTTCACTGTCTACTATGTTGTTCTGTTGCATATGGGACTGCTTCGGTGAATATTTTGCGACATTAGTTGATACTTGATTCTATATAAGATGTTGAATAGCAACTTTTTTTTTTACTCATTGCCTTAATTTGCTTGTCTTGACCTTCTTAGCTTTTTTTGTGATAATAACATACCATATCTTCTTTGTTACCGGCTACCCACTGACCTTTGTTATTTTCCCATTGATACGAATATAAACACATATATTTTTATAATGCAGGGATTAAGAATGTGCACATTCGAATAAAGGAGTCTGACATGAGTGTAACTCCTGCTGATGAGGTACTTGTGCTACTGACTTTCAATTAAAGTAAGGCTGAACTCGGTTATTTGCATTCTAGTGAAATTCTTGATACCTTCCCAAAATTTTTGTTGACACTCTTCTTTTTCTTCGAAGGAAGAAATGAAAAATAGTAGAGCCAGAAAGAGAATCTATGAATTACTGTCCAAAGCTGCAGCAGCAGCAGGAACATCCAAATCTGACCCTGATCAACGAGAGCTGCACTTTGTTTTCTTCCGCCAACCTGACCGGTTTTTAGAGTCGAATGAAAGAAAGGGCTACGTTTCCGGTGTAAACCTGGAAAAAACCATTCTTGATAGTAAGTGCTTCTCTATGTGAGCCTTTTGGTGTATCCTGGTTCTTCTGTGGATTTACTAACTGCTGTTGGAAACACTAAAATGTAATGGTGATTTCCTAGGATACAATAGTGTATTTTACTAACCACTTCATCCATAAACTTGTAGGTACTGAAAGTGGAAAACAAATTGCAGTTGGTACTGGAGAGTTTGAGGATCTTAATGGCAGGTATTATACTCTTAATTGAGAGTTCCTCAGTGTGTTTCTGTTGTAATAGTTATATCAACAATCATAAAAAATGAAAATGAAAGCATGTCCAATTTTGCAGTTTGATGCTGAAGGCCATTGGTTACAAGTCGGTTCCAATCAATGGTTTACCCTTTGATCACAAGAAAGGTGGTATAAGATGAAAGTGTGGTGTGATTGATATGTTTATTAGAAAAGGTTGAGTTCTTCTAACTTTTTGTGTGCCTCAATTGCATGTTTCAAGGTGCTGTCCCGAATGTAAGTGGTCGAGTGGTTAGTCAAACGTTAGAAAACTTATCACAGACTGAGCCGGGTTTATACGTATGTGGCTGGCTAAAAAGAGGACCAGTAGGCATAATTGCCACAAACCTGTACTGTGCCGAGGAAACGGTAAGCAACAAACTTGTTCACCCTGAACAGAAAACTGATGCTCTTTAACTGGGAGGATAAAATGTGTTTATTGCAGGTTGGTAGCATAAGTGAAGACATTGAAAAGGGTGTTTTCAAGAGCTCAAAAGCAGGAAGCAAAGGACTGATGCAATTGCTGGAGAAGAGAGAGGTGAAGAAGGTAGATTTTAGTGGGTGGGAGAAGATTGATGCCAAAGAACAACAAATGGGGAATGAGAGAAACAAACCCAGAGAAAAGTTAGTCACATGGAAGGATCTTTTAGCAGCAGCAGCAGCCAACTAGGCCATTTTTTTCCAACTAGGATATATTGTAAACGAAAAAACAATGTTACTATATTTTCATTTTTCAATTACAATTCCATATTGTTTACTTAATAATATGTCTTATTATTAAGTTTACTTTAGTTTTAGAAGTTTATTCCTCTTCTGTAGCACATTGGCTAATGCAAAAATCTTAGTTTTTTTATATTAAAAAAAAAAAAAATCTTAGTTTTTTTTTTACTCAGATGTTTAAGATTTTTTTTTTGTTATACAAATTAGATGGTTTTTAATATATTTTTAATGTAAAGTTAAAGCTTAGTTTTCTAATTTATTGGTAGTTAAAGCCAAAAAATAATTAATTGGATTTACATGGCAAAATTGAATGAAAATATATCTCTGTTGCAGGTAAAAATAGAAAACACTAAAAGATACTTAGAAATATTTATTTCAATAATCTGTTTCCAGCTTCTACATATTAATTCATTTAAAAAATATATATAAATTTTATGTTAAAAGCTAAATTAATATTTTAACTTAATGTTTCAAATTTAATCATTTATCCGTGTCTATTATATCCATATGAAATTGAATTTTATGAGTCATTATCAACATTGAATGAAAATATATCTCTGTTGCAGGTAAAAATAGAAAACACTAAAAGATACTTAAAAATATTTATTTCAATAATCTGTTTCCAGCTTCTACATATTAATTAATTAAAAAACTATAAATTTTATGTTAAAAGCTAAATTAATATTTTAACTTAATGTTTCAAATTTAATCATTTATCCGTGTCTATTATATCCATATGAAATTGAATTTTATGAGTCACTGTCATTATATGATATGAGATTTTGTGTTATAATATCTATCTCTTAGACTTCATCTAAATACATATATAATGGGATTATAAGTATTGTTGTATGACTCTCAAATTTCAACTCAAGCATTATATATATATCTTCAAATAACAAATCGAGATTAAAATAGTGACCTCTTCAGTTGATTTCCTCTGTAGTAGAAGCTTGTAATTTGGTTACCATGAAGGATTTGATGAAAACCTTGTTTTCTGTGATGATAATTGTATTACTGTACTATATGGGATACGGAGAAGGCCGGAGGATTCTTAGCATGAAAGATTTTATAGCTAGCGACCACACGAACGTTGATTATTCTCAAGTAATCGTTTTCTTAATTATAAAGCTGGTGTATACAATATGCAAAGTCAGATATATTGTCGAAACAATTAGTCAATGTTATTAAACTAATATACTATCATTCTTGTGAAGGCGATGCAAAAAGCATGGAAAGAGTTATGCAAAGACCAAGCTTCGTCTAACGGGTCAGCGTTGGTGATAGAGAAGAAGGAAACATACACTTTACAACCACAACTTTTTGAAGGTCCATGTGTATCTTCCGACGTTCATATTCAGGTACTTTAATTATGGTCGTTAATCGTTATAATTCAACTTTCTTCCGCAGATGCTATCGAATTATTCATTCATAAGATAATGATCCACGCACGTACATGCATGCATGTATAATTGCTTCTTTTTTCTTCTTTTTTTGCTTAGTTTTTATTTATTTTTTTTAATTTTTTTGCTTAGTTTTTTTTTTATTTTTTTTCATTTCAACAAGATTGATGGGAAAATCAAAGCGCCAGCGAAGCCGAGAGATTGGGAAAACTCAGAAAGACAGTGTTGGTTATGTTTCAAGGATATAGTGGGTCTCGTCCTCAACGGCTCCGGTGTCCTTCTTCCCCATGGCGAAGCATGGTGGCCATCTGTTCGTCACTCTAAACGACCCACTGTAGGAGTCATCATTCCTATTAACTTAAGTATATATGATTTTTCTATATCGATAACTTATGATACGTTTTATATCTACAGACGATTAGTTTTGACACCTGCCATGGCATTGTATATAATGGACTGACTCAAATGAATAGTCCAAAGAATCACATATCAGTCGTTGGGTGCAAAAATGTAACTTTATCAAATCTTAATATAAGCGCACCCCATGACAGTCCAAACACCGATGGCATCAATATTTGTGAGTCACACAATATCCATGTCTTAGACTCCTCTATCCAAACTGGTAATTATTATTCTGATTCCCTCAGTTTGAATTTTTGTTATTGTGTTTTTACATTGATATAATTTTAAAAATTAAATATATGCTAATTAAATTCATTGTGTGATGTGTTTCTTACATGTTAGGTGATGACTGTGTTGCAATTACTGGTGGGAAAGGTGGTTCTTCCGATATCAACATTACTCGTGTGGCATGTGGTCCGGGTCACGGTATCAGGTTTGTAAGTTATAAAAAAGCACGTTTGAAATTAATCAATGTATATATCGAACTAAATTATTCTACTTTTTGTTGAATAAGATTATTTTGACTTGCTATTAAAAATTAAATTTGTTTATTGTGTCTTAAACCTTTTAAAAATGCAGTATTGGGAGTTTGGGGAAAGATGAGACAGACGACATAGTCGAAAACGTGAACGTAAAAAGCTGCAGCTTTAGTGGAACTCAAAACGGGGCAAGAATCAAGACTTGGCATGTACGTTTTTTACTTTTTCCATTGTTTTGTGTTGCTAGCAAAATATTACAGCTTAACAAAAAAAAAAAAAAAAAAAAAAAAAAAAAAAAAAAGCAAAATATTTTACTTCCTTACGAAAAAAAAAACATATACGGATCTTACGTCCATAATTTTATAGGGAGGACAAGGGTCAGCCAGAAATATTTTGTATGAACATATCACATTGGTGAATGCTAGTTTCCCCATCATCATCGATCAAAATTACACTGACAGTCGTTTAAAGGTAAATTCAAAACTTACAAATTTTAACTCTAGTCTTTTAACTCTTTATCAGGTGACTAACAAAACATATATACATCATATCAAATTAGATCTTCCTACCAAAAAAAAGAAATCATATCAAATTAGATGTTATAAACCTACAAAAAAACTAACAAATCATTTGCAACTCGGCCTGTAAATCAGATCTTAAATGGATGAAAAATTAGCTTTGATGAATTGTTTAAATGGACTAACCAAGATATATATATATTATTACCATATTGGATCGTAATGACCAAAATTCACATTCTTTATTTTAAAGGTTTATTGCTTATTGAATGCAAACAAATTAAATGATATATTTCGAATCTTGTAGGGAAATGCAGTGAGAGTGGACAACGTAAAATTTAGACACTTTAAAGGGACCAGCGCAAGTAAAATTGCGATAAAGCTAAACTGCGAAAATTGTCATAACATCGTGATGGAACACATCAACATCACATCTTCATCCCCGGATACGAAACTCAAGGCATACTGTAGATTCGCCGATGTGCGTACTTCATTTGTCAACATCGATGTCAAATGTAATGCATGCAAATATCATCAGCCTCCAGCATTGTCTCCTGAACAGCCTCCGGCATTGTCTCCGGATCAGCCTCCGGCATTGTCTCCTGATCAGCCTCCGGCATTGTCTCGTCTTCCCTAATCTATTCTGCACGGACTTGTTTATGGAGTATATAAGAACTAAGTATACCAACCATTGGAGGGTGCTAATCAATTTTTTTATATTAAATGTTCAAAAATGGTGCTTATGTGTTGCTTATAATCACAATAAGCTATGGTGCTTACAACATTTTTTTTTCTTTTATTATATTCATTACATACAATAATAAACAACATGTTAAACATATGTTAAGCATCTCCACCGGAGGTGCTCTAACAGTAATAGTTTGTATTTAAGTCACAAGATATTAAAATATTAAATCATAAAACTTTTTTTTTTCTCTCTCTGCCTTGCTCGAGCATCGAACATGTCAAGCGTTGCATCTTTAGTACCGTCGCTGACCACACGAGCTACAAGAGCAAGGCTTAAATTATAAAACTTTATATATTTATATTTGAGTTGAATGGGTTGAAATTTCAAGATGGACAAATTTGAGCTGAATATCATTCAACTTATTCATCTCTAAAAATGTAGTTGAATGAGTTGAACACTTTTTGCTTGTAATTTGTACAATTATTCAGTTTTTAAAGTTGAATGAGCTGAATCTTTTTTTCAGCTCTTTCATCTCAAATTTGAATGAACATTCAACTCTTTCAACTTGGTATTTTGTGTCAACCATTTGCAGCCTTAATTTTTTCTTTGACTGGAATTTGACTAGCGCATGGATCTTATGATATTGTGATAACAAATAGAGAAATTTAATTGTGTTTGAATGTTGAAGGCATATAATATATTATTAAGTTGAATTAATGCTAAACGAGGAAAGAAATATTTAAGAGTTGAATATTGTAAAATTTTGGCAAGATATAAATCAAAACTCATAAGTATGTTTGGACTCTCTCAACACAACATCTATACAACTTAATCACATCACACAATCTTACGTTTCTCTTAGAACAGCTAGATTTATAATTTTATGATTGTTGAGATTAAAATGGTGAGAGAACATAATCTCTCTCTAGTTGTGCTCGTTCTTTGTATCGTTGATTCAACTTTTGTTTTTGCTATAGGGTATTGAAATTTAATGGCTGCAAAATCATCGTTTCAACTTTTCAATGATAACCATCTTAACTATTACTAGGGATTGGAACTACTCTTCTCGGTGATTCTAGTTGCATCGTACCATTTGCAATGCGGAGATGGTCGTCGGCTGAGTTTAAGCATTAAGGATTTTATATCTGATGCTAACAATACAGCCGATCATTCTCAGGTAATGGCTTGAAGTATTATCTATCCCAATTATATATGTTTTCAAAATAAAATAATCTTCATTAAAGAATATAATGAGTTTCTCCTAACAGGCGTTTCAAGATGCATGGAAAGCAATATGTGAAGCGAATGGGAAAGATCAGGCAACATCTCTTGTAATACATGCCTACGAAAAATATTTCATTCAACCACAAACTTTTCGAGGTCCTTGTGTATCTCGTAATCTTCATATTCAGGTATTTGCCAAAAAAAAAAAGAAAAACAACGTTTACGTTTGTGTAACAATATGCAAATGATTATATTTGTTTTTGCAAGATTGATGGAAAACTTGAAGCTCCAAAGATGGTAAAGGAGTGGAAGAAAATTAACAAGGGAAATAGATGTTGGTTATGTTTCGACAACGTGACAGGTCTCGTCCTCAATGGATCTGGTGTCCTCCATCCCCATGGTGAAGCTTGGTGGTCCTCTGTAGAGCACTCAAACCGACCAAGGGTATGCATTTTCCCTGTTTGAGAGAGTTGAAATATATAAATAATGGCCTAGTTAATACCAAACAAAATCATTTTATAATTTACAATTTTGATTTTGGTTTTGCAGACAGTTGGATTTAATGGAAGCAGTAACATTATATATAATGGACTAACTCAAATGAACAGTCCAAAAAACCACATTTCAATATGGAATTGCACCAACGCAACTCTATCAAACCTTCAGCTAATCGCACCCAAAGATAGTCCAAACACTGATGGCATCGACATCGCTCTTTCAAACAATATTAAGATTTTTAACTCAAATATCCAAACTGGTATTTTATGTTTTATTTTATGTTAATACTAAATCAATACACGAGGATAATTGCTCAATTTCTTTTTGTGGTATGATTTTGTACCTGTTAGGTGATGATTGTGTTGCCATTAATGGTGGTTCGTATGATATCGACATAACTCATGTGGCCTGTGGTCCTGGTCATGGCATCAGGTTTGCACATCATATACATCTTCACGGATTCATTTTACGCGATTATCCTAAAGTCAATTTTCTCAGGAAAATATCTAATGGCTATGAAATGATTCTAACAATAGACAGTAGAGATATCTAATTAAATAGTTTCGGCTGGTTTTTGATAGGACTGTACATTTGTATTAAATTGTGTATTTCTTCTTTTAAAAAAACTGCATGCAGTGTTGGAAGTTTGGGGAAAGGTGGGTTAAATGAGACGGTCGAGAACGTGAAAGTAAGACATTGCAGCTTCAATGGAACTCAGAACGGGGCAAGAATCAAGACTTGGGCCGTAAGACTTATATTATATATTTACATATATATATATGTATATGTGTCCATTATTTATACATAATTTCGATATATTTATCTTATTGCATGCATGCATTCGTAGGGAGGAAATGGGTACGCCAAGAATATTTTATACGAAAACATAACATTAATTAATGTCAACTTCCCTATCATCATCGATCAACATTACTGTAACGGTGGTCGCAATTGTACGGAAGAGGTAATTTCTTTATGTAATCGTGTTTTATAAAATACTTGTTCCTATTAATACACCACAATGGTTTTAAAAAAATGATATATAAATTATATATGCGGATTATGTATATACTAGCAGTTGACTCGCGCTGCGCGCATGAGGTTTATAATTTTTTGTTAATTTTTTATTTATATTGTGATAATTTATTTATTTTTTAATTGACTTTCAGAGACATATTATAGTTATTTTCTCTTGAATTATTATCTTTCAATATTTAAATTTGGATTAAAAGCATTTTCTTTTTGATAATGTTATAAACTAATATTCCACTTTCAATTTTATTTTTCTCCTTTAAAATTTTATATATACAATTACATAAATGTTGTTTTTATTCTACCATAAATTTAAAATTTACTTGCATTTTTAAACTCAGTAACACATTTAAAATTTGAAACTATGATCAATTTAAAATGAAAGTTGAATTATATTATTACCACTAACTAATAAAAAATGGAAGTATTTCTTATTTAACATTTCATTTATTTACATAATTTATTTTTATTTATATAAATTTTCTATTAATTAAATAAGTAGCATAAATATGCACTAAATGAATGTTTTAAATTTATTTTAATAAAAAAAAAATGTGGCTTAAGTGGATGCTTAGGTGTCATCATGAGAAGAGAGAAAAAGCTAACTTTATATATATAGATATACATAAGTGTGAAATATAAATCTGTTAAACTTTAACTTTAACTATATATATGTAATTAATACCTACATGTTTTGAATCCTGGAGGCGACTGCTGTGAAAGTGAGCAATGTGACATTTAAAAACTTCCAAGGGACATGTGGAAATAAGATTGCCATAAAACTAGATTGTGACAAAGCAGTGGGTTGTCATGATATCAAGATGGAAAACATCAACATCACTTCTTCATCTACGAACAAAACCCTTACGGCGTATTGTCAATTTGCTGATGTAGTTAGTCAAATTGTTTCCGTTAAAATCAAGTGTACTTCCGATGAAGAACCTCTTGCACCAGCTTCAGCACCATATGCTAAACCTCTACCACCGACTCAACCTCCATCATTGTCTCCTCTTCCATACTCTATTAACTTTTTTAAAGCTTTCTTGTGAAGTTTCTTTCGCATTTACCATAGCAAAGCATACGAAGAGATAGTTACTATAGAATAACGAAGAAATCTGTAACACAGAGAATTATTTCAAATAATTTTTTTTTATATTTACCTCTATTTCAATACAATTATACAGCTGGTATTTAATTTTTCCTCCATTTTTTCCCCATTGTTTGCTTATACGTTTTGTATTCATTGTGTTTCACATATGATGTTTTGCTTCCCTTTTTGTTTGGTGTTTACGTTTATAATTTGCAAACGTAGCTTCTAGATTTTTTCCCCGAAGGTATATATACATTGATGTTACGGAATACTTTTATTATCTCCATATTTATTTCCCCCCCAAGTAAATAAATTACTATATATTATAAAAATTATTCAGAAGTTTGAAAATCTTGGTGGATAGTTTTTTAAGGTAGTGTCCAAATATAGTAGATATATCCAATTAATTAATGAGTTGAATGCATACTAGCCAAGTGTACAGTGTAACTTATTACTATAAAGGCATAAACATTATAGTAACATTTTCACTTTTATTCAAACATTTAAAATTCTTAAACCAAAACAGAGTCAATTTATATATATATAATTAATATATGAAATTTGCAAGTGGTTAAAGTATATTTTTAATACTAAGAGATCTCAACTCTTGGTATACATTCAACTTACAATTAACACACATTCAGATTCACAATCTTGGTATTATATTTACTAGAAAAGAAAAAAATTACCTAGCTAGCTAGATTCTTATTATTTAGTGCTAAAATGGTGAGACAACAAGATTCCCCTTTTAGTTTATCGTGTTTTATCATGGCTTCAGTACTTTTGTTGAAGCTCGCATATAGTACTAACTATTTTGATCGTTACCTGCAGGGCTTTGAGATACTCCTTTCAGTGCTTCTAATCGCATCGTACCATTTGCAACATGGAGATAGTCGGGAGATTCTATCCATTAAAGATTTTCTATCTGATTCTGAGACTACAAATATCGATCATTCTCGGGTAACAATTTTTTATACAAATTCATTTATTTTGATCTTGATTATTAATGAATATATAAAACATTAAAAAAATGAAATTGATAATATAATTCAAAATAGGCATTTCAAGATGCGTGGAGAGCGCTATGTAGAGGCAGAGGGAGAGGTCGTGGGGCAGCCTCTTTAGTAATACATGCCAAGGAAACATATACCTTACTTCCACAGTTTTTTGAAGGTCCTTGCGTTTCTCGTTATATTCATATTCAGGTATTTAATTTGACCTACCTATAGCTCCTCTTTGCTTATTTAATTAATTTATACAAATCTCATTTATATTTTTGCCAACATACATAATTAAACATGACTCAGTTATACACACGTAATATTATCGATCTCTTCTTCTTTTGTTTTCTCATGGACAAGATTGATGGAACAATTGAAGCGCCGAGATTGGTAAAAGACTGGGGAGTCCAAAGAAATGGGTGTTGGTTATGTTTCGAAAGGGTGTCAGGTCTCGTTCTCAACGGATCTGGTGTCCTCAATGCCCATGGAGAATCCTGGTGGTCTTCTGTCGAATTATACTCCCGACCAGAGGTATGCTGGATCTAAATATTATTCAACGTGTTGATTTGAAGATATCCATAATTTATTATATAACATTTAATTAATTTCCTTTTTGAGGATTTTAAGAGTATACATATCTATAATGTATGTATGCGTGCGGTTTATCTTTTGTTTGTGCAGGCAGTGAGATTTTCTGGGTGCCAAAACATTTTTTACAATGGATTAACTCAAATCAATAGTCCAAAGAATCACATATCGATTAGCAATTGCGCCAACTCGACTCTATCAAATCTTCATTTGATCGCACCTTCAGGCAGTCCAAATACTGATGGCATTGATATCTCCCTTTCATACAATATCCAAATTCTCAGTTCATCAATCAAAACCGGTACGTATTAATTCCCATATATTTTCTTAGAATTAATACGCCATACAAAGATTGGCTACGCAAAAGATTACGATTTTTTTTTGTGTGTGTGTGTGTGGTTTTGTATCTATTAGGTGATGATTGTATTGGAATCGGAGGTAATTCGTACAATATCAACATAACTTATGTGACATGTGGTCCGGGTCATGGCATAAGGTTCGCACCTGTAAATTTTTATATATAATTTTTACTTCAAAAAATTGTGTGTGTTTGCATGCATGGCTAAAGTAGTTGTGTGTTTTGTCTTTGAAAAAAAACAGTATTGGAAGTCTGGGGAAAGGAGGGGCAACTGAGAATGTAGAGAATGTGAATGTAAGACACTGCACCTTCACTAAAACTCAAAACGGCGCACGAATCAAGACTTGGCCTGTAAGAATTTACATAACTTTACTAGTTCTTTTTGGAAGAATTAACATTATAATATACGTAATATATATACCATATATCATATATTGGATGCTAAACATACTTGCATCAGGGAGGACGAGGATTGGTCAAAAATATCTTGTTCGAAGATATTACTCTGATAAATGTCAGATCCCCAATCATCATCGATCAACATTATTGTAACGGTGGTCAGTGCAAACAACCTGGAGTGGTAATAATACTTAGGGATACTTATAACTTTACAATGGTATTTTAATAAATATATATGAATATGAATGTAACTAAATTCTCAAAATATGGTCCAACCTTAGTATTTTGATTTACATGTAAAATTTCAGGGGTTTTCTTTTCAATATTTTTGAGTAATTGAAATTCAAATACCAATTAAGTCGTGAAGTATATAATATCTGACGTACCTAACATGAATTACGTACACGTGTTGTGAAATCTTTTCAGGGAACTGCTGTGAAAGTGAACGGCGTGACATATAAATACTTTAAAGGGACAAGTCTTCCCGATGTTGCTGCAATAAAATTAGATTGTGACCGAAACACAGGATGTGATAACATCTACATGGAACACATCAACATCGCTTCCTCATGGCGGAGAACGCCTCTCGCCTCGTACTGTAGATTTGCGCATCTAATTAGTCGCTTTGTCTCCATTCGCATCAACTGTGCTAACTCTTACTACGTCAATCCTCAAGATCCATCACTCGCACCGTTTGCCATATCCCCGATGCCTTATGCTGAACCTCCAGCACTGCCTGCTCAATCTCCAGCACCCATTGATCATGAAATCCAAAATTTTTATTAACTCATAAAATCTTGTTAGAATTCTATATATAAACTCGAACTCAGATCATATTGAATTATTGATCATGAGCTAATTGAGCTAGATACCAAATAAATATAATAATAATAATAGTATTTTAAAAATATTATAATGAATCTAATAACATAATTTATAAGTTAAATAATGAAAATAAATCCAATACAACTAACCTCAACTATCACTAAAATAAAACTTGAATTAAAATTAACTAAAAATAATGGAATGATTCAAATTTATAGTAGAGACAAGGAGATTCTTGATGCATTAGTTAAAATTATACTTTAGTGAGAAGGACCCAGCAGGGGTATTCTTGCTCCTAGCCTTATTGGAGTTGTTCGATATGCAGCTACAGCATTACTTTGCATATGATTCCTCAAGAAAAGCATACAGAATACTAAGAAATATTTATATACTTAAAACAATTATTAGTTACCCCTACAAAATAAGAAAAACTTTAGTTCAAAAAAAGAAAAGAAAAAGAAGAAAGACCGAATTATCTGGAAAGAAAAAACCTAAGCGGAGTCTCCGTCCCACCCACTGACTCATCTGATACACCTACCCACCCAAATACAGCAAAAAAAAAAAAAAAAAAAAGAGTAGCGGACTGGTTTAAACCCTAAAATCTCAGCGAAAGAGACGACCCATTGACTTAGTCTGAGAGAGAGACATAACAGATTCGAGTCTCTCTTCCTCTCTCTCACTCTCGTCACTCCCATCCTCGAAAGACATAACAGAGACATAACAGATTCTGTTTGCTGTAACGGCAAACAAAACAAGCTCTTTTATCAGAGAAAGCTTCTGTTCGGGTCTGGAATGGGGAAAACCGGAATCCAGCTGTTCGACGATTCGAGGAATGGGTTTTTCTCCGTTTCCGATTTAGGATTCGATTCGAGCCTCCCAATTGCTGGCTTATTCGCAAGCGTTAATCAAACGAATCCTTTCGCATCCCTCTCGTCTCCGGATCCTTCCAACAGAGGCAACGTCGGCTTCTCTGCCCAGCTCAATGATCTCTGTGTGCCCGGAAAAGAGGAGGAGGTCGAACAAGTTAATGGTGAGAAGAGGAACAAGAAGAAAGGTGGGCTGAAACTGAAGATCAAGATCGCTAATCCTTCGTTGCGGCGGCTGTTGAGCGGAGCCGTGGCTGGAGCGGTCTCCAGAACTGTCGTTGCGCCGTTGGAGACTATCAGGACGCATCTGATGGTGGGAAGTGGCGGAAACTCAAGCACTGAAGTGTTCGGTGATATCATGAAGCATGAAGGTTGGACTGGTCTCTTCAGAGGCAATTTGGTCAATGTCATTCGTGTCGCACCTGCTCGAGCCGTCGAGGTACCAAATTCATAATCAAAACCAATGTGTCTCTTTAATTCGGAATTGAAATGCAGTTTCTGACTTTTCATACTAATAATATCTGGTTGACTTTTATCTATAAGAAGTCTTGTGTTGGCTGAATCTGTCTTATGCCACAAAATGATGAGACTTTGGTAGTCCTTTTGACAAGAAATACTGAATCTTCACTATTTTCTGCAATTCTTTGTATGTGCAGCTTTTTGTATTCGAGACAGTAAACAAGAAATTGTCACCCGAAAATGGCGAGGAATCAAAAATCCCAATTCCAGCTTCATTACTCGCCGGTGCTTGTGCTGGAGTTAGCCAAACTCTCTTGACATACCCTCTCGAACTAGTCAAGACTCGCCTTACTATACAGGTTTGCTCCTCTCTGAATATGAACTAATTACACTAAACCTTGTTATGTGAGAGATAATTAGGTACGTGGCTGGAAGATCATAGAGCATGTAAAGTTCGTTTTGACAAGAATTCACTCAACTGGTTCATTCAAATAGCAGTCTATACAATTATTGCTCAGTAATGGGTCTTTAAAACTTATTGCAGAGAGGTGTTTACAAGGGGATTCTTGATGCATTTGTTAAAATTATACGTGAAGAAGGACCCACAGAGCTCTACAGAGGTCTTGCTCCTAGCCTTATTGGAGTTGTTCCATATGCAGCTACAAATTACTTTGCATATGATTCCTTAAGAAAAGCATACCGGAGCTTTTCAAAGCAGGAGAAGATTGGAAACATTGAGACTCTTTTGATAGGTTCTTTAGCGGGTGCACTATCGAGCACCGCGACTTTTCCTCTTGAAGTAGCACGGAAGCATATGCAGGTGGGAGCAGTTAGTGGGAGAGTTGTGTACAAGAACATGTTGCACGCTCTGGTGACCATACTCGAGCATGAAGGTATTCTCGGTTGGTACAAAGGGCTCGGACCAAGTTGCTTGAAGTTGGTTCCTGCTGCTGGAATCTCTTTTATGTGTTATGAAGCTTGCAAGAAGATACTTGTCGAGCACAACCAAGAAGCCTGATTTGGGAAATGATATGGACTCTCATGGCGAACTTTAGGGGTGGATCAGAGAAACACATTGTGGATACTAATTGGGTTCGTAGTTCTAAATTTATACCACTTGATTTCAAAAATTAATTTTGAGGGGATTATAAAGATGCATTCTTTGTTTTCGTTGCAATTTACTTTTGGATTCTTTGATTGATCAGATTCTGATTCAAATAAGCTAACAATAGTTTACATAAAAACTTGATTATCCTTTAGACCAACAGAGCCACCAACAACTTCCTCTAGTTCATACGAAGCAACTATCAGTTCATCTGGCAGATCTCAGGTACAATCTCAATGTAGTAAGTTAGTAACGTACATAACTCTTGAAAAGAAACTTTTGTATTAAAGTGAAAAGCTTAGAGCATATAAACCCCAAATTTACGACAACAACAAAACTCCAACATTACAGAAGTGCAAGTCTATCAAGCTTTAAATAAAATAAATATAACAAAAAATAACGAATCCCTTTTGTAGACTATGTATCATTTGGTCTTCCACATCTATTTCCCCACTGAGAAAGTTATAAAATCATCACAACAGTGTACGAACAATTTCGCAACTCTCTGGCTATTCAGATAAAGCTAAACTTAAGACATGGAATCACCATAACTGCCCGGTTCACTGTGTTTTGGGGTTTGGAATGTCCCATTGCGAGTTTTCAATATATGCACACACAAGTATATAAATACGGGTCTAAAAGACACCTCCTTTGCCATTGAAGTTGTTGGCATTGGGATTGGCATCGACAAAGGGATTGATCCTGACCCAAAGCAACGAGAAAATGGAGGCAAGAAGAACAGACCAGACAATGACGATGGTTGGTGTTCGGTTCTGTCTTCCCAACAGACCTTTCAAGAAAGGGTAGAGATGGGCAATAACCCATAAGGCAAAAAAGAGCTTCCCGAAGAGCGGACCCCATGATTGGTACCCGCTGTTTACAGCATAAGAGACACCAGCCACAATGCCTATGAGGTTCACAAGTAGGACGGTGGTTGGTGGAATGAGAAGAGCTGTCCATTTGAAGATGTAGAGCTCTGCGAAGTCCCCATCTTCGTCTGAGGCTTTGGATGTGACAGTGAAGTTGGTGTCAATACCAGCAAGAACCTTAAGTAGACCTTGGAAGACAGCAAAAAGATGGGCGGATGTGCCACCAATGACCCAAAACTGCTCATTCCTCCACCAATCCTCAATGCTCACACCGCTCCATCTCAGCTCCAGGATTCCAGTCACAGCAATTGAGATGAAGAGTAGAATAAACCAAATACTCGCGTAGTTGCTTATCTGCAACAATGGTGTTAGGACTTTAAGACACAAGATGATGGAGATTAAAAAAAATGCATTCACAAAATGGGATTCCAATACTAATTAGCAGTGTGGTCAGTTTTACGAACCTCGGGTATGATAAATCTGTCGGTGATGAGGCAAAAAGCAGGAAGGATACAATACGCGATAAGAGGGATAGATGTAATAGGGTAGACGATGGTGTTGATGTAAGCAATTCTCTCCAAAAGTCTCAACCTTCCATGGTAGCCATACCAGATAGGACAATGTCTGCTAAGAAGAATCTCAATAGATCCCAATGCCCATCGAAGAACTTGGTTCAAACGATCAGAAAGATTGATTGGCGCAGATCCCTTGAAAGCAGGGCGTGGAGGATTGCAATAGACTGATATCCAACCACGGGCATGCATCTTGAACCCAGTAAGAATATCTTCCGTCACGGAACCGTAGATCCAACCAATCTAACAAAAGTGCCAAATAAGATGTCATCACACATGTAAGAAAGAGAACAAAAGAAGTCTGTAGCTGCATTTGAAAACTGACCTCTTTTCCCCATTCAGTCTTGTCCTCGTAACCACAGCTTATAACATGTATAGCCTCCTTCAAAAGAGTAGCAGGATTGGTTGTTGGTGGAATGCCACCTTGTTCCATGAAGGTTGCCGCAATAAATACCGGCGACTGACCAAAACGCTTCTCTACACTCTTCTGGGACATTAGAATAGACCTCTCATCATCATAGCCTGCATAAACAAGGATTGTAAGATTTCACCATCACATGAAGAAGTGATGTTATTACACTATAAACTCAATCAAACCTTCAAAACCCTCATCGATGTCTTCCATATTGAAAAGTGGAGCATTGGAGTCACTTCTGTTGATGCCTCTCTTTTTTTCATAGGTATACTTCTTGTTATTCTTTCCTTTCTTCCTTGAGCCGCAACAGCTCTTCACAATTATATTTGGTTCTAGATCTTCCTCCGTCAAAACAGGATCATACCCATATAGAGCCTGTCTATTGAAACAAGTACCAGTACCCACATATACTGGACCTTGGATACCATCCAACCCCTTCATGTTAATCTGCCCAATATAACAAATATCCAAGTCAGACCATAGCAGAAACGAGTAAATCCTACAAAAATATGAACAAAAGAGAAACAAAAGACAGGAATGGGGGAGTGAAACTCACATCAAAGAAGACAATATTCCTGTTGGCATATCGATCGTGCAAGTCAATACCGTCAAAACGTTGTGGGAACTGGACATAGCAGCACTTCTTTCCAATAGCAGGGTCCATCATGAAACACATGGCTTCTTTAATAGCCTTGCTGTTGTTGAAGTAATGATCACAATCCACATTTAAAAGATATGCGCCATTGGTAAGAACAGCAGAAACACGAATCTGTCAATGTAAAGAGATGCGAAATTAGAGACACATTTACTATAAAAATATAATACGAAGCAACGGCTATACAACAACAAAAATTTCCTAGGCAGCGAACAAGAGAATAAAATCAAGGACACACTAAGATTCTGAAAGTTGACAAACCAAAGCATTCATAGCTCCAGCCTTTTTGTGATGTTGAAATCCAGGCCGCTTTTCACGAGAAACATAGATGAGTCTTGGCAGCTCATTTCCATCGGTATCCAGACCCCCACTATGGCCTAAGAACACCTGAAATTGAAAAGAACCAATATAAAGTTGTTGCCTTTTCGTTAATCCCTCTATAATAATCAAGGGATTGCCTCACTGTACCTGAATCATTCCAGGATGATCTCTAGTGTTGTTACCAGGCCACGGGGTACCATCCTGCATTGTCCAGCCTTCTTCAGGAATTTTCTGTGCTTTTGCAACAAGGGCATTTATCCTCACCTTAAACTCTTCATACTCTCTCTGTCAATACAAGCCAAGGAAAAAGTCAGTCAGTCTCTAGTTTGTCGAATGGATGAGAAGCAGGTGGATCTTTCAACAGACCTTCATAGCTCGTCTCTCTTTAACAAAAGAAGGTTGGATCTTGTCCTTCAAGTAATCTATCTTCTGGGCAAAATAGAATTCAGGGGCCCTAGGTTCAATGTTAAATTTCTTGCAAAATGGTACCCATTTCTTTGCGAACTCAGCAGTTTCAGAAAGAGATTCGAAGGTAAGCATAGCAGAACCATCATCTGAAACATAACAAGCTACTTTATCTACCGGGTAGTCCACAGCAAGAATCGAGAGAACTGTGTTTGCTGTAACCAGGGGAGGCTCTTTCAATGGGTCCACTGTACTAACAAACACATCAACAGGAACAAGCTGTGATGGTTCACCGTCTCGATCATATCTACAGTTAGAAAACCAAAATCATCATCAAATAAAATCAGCATACTAGCTAAGCTCTATTCTCAGTAGGCACTTCATTTGACATGCTTTTATCATAATCTAGTCCGAAACTTCACATTTTAAATATATATATACTGTATGTAAATAATCAATATTCAAATGTAAAATATGCACCATTTTCTAAAATGAAATTGAATTTACAGGGGAAAAGTCAACATACACGGAAAAACAAAAAAAGATAAAGAGTAGGGAATTCATAGACTTAAAAACTAACCTTATAGTGAGACGGTCAAGATATGTCTCCCTGTTAATGGGGTACCATTTGGGAAACTGATCAAGAAGCCAAGAAAATGCAAACCAGATCTCACAGATAACCGAGGTCAACCACAGAGGATATGCATTTTTCACAGGGTGAGTTGTACGGTATTGCAAGAAGAAACACAAGATGATTAGTCGGAGAATAATCACAACCCGATAAGGGGTTAGGCGAGAAGGAGGGATAGGCACCACACGACTCATAGGAAGCCGTGTATCATCAGCCCTGTAAGTACGAGAACCATAAGATTAAGAATATAGCAAAGCAGATGCTTAATTATTTCTATCAATACAAAATCATAAACTAAGACTAGTTATTAGCATCGCAACAAGAGATTTTTGAGTTGGACAGCAAAGTTTGTGGTCTAGTACTTCAACTTACATTTGGAGTTCTTCGCCATTGGAACCAGTCCCTTCAATTTCTCCTCCTTTCCCTTCATGGTATTTACCAGTCATCTGTAACATACTCTTCTCCTGCTTCAGCTTCCAGCCTTCAACTCTTTCTTTCCAGTCAACATTTCCAAGCCCATACGAGTTCAAGTCTTTAGACGGGTCCACAATTCTTACAGGGACTGCAATTTGTAACGGATTCTATCAGTTATGGTACACAAAAAATATACTGTTGTAAAAATGAATAGGAATCATATCTAATGAAGGCCAAGTGCACAAAGAAAAAAATATATGAATACCTGGTTGCCGTGGGTCAATATATGGAGATGAAATAGCATTCCTGTCAGAAGGACCCAGAGGACCAGAAGTAGTTCGCACGGATTGTGTATCAGGCGTGCGAATCTCCCCAGAAACCTGTGTATAGAAAAAGGTCAAGTCTCTATTTGAAAACAGACTCAATTAACAATATCAGAAACTTTTCTGTTCACATCTAACATTATTGTGAAAAGTAAAAAAGTTCGATCTAGAAATTTTTGTAATATAAATCACTCTAGAGTCTAAAGCAAAAATGTAGGTTCCTACCGTATGGCCATGGGTGAGAAGAGGAATTGGTTGAGATTCATGTCTAGAGGACGAAGAGAACTCTTCGCCATGGCGTTGGTGTCTGGCCTTGTTAGCTCCCTGGGCATAACTGAACTCATTCTCGATATCATCAACGTCATCCTCATCTTCATCTCCTTCAACACGAGTACTCCCTGCAACATTTGAAAAGTTGGTTCAGGAAATCAGCAATGAAACAAAACAAAAAAAATCCATGCATAGCAATAGCCAAATAGAAGGAAAACTGACCCCTGTGTCGTCTGTATCTAGTCTTGCATTGCGGGCAGCACTGAGTTCCATCCTTCCTCTCGTACTCATAGCAAGGCCGGCACACAGGGAAGGCACATTCATTACAAGCGACAAATACATCCCCAGTTTCAGCGAGTCCAACATCATCACCACAGATCTGACATATCTGGCCATTCATATTCTTCAAAGGTTTGGTCTGCATATTGGCCAGCATTGCATCATTGTTAGTCATGACGAATTGTAAACTACCAAAACAGATCAGCATGAATCTAAATCAAAACAATTAACAAGAACCATCTCCAAATCAATGCAGATCTGAACGAAGAGCAATCACAGTCATTGCAGTATAATAGCCTATACGGGAACTAACGAGATCCAGTTGAGCTAAATCTCAAAAAGTGCGTAAAGTTGAAGACTTTGAGAGTCAGAGATTTAGCTAATCTCAGCTGAAAAACCAAATTCTTAGATCAAGAATCTAAACTGAATCCACCGACACTTTATATACGAGATTTTAAAAAAGGAAAAAAAACAGAAGCGGAATTAATTGATGATAGATCACACAACAATTGAAGTATCGAAGCAGAAAAGTTTCCATTTTCAGACAGTGGATCTACCAACACTAACTAACTCAACACTCAAAGGAAGCGAAATCTAAGTAGAAAAAAAATAAAAAATGGGATCCAAAAGAGACAAGATTTAGAAAAACAGAGAAATCGTAAGAAATATCAAATGAAGAGAAAGCAAAAGGATGAACGAACCCCTCCGTCAGATTCATGTCGGATCCGAACGAGCTCGTTTCTACGGTAGGATCCAGCAACCAAGCCGGCACTGGCCTCCATGGCAGCCACCGACACACAGAGAGAAAGAGAGAGGATTTGCAAAATTCAGCTGGAAAACTCGGTCGCCGATTCAATACGGCATCTCGAAAAAAACCCAATCTACTAAAGAGAGATGTTATAACACTCTTGTGTCACTCTCTCTCTCTCTCTCTCCCTATCTCTTTGATCTCAAGCTTCTTCTACAATCTGATTTGCCTATTTTATCGCAGAAGAGTGTGTGTTTTCCTTTTTTTTTTATCTTAATATATTAATGACAAGTAGAAGATGACGGTAGCCTCTTCCTCTCCCACCGTTTAGCTCGGCTCGGCTTGGCTTGACTCGATTCATGTTCTCTCTTCTCCATCTCTGCTTTATAAAGTGAGCCACTTGACGCGCCAGCTTCGTGAGATGACGTGGCAAAATCTCATTGCAAGAATAAGACAGGACAAATTATGATTGTTGGATTAAGTAAAAATAAAATAAAAATAGAAGAAGCCACGTTGTCGGCTCTGGTAACAGCCTGTTCTTTTTTTTATTTGCCATCACCTGTCGGTGGTCACCAATTACACTAGTGTGAGATTAGGTTCTAATTCTTTACTTAAGAAGTTACCACGGGTTTTTAATATGCAATTATGCATGTATCATCATCACTGAATTTTCAATAAGATATCATTCAACTAAATAATTTTTATGGTAATATGTCAGTGTTAGTTATTATTGAACCAAAACATACTCCGCAACGAATAATGGAAGTAAAGCATTTGTCGGCAATAGGAACAATCAAAAAAAAAAAAAATGTCGGCAAACATCAACATAGATATAACAATGTTGGAGCATCATCAAATTCAGAACCAGAAGACAATGCATATGTAACAGAATAAAACTACATACTTTCTTTTTACCATCTCTTCTTAGTATAAAATAACAAAACACTTGAGGGTCCTTATTCATTAATCATAGGCTACTAGTCGCTTTTTCCCGCCTGAGCTACCATCCGAGGATGACGAATCCGACTTCGATGGGGACCTTGCCTTGGATGGTGATCTTGACACTGATCTTACTCTCCCGGTCCCAATGGGAGATTTTGAATTTGATCTTGATCTGGATGGACTCGGGCTGCGGCTAGCAGATTGTGACCTTCTCTTTCTGTAAGGTGGTGAACGGCTACGGATAGGAGTGCGGCTGTACCGCCTCCTGCGATAACGGAGACCAGCCGATACAGACCGGCTTCTTCTTCTATACCTAATAATACTTTTGAGTTGTGTAATCAACAACTAATTTTGTTTGGAGCACCAAATTTACTTCTCTATTCATGAGACTTTTAGATGTTTAGGATACACTGAAACGAAAATGTACCAAAGAGGATTTGAGTAAGTACCTTGGAGGTGTTCTTCCTCTGACTGGGCTTCTTCTAAACCGTCTTGGCGAGAACCTTCTGTGACTTCGATATCTACAGAGAAGACGTAATAAAAAGAATGTTCAGTACGGAAGTGTGTAACAGAAAGGGGAGTTATATTGGCTGCAGACTATCCACCTGTCACGGTCACTCCTATCACTAAAGCGATAAGGAGATCGGTCAGGAGATGGACTAGTTCTGTATCTACGGGCGTATGAGAATCTCCGGCTAAATCCTCTCCCTCTCCTGATGCACCCATCAGGAGAAGCACTTCTTGACAAACTTCTTCTACGATCACCAAGAGGAGATCTAGGCCGTGCACTCCTTCTCCTCGCAGGAACTGGACTTCTGCTAATTCTTCTTCTTCCTCTAACAGGACTCCTGCTGATACCTCTCCTGGACAATCGAACAGGACTCCTGCTCACACTCTTCCTAGATAGTCGGACTGGACTCCTGCTGATACTTCTCCTGGATGAACAAACTGGACTCCTGCTCACACTCTTCCTAGATAATCGGACTGGACTCCTGCTCACTGATCTCCTAGGTGATCGAATTGGACTCCGGCTTAAGCTTCTTCTAGATAACCGAATGGGACTACGGCTCAGGCTTCTTCTAGATAACCGAATGGGACTACGGCTCAGGCTTCTTCTAGAAGCTCGAGCGGGAGTTCTGCTACGTGATCTTCTTGATGATCTTCTTAGTGGGCCCCTCCTAAGGCTCCCACGAGATGCAGATCTTACCGGGCTCTTGCTAAGGCTTCTGGAAATCCGACCTCTCACTGGACTTCTGCTGATCACCCTTTTGGGGATCCCCAGTGGACTTCTGCTTATACTCCGTGAAGGACTTCTGCTGATCCCCCTTTTCGGGATCCTCAACGGACTTCTACTGATACTCCTTGAAGGACTTCTACTAATATCTCTTCCCCTTTTTGGGATCCCCAACGGACTTCTGCTGACACTCCTTGAAGGACTTCTACTAATATCTCTTCCCCTTTTCGGGATTCCCAATGGACTTCTACTTATACTCCTTGAAGGACTTCTACTAACATCTCTTCCTCTTTTTATTCGCGCCGGACTTCTACTAACACTTTTGGTAGGGCTTTTTCTACCATGCCTGCCCTTCTCCTCACTCACTGGGCTTTCTCTTTTACTGTTTGTCAAGTTCTTCATTTGGCGGGTACCTTTGGCAGGACTTCTGCCCCCATTCCTTCTAGGACTTAAACTTGGGCTCTTACTCTGACTCCTCCGGGGACTAATACTCATGCTCCTACTCACAGTCCTCTTAGTACTCAAGCTCCGGCTCCTGCACATCAACTTTTAATAAGATTCCATATTGACTTAAAAGAAAGATAACCAATTAACTGAGGTGATAGAGAGAATAGAACCTAGACCTAGATTTGCTAGGATGGTCATCGACAATATCTGGTTGCCTATCAGAAATCTGTTCTGATGCAGCATGTGAAATTCCATTACTTGTTGGACCTCTGTTTTCTGAGGGTGCTTCACCATCATCCTTGTCAAGCAAATCTGGTCCCTTCCTTTTTTCATGGTGAAGTTCAAAATTGCCTGATTGAAAATTGCAGTCAAAAACAGAATGTTAAGAGTGTACGGAAACATTATTAAACTGCCTATAGAAATTGGCAGCAATATGAACCCGCATGATCAGCACAATGCTTAAACGAAAGGCAAATTGATACTGAAATATGTAATGATCAAATGGCACAAAAAGTATTTTATCCCATCCATTATCTTGATTTTGAACAGACCAATGAAAAAAACGATAATTGCAGAAACATAAGCCAAAAGTCTGAGTTTTAGAGATTACCTGTTCTATGAGAGAGTCTGGGCTTCTTCTTTTTTGCTCCAGTTTCAACATTGGCATCGCTAAAACTTGCTTCACTTACACTATCACTGTCTTCATCTGTAAGACTGTCTAGGGACCTGCAAAGTTGCAGAACAAAAGTTAATAACTCAGGAGCACAACCAATTAAGCAAACTATTGTTAGGATGCCTACCAAAATATAACATCCTCGAGGAACAAGACTAGTCAAATTCATAAAAATAATGGATTTTTAAAAATATAAGTTGACATGACAAGTAATCACATAGGTTTCTCCTAAGCAGCAACCAGCACTGACAGGGAAACTATGGCTATAAACAAGAGAAGTGTACAAGACTTACCTTCTTGATTTTCGTTTTGATCTCTTATCACGCATCCTCCGCTTTTTCTCATGGCGCTTATCTCTTCTTTTAGACCGCCTGTGTTTATCTTTCTTTAAACCTCTTCTTCTCTTCTTCTGCCTTTCATGGCTCGAGGAACTATGGTTGGAAGATGAAGACAAATCTGAATCTGACTCGCTATCAGATTCTGAGGAATCTGTCTCAGAATCTGAAGAGCTCTCAGATTCAGATAAAGAGTGTCTTCGCCTCTTCTTTGTTCTCTCACGTGAAGATTTCTTGTGCTTTCCCTTTTTTCGACCATCACTATCTTTCTTCTTGTCTGTATGGGCATATCATGCATTGACGTGTATTAGTTATGATTGTGAAATCATGACATATGTAGCATTAACCAATAGTAGAATAACCGTACCTCCAGAGTTTTCTCCACAACGGATTATCTTCACACTGACAGAAGGTTTACCTCCCTCATCACCCACACGTTCAATTTTTTTTAATATCTCTTTCCCTTGAATTAGCTTTCCAAAAACAACATTATTTCTGATGAAAATATATAACAGTCAGAAATAACGCAACAAAAGGAAAATTTAAAAATTTCTGAAATAAGAAAGTAACAATGAGAAGGAAACCTATCAAGCTGCTGATTTGGCCTGAAGGTTATATGAAAGTGTGATCCAAACTTGTCACGGTCAGCAACAGACATTGATAAAAGACCAGGCTCATCGTGCCTTAGTTTTGGTGACTCATCTGGTAACATAAAAAGTCGATTGTGCTACTCAGTAACATATTTCAAAAGAAAAATGTAGAAGATGAGATCTTAAGTTCTTAACAAGAGACGAGTGCTTAATCAATAAAGGAAGGCCTCCAAAATGACATATTGCTTTATAATACAATTTTAAGAAATGAGATATCACACACACAACAGACTTTCTAGCCTCTCATGTATTGCTGGGGTAATTGAAAAGAGATCACAGATAAAGAGCGCGATGGTAACAAACCTGGAAATTTTCCGGCATATATGCTTTCCCCAGCTGTACCTGGAAAGTGGATAAAATATACAAATTTTGTCAGAGGATAATGAACTTCTAATGTTCACTGCATAACCGACTGAGCACTATCTAATGAATTCGAGAACCTTCACAGGATTCTAATGAATGCAGTTCCATACACCCAATAGGTTGACACAGTTTAATGGTATATTCAGATGACTATGATACATGAATGAAATTTAGTTTTGCAATCACAGTTAATAAGCCACAAACTGTGTTCCATAGATAGAAGATCAATATAAATTAACTGATGGCTGTATTTGATATATGCTAGAAGCTAAATTGAACAGTAAGTGTGCATACCATCTCGGTTCACAAAATCACCAGCCTGAAAAAATAATCAAAAGAGGTTGTTAGACTAGTAACACCGTGAAGTCGTTTGTACATAAACTGTACTCTTTGCATGAGAAGGCCTAACATTTGACCATAAACAACTAGTAGTACAACCTTAAAACTATATCACATGAAAAGCAGGAGTGGCGATCAGACCTGTATCCTACAGCATAGAGAATAGCAACAGACTAAAAGACGAGCATCCAACCAATGTTGAAAAAGAAACCAAGAGTATAAGACTGAAACATCATATCAATAATTGAGAAATGCAGATAGAAACCTGTGCTGAGGAACCCTTCAGTATTCTATGAAAAAAGGATCCTTTGTAATGCAAAGGTTTTCCACTTCTGGGTCCAATGCCTTTCTCCCCTACACAGAATTTATAAAAAGGAAATAAGTGTCAAGGAGAAGGAAAGCCAACAGTCAAATTTATATGCTGCATGGAAGCAACAAGCTTAATAGGACAGAAAACAAACCTGTGCATAGTGCACGGAAATTCTCGGATGTTTTGGGAGCGACTTCAGGGAAAAGCTAAAGAAACAAGTTTACACTGTCAACACTTTTGTTGGATCATGGAAAATACAAGAAAGTGAACATTAACATAGCCTAACGCTATAGTACCTCAAAAACCATAGTCTCAGCTGGATCGCCATCAATGGATACATCCATAAAAACTTGAGGATTCTTCTTTTTTGCCATGTTTTGGAATTACTAAAGCTTAAGTTAAGACCTGACAAAAAAAACACACACACAAAAAAGACTCAGAATAATAAAAAGTCATGCAAAATACTGCTTAACAAACACCGCAGAAGAAAGATCATTTGGCATATAGTTTTCACCTGCGACAGAAAATTATAGCAGTGAAAAACTAAATCCCACAAAACAGGATACTTCACACTGGCCGCAAATCAGCAAATCAACTCTAAAGTCAGTGCCTAACAACTGGATAGATATAAAACTTGTAGGCTCATCAATTAATGACAATGTAGTAGCAGACATGAGATCTTCATGAGCTCAACAATGTGCACATAGATAATTCGTCCCGCAATCCGTCTAAAATTACAAGTTCTTCTTCTACAACAACTCATGCCCACAACTGCTCAAAGCTAACACAAACCTTTAACTTTTCAAGACAAAGAAACTCGTAGGCCATCGAATACACTAAAACGATCACACGTGCAAATTCTATAAAATTCATAGCACACACACATTAGAGAAACGTATGCTTCGACATCAAAATTCCAGCTAGAGACTGCAAAATCGGAGAAATATGAAGAGCAACGAAGAAGATTCAGGGCGTGAATCGCTAGGGTTTTACCTGAGAATACGCACGCAGAACCACAGGATTAAAAACTGACTGAGAGCAGGAGAAAAAACCTAGCCGATGCCTTAAAAAGAACAAACTCCAGCTTCTCCGTATTGCCCTCTTATTCTATCATTATTTACAAATATGCCCTCAAAAACTCTACTTTGTGCTGAAAGTCTCTCTCTGTTCACCACCATTGCCATAACCTCTCTTCTTCCGATATTAGTTCCCTCCTACGTAAACAAGAATTCGACTAGTTTGCTTGCTTCTCATGACCCTTCTGAGTTATCTACACTGTAATCGCTCAACATCGTTACCTTTTCACAGATCTTACTCTCCTTATAGAATTGCTCACAAACTGTTCGATGGAAGTTCCCAAAGAAACGCGACAACTTCCATTAACCATACAATCAGTGAATCGTTACGGAGAAACTCTCCGGCACAAGCCCTCGCGATCTTCAAGGAAAATCTCCAGCTGGGTTTTCGTTGTCGCAATATGGACGAAGTTACTCTTTGTCTTGCGATTAAAGCATGTCGTGGAGACTTGAAACGCGGTTGCCAAATCCACGGGTTCTCCACAACTTCTGGGTTTACTTCTTTTGTCTGTGTTCAAAACGCTTTAATGGGTATGTACCGTAAAGCCGGTAGATTTGACAATGCTTTGTGCATATTTGAGAACCTAGTTGACCCTGACGTTGTTTCTTGGAACACTATACTCTCTGGCTTTGATGACAATCAAGTTGCTCTGAATTTTGTTGTTAGGATGAAATCAACTGGAGTGGTTTTCGACGCATTCACTTATTCCACAGCTCTTAGCTTCTGTGTAGGCTCTAAAGGATTTCGTTTAGGCTTGCAGTTGCAATCTACGATGGTGAAATCCGGACTGGAGTCTGATCTTGTTGTTGGAAATTCGTTTATTACAATGTATTCGCGGTCTGGAAGTTTCAGAGGAGCTAGGAGAGTTTTTGATGAAATGCCGCTTAAAGATATGATTTCATGGAACTCTTTATTGTCAGGACTTTCTCAAGGAGGCAATTTCGGGGTTGAAGCAGTGAGTGTCTTTAGGGACATGATGCGGGAAGGTGTGGAGCTTGATCATGTGTCTTTTACTAGCGTGATTACAACTTGTTGTCACGAAACTGATCTGAAGCTGGCTAGGCAAATCCATGGTTTGTGCATAAAAAGAGGTTATGAAACACTTGTGGAAGTTGGTAATATTTTGATGTCAAGGTACTCGATGTGTGGGGTTTTAGAAGCTGTGAAATCAGTGTTTTACCAAATGACTGAGCGGAATGTTGTCTCTTGGACAACGATGATTTCCGCGAATAAAGATGATGCTGTGTCCATCTTTCATAAGATGCGATTAGATGGAGTTTACCCAAACGAGGTCACATTTGTTGGATTAATCAATGCCTTGAAGTGCAATGAGCAAATCAAAGAAGGGCTTAAAGTTCATGGGCTATGCATGAAGACTGGTTTTGTTTCAGAACCATCTGTAGGCAACAGTTTCATCACCATGTATGCCAAGTTTGGTGCTCTGGAAGATGCCAAGAAGGCTTTCGATGATATAACTTTTCGGGAGATTATTTCCTGGAATGCTATGATATCTGGATTTGCCCAAAATGGATTCTCACATGAAGCTCTCAAGATGTTCTTATTAGCAGCAGCGGAAACAATGCCAAATGAATACACTTTCGGAAGTGTCTTGAATGCAATTGCTTTTGCAGAGGATATATCTGTAAAGCACGGTCAGCGTTGCCATGCTCAGATACTGAAATTGGGTTTAAATAGTTGTCCTGTTGTTTCAAGCGCGCTTCTTGATATGTATGCCAAGCGTGGGAACATAAATGAATCTGAGAAAGTCTTTAACGAGATGTCTCTAAGGAACCAATTTGTTTGGACATCGATAATATCAGCTTATTCAAGCCACGGTGATTTTGATTCAGTGATGCAATTGTTCCACAGGATGAAAAAAGAAAATATAGCACCAGACCTAGTCACTTTTCTCTCTGTGTTAACAGCTTGTAATAGAAAAGGTATGGTAGACAAAGGGTATGAGGTTTTCAACATGATGATGAAAGACTACAATCTTGAGCCGTCTCATGAGCATTACTCATGTATGGTGGATTTGCTTGGCCGAGCTGGGAGATTAAAAGAAGCAGAGGAGCTTATGAGTGAGGTTCCTGGAGGACCAGGAGAGTCGATGCTGCAGAGCATGCTGGGGTCTTGTAGGCTGCATGGGAATGTGAAATTGGGAGCAAAAGTGGCTGAGCTTGCAATAAAGATGAAACCGGAATTGTCGGGTTCTTACGTTCAGATGTATAACATCTATGCAGAGAGAGAAGAGTGGGATAAAGCTGCAGAAATTAGGAAAACGATGAGGAAGAAAAATGTAAGTAAAGAAGCTGGATTCAGTTGGATCGATGTTGATGAAACCGAAGGGTCTTGTTTAACGATGCAAGGTTTCTCTTCAGGTGATAAGTCTCACCCAAAATCTGATGAGATTTATAGTATGGTTGCAATTATTGGGTTGGAGATGAATTTAGAGGTGAAGGTTGCAGTTTAGGTCTCTTATTCGGAGTTCTAAAAAGTAGTTGTTATAGATAACAAAATTAGAGATATTTAGCTATACAGGTTTATAAGAACTCGCTCACAGTGTGGTTTTCCATTTTATTTTTGCATTGCACATTGGTTTTGTAAGGACCATGGTCGCTTTAGCATGGTTCTCTGATTTTGACCGCATTGACCGGGTTTGATTGATTAATTGAGTACTGTAATGTTTGATACTCGATGGCTGTGAACAACATATAAGTTGTGTGTGTTTGGGCTTTCCAGGGGAAAATAAAAAATTAATTAGTGATCTTTAAGATGCTACCTTCGCTAGACTTGGACTTATTCAAAACAGGTTACCCAAGTCCGACTTATCTAAATCCATACCAAACCAGTTGTCGTCATTATTTAGACCAAACGAGTTGTAGTAGTAATTAGCCATTCATGCATTTGACTTTCTTATATGCTATCTATTATCCATTGCTACTCTATACTCAAAATAGACGAGTCTAACTTTTGCCATCTCTATGATAGAGATACCATCTTCGTAAACTTGTTCTAGGACAACCGTAAAATAGATTTAAGAAGTAGACAACTCATGTTTAGCCGAAATAAACATAGGAAACACTAGGGCGAAAATATAATAAATCTTCAAATCATTGATATATCTGTTAGGTTTGAATTTGGTTGATATTATTCCAAAGCCAAAGGCTAAAAGAAAAAAAAAAGAAAAACTCTAAAAAAGTAAGTAAGAAGAAAAAAAGAACAAAACCGAATTAGTTACAAATTAATATCACATATATGACGAGCCATTCAGCCTTTTTTCTTTTTTAACGAACTCAAGAAAAGAAAAAAAGAGAGAGAATATGATGATGGCTTTAAGGTATGAGTTTGGTGTTGTACTCTTCTGAGTCACGTCTCTTTTGCATGTTTTATCATTGTTTACACATATTATAATATATATGAATCAAAAATTGTAAGTAACTTTGAAATTATTCTTAGAGCATCCTCAATGGTAGGATATTATATGTGTATCTTACGATTAATTTAGTAATAAATTTGAAAAGTGTAAAATTTAAGATTTGTATTTTTGTTTTTTATGCAGGATTATTGGTAGGTTATTAAGTTGTGCATCTTAACAATTTTAATTATTAAAAACATAATAGTTATTGCAAAATAAAATTTTTAAAACATATATGAAATATAATTTATTGCATAAATAACATAAACCATAATTAATTTAAACGTAATTTGTGAAATATTTTGTCCATATCTGCTCGACCAAATCGTTCTTCAATTGTTCATGCATAACTCGATCACAAATTCGAGTTCTAATGGCTATTATATTAATGGGATTTGAATGCATATTTGTAGAATATGTGAAATCCATTCGTGTACTTCCGGAAGATTCTGCCATTACGAATTAATTGACATCAAATTTTGTATATGTATCTTGTTCGTCTTCTATAATCAAATTGTAAAAATATTATACAAGCTCGCATAATATTTCTAATTTTTTCTTTATCCCAAATATTTATTTCAACATCCACTCAGAAACTGCCACGTCACCGTCTCTTAAACATTGTTTTTGTATCTTATATAAGATACCATATCTTACATTTTAATTAACATTTTCATTTAAATTAAATCATTAATTCATCTAAGATACACCTAACATCCTACCATTGAGGATGATCTTAAGCAACTTAAAAAGAGAGAGATGAGGAGAATGTTTACGTCGTCGATAACCTCCTAAAAGCGGATATTCCCAACACGTTACGTACCCCACTTGAGAAGCTAGTTTACACTTTCCTTTTCCTATTTACATTTTCCTGAATACAATATTACTTTTGTTTTCTATGTTGTTAAAACAAACAACAAATGTATTGACTTTTTAGCTCTATCAAGTGAAAGACTCGTATACAAAAGCTGGTCATAATTGACGACAACAAATACAAGAAGAAACAGAATGAAAATTTACGTACTAGCTTTTTACCAAGTTTCAAACTAAAATCTAGAATAATAGAAGACTCCCATGGTGGTTGAAACTTCAAACTAAACCACACGCCTACTTTCTAGTTTTTTTTATATATATAAATATATTGAAGATAATAGCTAGTGTACTACTACAATTTAATCATCAACCGAACAACTAATTTCTAAGTTACATATCCAGCAAAATGTCAATTTAAAAGTGGTTTTTATTTCATTAAAATGGTAATTTAATATAAGAACACATCAAAAATAAATAATCCTTTTGCTAAGAATGTAAGTATTATTAGAAATGTATAGTTGAGGTATTATTACAAGAGAGCATTAAGTGTAAT
Organism: Capsella rubella; assembly: GCF_000375325.1. NCBI lineage: Eukaryota > Viridiplantae > Streptophyta > Magnoliopsida > Brassicales > Brassicaceae > Capsella > Capsella rubella. The sequence goes on along the minus strand of NW_006238917.1, from coordinate 3,095,620 downwards.
CTTGGCTAAAAAAAAAAAAAAAAACACATCTACATTAGTTGATTTTGTTAAACCAGTACATCATAAAATTAAGGGAACTTAAAAACACAATTAACGCGCGTGTCCACGCTCTAAGAAAGGGAGTTAAAAACAAAAACAAAGCATTAACATTTGCAAATCGAACCGTCATTAATATTATGGGTTGTCTGACTCTCCTTATTTCTGGTTTTAAAGATTTTAACTTAAATCCCACGTCACGAAATTCAATTTTTTTTTTTAAACAAATAATAAATAAAAAACAAAGAAATATATAAATTTCTTAACACCCAATTTTGTGTTTCCATATTTCCATTACCCGAAACCCTAATCCCCCAATTTCTCTTCCAAAATTTGTTCGATCAAGAGAGCAATTCGATCACTTCCGGCGATCAAATTCTCATTCAGGCATTACAGAAGGTATCTCTCTTGTTCAATTTTCTCTCTCTCTCTCTCTTTTTTATTCTATATTTCGGCTTGGTTGATTGTTTCAATGTTGCTGTTCATCCTTTGATCTGTCCCCTTCAAAACAAAAACGAAAACAAAAAACAAAACTGGATCGAGATTCTTCGCTTGTTTTATTGATTTTACGGCTCCTTGTTAAAAACTTTTTGAAGTGAATTTGGATTAATATTGCTTTATTTTGTGATTGATCGCGATTATGTCTATTCTTCTTTCTCCTTACGAATAATTTTGATGCAGCTTCTTACGATCTGTGTTCCTGCAATAATTTATGACAAGGAATATGTTTTTAGCGGAGTCTATTTGAAATTTGTATTATTGAGCTTTCGGCTTAAGATTGTATCTTTTTCTTAGATTCTTATAAAAAGAAAAATGTATGATCTTCTGTTTTGGTTGTTTGCTAGTTAGCCTTTTTCTTTTGATAGAGGTGCTCATATATGGAGATTTTGTTTCTTTTTCGCAGGTATTAAGTCGACCGAGTGAACCATCATGAGATTCAGAAAAGGAAGTCGAGTTGAGGTGTTTAGCAACAAAGAAGCACCTTATGGTGCGTGGCGATGCGCTGAGATTGTTTCGGGTAATGGTCATACCTACAATGTTAGATATTGCTCTTTCAACCTTGAACACGAGGAGACAGTGACTGAGAGAGTTGCGAGGAAGATAATTAGGCCGTGTCCTCCCCAAGTGGATGTCCAGAGATGGGAGACTGGTGAACTGGTGGAAGTTCTTGATAACCATTCCTGGAAAGCTGCCACTGTTCGAGAGGAGTTATCTGGAAACTACTATGTGGTTCGGTTACTTGGGACTCCAGCGGAATTTACATTCCATCAAGTCAACCTCAGGGTCCGACAGTCGTGGCAAGATGAGGAATGGGTTGCAATTGGAAAGGTAATTTCGTTTTAACCTTATGTCATGCTTTCACTTTTAAAGCTATTATGCTCTTGTTTAAGTTCTTTGTGTCTTTTCTTCATTAAGATTACACGTGTGCTATGTTTCCTCTTCCATTTCAATGAATTTTGTGGATCTGGTTGGAGGTGGCAATCTGCGTTGTCTTGTTACATATTGTTTGTTTGAAATAATCTTTAACTAATGTGCTAATGAGCTTACACGTTAACTAACTGGCTTGTAATCATTTTCGCAGATATCTGGTTCGTTGAAGTCATCTACACTGACTGGATCAGACGTACATCAGAAGCTACAGCCTCAAACGAACAACATACTCCTCCATGAGCCTAGTGTTGTCTCTGCTAGAATGTTAAAGAGGCCGTCACCCTACAACTTGTCTGGATGTGCTGAATCATGCACAGGAAACCCCAAGAAGATACGATCACTGGAAAAAGAGGGACAGAAGCACCGATTTTCTGCCTCCTCAATGCAAAAGGTAGATGCTGTTGCTTGCCGACCTGAAAATAGGGGTGGTAAATCTCACGTGCAAGCTTCCTTTAACAATCACAATACTGGTTGCTGTCAACTGGTCAGGGTAAGATCAAAAGGGTTTAGTGAGAGTGTTCGTGCAGGAAGCTTAGTCGCTGATGATTGTTCTGATAGCGATGCATGCTCAGTTGGTAGTTGTAGTGCTACTAGTTATGATGAGAGTGATATGCCACCTTTTATGCTAGATGACTCTAGTCACCAGGCAGACTCATTTAGCAGCGATGCTGAATCTTCTTGTGGCCTCGGGGAAGAAGCAAGGAGGAAACATTCATCAGCTCGTGATGGAGAAAGAAGGTCCTGTAGGTTTGAACTATATACTTACCGCAGTACTTTGGGGGAACTATTTTCTTCTGGTCCCCTAAGTTGGGAGCAAGAAGCGTCATTAACTGATCTTCGTCTTTCTCTTAATATATCAGATGATGAACATTTGATGGAGGTAAGAAATTTGATATCTACTGGTACCCGCAGTCAGTTTTGTTAGTATCAATCAGAATTCAATTTTTTTTTCTTTTTGATTCTTATGGTCAAGTCTGATGGTCTACTTGTCCTGGACATACTTTGCTGCAATGTGGAATCAACTGTCATATATTGTTCTTTTCCAGCGGATTTTATATTAAGTGTATAGAATACAAGCTTGTATGAAAACTCTGATTAGAATGAAAATTTCTGAGGTTCATTTCTATTGCTTTGTCAGATTTCGCTTAGTTTCCTATATTGTAATTCCTGGAGGGGAAAAAAAAAAAAAAAAATCATGTATCCATACTCTGAGATATCATATTTTGAAGGGATGTTCATATGGGTCTTCTTTTCTTTCTGTAATATCAGTTTTGTACTTTAGTGTTGATATCATCTTGTAAGTAACAAGATGGGTCAATAGTATTTTCCTTGTCAGTACACAGTATTATGTGGATTTTGTTTCTGTGCAATATGAAGTCTGAATGTCTGATATGTTGGGTGCTCCTACCTTTAGCTCTATGAAATGTATAGCATAACGGTGTGAGTTTCCTTAGTCATCCCTCTGGACATTATTGATTTCCCCCTGCATTTTTCAGGAACAGTGTTGCCTTGTTCGGGGCATGCAGACCTTTTGCTTCTAGAGGTTTAACTCTGATGCTGGGGTTTACAACTTCTGCCTTGGTCGTCTGAATGGTGCAACACCATACCTGTTTTCCCTCAAAACATAACTGACCATTGATACTGTTTTTTGTTTTCTATCTTGATATTGTGGCTTGTTTCAGGTGTCCTGGAGTCGCCTTCGTCCACAGGGCTTGAAAGCTATGCTTTAAGCAGGTTTCTTAGATAAATTTTACAGTCAGGTTGGTAATTTTGCTGATAACATGTTGAGATCGAGTAAATTCTCTTTACATTTTACAGTTCACTCGTTATATCATGCAGTGCTCTCTTTGTGGTAATGTGTTATCTTTGTGCTTCATTAGAACTGCATGGTGTAGATCCTACCATGTCTAACTATACTAGCTTTGTACGTGATTCTGATATATGTAGATTTAGAACACACTGTTTTCCAGTTACATTGGTTCTGTTTTCGGTGTTTTTTCCAGAGGCATAGTTCATGACGCTCATTCTTTCTGGAAATAAACGTTATGCCAGGGGAGAGGTAAGTGTGAATAGGGTAATGTGTGTGCGTCTAGAAGAATATAGAATTGTATATGCTGTGTAACACAGCCTGTGTTCATCCAGAAAATATGTCGTGAATTGGTGATGTTGAATGATTCCTTGTTCTGATTTGTTCTCATGACTTGCTTTCATGGAATTAATCGAGAGGAAAGGGAACACATGCCTGCTTTCTTGCTTAGTTAGTCGCATGTGCTTTGTGGAAACTCTCCAAGCTCACTCTTCAGATCCCTTCAGCAAAGCTAGTTTTTTTACATGGCAGTATGAAACTCCAAAGCCAAATTCATTAACTGGCACGAAGGTATGGCGCCATAAATTGAACATGTTTTCCTGAGTAGTGGCTTGCGTATATAATAAAAACGAGTTCCTAATCCTCAAGCAGACTTTCTTCCTAATCCTCAAGCAGACTACCCATGCAAAAGCAATCTGACAATATTTCAGTTGTTGCTCCAAAGATTTGTATCTTTGTATATGTGATGAATGTTGTTATTACAAGCCATGAGCTGTCTTTTCTTCTTTGGCTACTTGCTTGCAAGAGGACATCTTAGCCTCAAATTTTGAAACTGAAAGCTGAAGCAATCCTGGTAACAACTGAGCAGTAAACCAGAAAACAAGCCATGAACCTGCAATTTCATTTTAATGTACAAAAATATAACCTCCTCACTTGATGCTTAAAATGTATATCTAACTTATAATATCCAGCTTTTTATTCAGATATTTTGTATAAATTTATATTACTGTTAACAGTTGTTACTGTTTATTTTGTGAATATTTAGGTTGGAGGTGATTTGAAAGTATGATTCCCAAACCGTAAATAAACCTTATTTTCTTCTTTTCTTTTGGGACAAAAATAAACCTAATTTTCTAAATCTCTCTGTTCCGGTCACAATATAACAAAACTGAAGATGGTAATACAATGCGATACTGTATACAGTACTTGATAATAAAGTTTGTCCCTTTCTGCTCGAACCGGATCGATTCTGCATCCGGTTAACCCGTTCGTCCACCGGCGACAGTCCAGCAGCCTCTCTCCCCGCCAATGATAAACACGTTGACGAGAGGCTCGTTTCTCGGCTCTACGATTATCTGATATGTCTCGATCCTCTGTTGAGAAATCTGGACACAGCTGCCCAAAGATTGGGTTTTGGAATTTCTAATTACGGATATCCGATGGATAATTCTTCATAAATGTTAAATACTGTTTTAGGATTGGAGATTAACATTAATATATAAAGTTAATGAACCAAATTAAAATCATAAAATTTTATATTCCGACCAAACAATCGCATACGAACGCCACTGCTCCGCCGAACCCTCCTTGCTCAACCAGAGTGACCACATTTTTTGTTTTTTTTTGTCAAACAACAACTTAAAAAGAAAACACACAGTGTCGTGTCGTCACTCATTTTCTCGTGTATAACTCGCCGCCGCAACAAGCTCACGGCCTTCGAGCACTGAGAAGTTTGACGTCGTCGATCACCGGCCCACACAAGCTCGAGAAATCGTCGTTTCTCATAGCGTAAAACGTACTGTAGAACATAACTCTAGTCCGACCCGAGGCAGCAACAAATCTCAGCGAAGCTCTCTTGAATCCTCCTTTCCCTTTAGATTCGTAAGGGACTTTGATCGTGTCTTTTCCGGCGAAAGCCTCTACGATCATAGATCCAGCACAGGCGTTGCTGGCGTCTCCGACGGCGAATGAGAGTACGTACGTTTTCCCCGGGATAGTGCGGACAACTTGTGCGACAGCGCTCTCTTTACCGGCGACGAGCTCGACGGCGCGACGGCCTTGAGGAACGGAGAAATGATCGGAGTCGATGTATTTGACGGCTTTAAGAGACTCGACCATCCAACCAGGTAAAGGAGAGTGGTCGTCGATGGAGTTTGGTGGGATGAGAACACCGGAGGTTGTGTTTGGCAAAACCCATGGACCTTCTTCGAATCCTCCGTTTTTTAATATGTTCTCTGTAATCAAACAAAACCCCCACAAGTTTTAGATATTTCCGTTTTTGACCGAGAAGTATAATTTTAACCGAAATAAGACACCAAGAAAAAACTCACTATTGGTGGGACGAGGAGGGAAAAGGGCCCTCATGGCAACACCATCAATGAGAGGTCCACAAGCAGGATCTTCCTCGACACCTGGGTTATGTATCACTATATCTGCTATGGTTGCGTGGAGCATCACCAGCTCCAATCCGATCCCAACCGGAGCTACTATACACGGTTTGGATCGGCATTACTGCATGGTGAGGAGCCACAGACACGTTTAGCCGCTCGTCTTGTGCGCATGTTCGAGCAGCGCTGAACGTGATCGAATAGTAAGACCCTTTTTTGACGCTGATTTTTTGTTTGATCGAGGCTTCGTTGCCTAGACGCACTGCGAAAGCGCCTTTAGGCACGACGAGGATCATGTCGCCTTGTTTTTGTCCTGAGGGAATGTACTCGACGAAGCCTGAGAGTTCCCAGTTTGGGATTGCTGCTTTGTTGATCACTTGTGTTCCTTTCATGTCCGAGTGCCGTGGACCTAGTTCGAAGTCCCCGTTTGGTAGTAGTCCTGTTTTGTTACCAACAAATTATAATAAAATTGGTTAGGGCTAGCTCTGTTGTAATTCTATTTAGATTAGTAGATTCGTCAACTTGGATTGTATGATTTGTTACATAACATCGCCACTCGCGCGTTACTAGAAACAAAAATTACGTATTAAGTTAAGCACAGTTTCAGTATTTTGTTTTAACATTAGTAATGTTTTGATGATGAATAATGGTTTTGTTATCTTGAAAAGTTGGAAGTTATTAGATCTATGATAAAACAAGTAAGTGTATAAGAATTGAATAATTAAAAAGTTAAATTACAAAATATTAAAATGATGTAAAAAAGTAAGAATATCATAACATGTTAATTAATTACAGATGGGAAGGTGAGATGAGTAATTGAGTGATATGCATTTATTGACAAAACGCCATGTGCCTTTACAGATCTGTTTCGCCCTAGCTAGTATTCATCCAACATGTTCATCAAAGCTACTACTTTTAAGTCAAAAGTTAATTATTTTGACGACAATCAAAAAGTGTTTTGGACATACAAGTTGTAAGAAGCAATGAATCAAAACTGAACAAATGTTCCAAAATACTAATCTAGATTTGTTTTTGGAAGTTAACTTATTTTCTGGTTTGGCCAATATACAGAAAATACAAGAATGCGAGATGTGTATAAAGATTAGAAAATGAAGGACTTACCATCTTTGAAGCAAAAGGCAACGTAGAAGAATGAGTGAAGTAGAAGAAGCACTATCACTCCCATCTCTTTCATTTCTTTCGATTTATTTTTCTCTACCCCAATAATGTTAAATATATATAAACTGTAAACTTTCGAACAGTAAAGTTTGAAGAAGAGTGAACGAGAGAAGAAGGAATGTTTAGGAGTGGGAGTGGAAGAGAACGAGGGTGGAGAGATCTCTTTATATGCAAAGAGTTGTCTAACAAGAAGCCCCTTGCCTATTTTTAAACTACGGCTTTGCCACTGGGGACTTGTGTCGGACAAACATTGGTCGTGCCTTTATTTTATATTCATCGTTCCTTGGAAATGGGTTACTTTTTTTCTTAGAAGGTTTGACTAAAAAGATACGTACTATCAAAACAAACTTAGTATTGGTTTGATGAACAGTTATCGCCAGATGAACAAGATCTCCCGGGGTAATTCTAGTCTTGCGAAGGGTATATCGTTAACATCATAACTTTTTCAAACATCGTGATTCCATCATGGAAATATTAACTACCTTCTTATCTGTTACATAACACAAAAAGATATTAAAGAGGAACAACTACGAGGCTATACGTACAGATCTAATTAATTAACTGCGATTTGGGAAATGATAGTTATGTGAGCTAGTAGTAATGGTAATATAATTGCGGGAATGAAGAGGACAAAAGCTGTGGGACAGTATAATGTGGTCTCTCTCACATGCCTTATTCACATTGGTTCTCGCATCGCCACAAGTTAAAAGTCGCTTAATGTTCTGAGTTATCCTATCGCATACACATAACGAATAATAGAGAGTATTATTTTATATAACAATTCCGAATCAAAGGAAGCAGTTGCTTCAATAGCTTGATCCGTGTGCCAAATCTGTAGCAAGGTTAAGATATCTATGGCTCAGGTTTTTTTTCATGGGTTTGGTCGGTAACTTTCAACCGCAGCTAGAATTTAATTGTTGTGTAAAGTAGACTAATCAGACAAACAATGTTTATTCGTAGGAGGCTTTTATACTATTCTGTATTAATATGAAAATGTATGAGCGTTGTAGTGATTTACCAAAAAAAATCATATCATCAAAAGTTAGTGTCGTTGAAACGCATCACACACGAGCGCCAAATATCGCAAGTGTAAAGTGTAAACCATGCGGACTCCTTTTTTTTTCTTTTCAACATAAATAATTTAACCATATAATGGTCATCTTCGATCTAAAATTTTGAGTAGTCTTTTTCCAACTTTTTTATTTTTATATATCATGTGGTTTCTTAGATTTAGTCTGCACATTTGTCGTCAATAATCATCGATATTCTTGAACCAAACTAAAACAAAAAAAAAGTACATGAACATGATCAACATTATCACAAATATCTCTAAGCGGTATTGGATAGTTTGGAAAATAGTCAAAATACCAAAAGAATAACTAAGCAACCATTTGCTATATATATATAATCGAATAATTAAGCAACCATAAAAATAATTAGAGTGAAATGAATCATGATATTAAAAATGGAAGAATAATCGAATTTTGTCTCTGCGGCGTCAGAATTAATAGATCACTGCAAAGAAAGGCCACCGACTCTCTCTGTTAGCGGTGCTTTTATTGCACAAATTATTGTACTCAAAAACATATTGCGTGCATGTTTATAAATACATACACATGCACTGCATAAGCATAAACTGTGTGTATCATATTATAAATATATCTCTAACATGCATTTGTTTCTAATTATGTTTTATATTTTTGGATAAAAAGTGATGCTCACATGTTCTACTTATTAGCAACATCCATGTCTACAATTTACGATCGGAGTTGATGGCCTAGTGGGCGGTCAATTCTCCAATGTCACCACTACTCGTATATCTAGACTGAAAAATTGTATGCACGAACAATGTGTATGTATGAGTCAAGGAGTCTTTAAGTAAAGTTAGGTTCCATTAGACTTTATCTGTACAATCTTTTTGTTATATAAAAAAAAAAAAAACTCTGTGTTGGTGGTTAAACCTAAACTTATGATTTTTTCGGCCATAAAACAGGGGCCACGTAGCTATGTAACTTTGGCTTGATGTTACTCGTGGATCCAAATCAAATGATAATAGAAATATATAAGAAATTACTGAAAAAGATGTAGACATGCATGCATGGGAAAGTGGACCAACTTTTACAACACGACATTTGACTATGCATCCTCTTTCTTGATTTGCAAAACTATTATCTCTAGCTTAGTACTTAGTAGAATTCAAATCTCTAGCCAGACGATTTAATCCGACAGATGAAATCACAGTTTTGACTTGTGGTGCTAAGTGCTAACTAACGGACAACGGCAATGTCATATACATCATCCATCCCCGTTTTAGATTTTTTTTACGTGTTTAAAGCATCAACTATTTTTTAGCAATATTTTGTTGCTAAGCTACCATTTAATATATATATATATATACCTATCTAGGTTTAGAGCCAATTGTTATAAGTAAATATACAATGTCACTTCTTTTAGCTCAGAATTAATTCACTTGCATATACAATGTCATAAGATGTTAACAGAAAAAGAATGAAAAAAAAAAAACAAATTGTTAGAATGGAGCGAAATAACGGAGAAGACATAGTAAAAGAAAAGGACAAGACAGCCGTCAAAAGGATTCATAGTTATCAATATAAAATTACAGAAAACTGGACTACCCTCGTGGAAGACACTTAATGAGCCTGTCTCACGCTGAATCGTTATCCTTGTGTATTTACAAAAACGAAGTGCATCTATATATGTTCCTTAGTTATGGCGTCAGAAAAATTATCTAATGTTTCATCGACGAGAGTGTTTTCTAATAGTGTTAGATTATGTGATGAGTATGAAAGCATGATCAAATCAATAGTGTAAAACGAGGGAATAATATAAAACGCTATTACATTTGTTAATTATGAGTATATATGGTTTTATCTTATTTTGGTTATATTTCGAGTACTTGTGTGTTATGTATTAGAGAATACTTGATATATATATAACACAATACTACTTGAGTTATGGAATCAAGCTAACTAAAGACAAGTCAGTCTGTGTCAATGAGTCACATGCAACCGACTTTTAATGGTCGACCCTCATGTAAAGTACAGCGGAGTATATATATTTTTATTTGTTTGTCTCTTCAAAGAAACATCCAAGTTTAAACAAATTAATGGAAGAGCCTATAAAAATCCAAAGTTATTAAGGAAGCACATAAACCAATCTCTAAAACCAATATGTGTAACTGACCCATTTTCATACATCACATCTGTCAGTGTCAGTACTACATACACCTTGTGTACAACCTTAATTTTCACTTCCACGGACCATCCATGATTTACTCGAATGTTCTGTCTCACAACATCAAGTATTGGATAAGCTAAATAGTAAATCCCGAACTTATTTCGGGATCCACAGAATCCGATGATAAATGAAACGCAATCGACCCAACTCTGTATAGTGCGAGTCTCAGTCACGTAACATCATGATTGGTTTTTAGTTTATGTAGATTGATTCTCAATCAATCATGCATTTGGGTGGGTTGCCATAATGTTCATAACTTCATGTGATGGCTGTAAACCCCTCAAATTAGCTTAGAATTCGAACCAGAAAAAAGCCTCGTTTAATTAAGGGAATAAGATCGAGTCTGAACAGCATATCTAATCTTCTTGTTATTCCTCATTTAACTGTAACAATTGTGGCTAAACGAAAGTGATGCAAAAAGAAAAGGAAGGAAAGAGGGGACAGAGAGGGAGATGGGTAACTAAAGAAGAGATCTGACCTGAATCTTTTAAAGACTTGTGTCCCAGTCTACGCACTCACAAATCACATGCATGTGTTCTTTTCTGGATATTTTTTTATATGAAAAATACATGTAACATGGGTCTCTCTATCATATGAATGATTTTACATCCTGTCGATAATATGTATAACAAGATTGTATATGAAATCCCAATTTTCATTTCCCAATTTCCGATATGCCCAAACTCAGCTGGATCTCTTTCCCCCTTCTCACACCCGCCGGTCCTCACAAGATGACTTCTCATCTGTTATTTTCTTTAGTTAAACAAAAGGGTTTGTTTTGGTCAAAATTAATCCTTTGGTAATGAATTCTACAGAATTCACCATGACCCCCTTGGTTTTAGATTATCTCGGTAGAATACCAACTTTTACCAAATTTCTCACTTTCTGGTGCATAACACTAACATTAGACAAAAAAAGAAAACACACCACCCCCATACCATAGACTTGGACCATTCAACGACTGGTTTTATCGGTGCCTAATAAAACCATAACTCTCCCATTAATATTTCACATGTAATTGTCAATGCAAAAGAGTATATGGAATCATGGCACTTGAGCCAATCATATAACATCTAAGCAAACATCGAATATAATAATAATTGAGACAGACTTAAGTTGCGTCGTCCATTTTATTCAAGCCAGCAAACGTGAAAAATGTAACTTGGCAACATAATCCATTTAGGAAAACTATCACAGATTTATGCTTTTCTCAAGTAAAAATAGCTCATTCCAGAAACTGAATATAAATGTAATCCATTTGGAGATTTATGGAGAGAAGCTGTGTTGACCACAACTTTAGGAGGAAATATAATGCTTATGGGAGCGTGCGCTGGTATAGTGGTAGAGCTCCCAAGGCCTCTCGTTCCTTGCTTTCCCTCTCAACCTGCAATGAACAACATGAAAACAGTGATGATGATGATAATGAAGACGATAATGGTCTTTCCTTACAGAAAAGTTACACTGGGTACTATTAAAGCATTGCAAACAGTTTATTTACAACACAACACTAAATGAAATAGGGACGCAGAAGATCTGTAAAACATCTTGCTTCATTCAAGGAACGAAAAGTTATGCATCTCAAACTTTTAGTCATTGCTTCTGTCAGTATGCAACAAGCTGATGTCAAACGAGAGCATTCATGTCAATGCATGAAAGCAGAAAGACAAAAAAAAAGAGAGACTAAATTGCAGTGTGATTCTTCCTAACCGAGAGGCAGATTATGCTTTATGGATAATTTCATCAAAAAGAGACTTACAAGAGCCAGCATCTCCTGAAGATAGCCACGGAATGGGGTCTGCACCGCCTGTATATCATATAAATACATCAAATAAGAATGTTAAAAAATCCAAAAGAATGCCAAACAGATGCAATTTTTTATAGCTTAATATCGTAAACCATAGCCACCGCCTAAATCACATAGTTATACAGTAGTATAAATGCAAACACCACTTCAGAAAGTAAAAAAATGTAACAAGGAAACAAAATCCCAAATTTCAAATAAGCTCCCAGCAAGTAGCAAGGGAAGAGTTAACACAGTAACGCAAGAGACGAGCATAATACATAAGCTAGTTTATATATATCTAAGCTCCGATATTTTTGTAAGGTATTCAGATGATGTAGGTTCAAAAAACTTTTAAAATTGAAATCTAAACACTTCAGTTTCTTAAATCTATTTCTACCAGAAGACAATAAAGAATCTAACATTCAACCAATACTTAAGCTCAATTATATGAGTTTGCCAAACATACAATCCATATCCTAGATCAATTTCGTTGGAGAACCAAAAAAAATTGACAATGAAGAATAGTAACAATACCTGAAGATCCTTGGGGAGATACTCGTGCTTCATGGAGAGGTCCATGGCACGCTTGAGACGCTGGTTACGAGCATCAACAACCTCCCTGGGCAATCTGTTCATAGCCTCTTTGATGTCCATGCTGTAATATTGATCGTACAGATCATCGTACCTCAGACCTAATCATTTCAACCAAAAAAAAAAACAAAAAACGAACAGAGCAGATTCAGATTCAATCCTGAACCAGCAACCTCATTGACAACAACAACAAATCCAGATTCAGAAATTAGGGTTATCGATCGAGAGAGATCTGACCGTATCTGCGGAGGCGAGTAGATATGGCTTTCATATGCATACGAGCGAGGAAGTTCTTCTTCGGATCGATGAACGATTTCAAAAGCGACGCCATTTTTCTCTATCTTTCAATTTCAACGATTGCGCAATTTCAGGTTTCTCTTGTTGTGCCAATGAGTGAGAAAGAAACGAAGCTGCTGGCCCTGGGAGAGAAAGGGGTAAATTTACAACGCTGTTGAAACGACGACGTGAATCGCGCTTTTATTGGGCCTTGAATGGCCCATCTAACTTCTTAAAACTGTTTTTTTTTTTTTGTCGTCGTCGATTGTATTGATTTCCAAATTGGAAAATTACATGGTGATCAGAGTCCAATAATACAAAACATGCAAAGTTCAAAATAGGCCCAATATAAAACATTACAAAGCAAGATAAGCTAGCCTCATAAAAGACACGTATTAAGACACGTGTTGTTTACTTGTTTTGCAAATTGAAAGTGGAAGACGTCGATTGACTCATCCACAGAAGCTGAAGCGGTGGCTGAATTTTTTGCCGACGAGAGTTATCACCTATTCCAGCTGCTTTCTCCGATTCACCATAACACCACCTTTTGCTAAAATTTCCGAAGGTTTAGAAAAGAGATTCATGATTCATCTAATTTATGGATCACCGGAAAACATAGCTTGGCAAGAGATCAAATCAGTCGCAAAACACGCTCTCCTGATAAGTTATATACCAATCACTGAATTCCACTCATCAAGATTCCCAGACAAAAAGAGAACCTGCATCCATAACCGATTATACGGTTTCATAAGGGTATGAGGGTTTATCTCATTTTGCAAGAGAATCAAGCAAACGATGAATTTTGAATCTCTGAACAAAACTCCGGCGTTTATCTCCTCTAGAATAGAAGAGAATTTGCTGCTGCAAAAGGGGAGAAAACTAGTAAAAACAAACAACAAAATAGCTAAAATAGCTAAACAAAACACTCGCACTAAGACGAGAAGATACAAATCTGGACTTAGCCAGAAAAGAACCGATTTTAATCGGAATATCAAAAAGATAACTAGATTTCTCTCTCTAAAAGATATGAAAGTGATAAGAGAGAGAAAGCTCTTACTTCTTAAAACTGTTTATTTCTGTGGCTGCGTATTTCAACTACAAATTCGATTATTTTCATTTATTTCTCGAATTCAGCAGCGAAGCACCAGTGGTTTAGTGGTAGAATAGTACCCTGCCACGGTACAGACCCGGGTTCAATTCCCGGCTGGTGCATTTTTAAGGTCTTTTAAACCTTTTTTTTTTAATTCCAAGTTGGCTTACAAAGTCTTTGCAATAAGTGGAGACGCTACAGCTGAAATATATGGTATGCTTGGACACTCTTAGGGGGCAAATGCCATCAAAATCCTTGGAACTCAATTTGTATGTGTATGTATGTATGATTGATTGATAAAGCTAGTTGCATGTATAAATGGTGTAGTTAAATAAACCCTAAAAAAATGATAGCTAGTTGTGAAAAAGAGAGTTTAATTTAATACATTGGAATCAAGTGTACTGTGAAACGATAATATAGTTATATAGGTACGCTAAGTTAAACAAGTATATATATGATTGTATGATCTTTACTCTAGACGAATTGGATTCCGGCTAACATCTTTACTCTAAGCGAATGGGAGCATTTTAAGTTATAACTTTAAAATACCATTGAGTGTTGAAAGGCATGTTTTTGTCTCCTTATGATTTAAATTAATTAAGAACTCTCAAAAGTTATATAGTATATCATCTCAACTTGCAAATATTATATATATAAGGTTAAAATGTGGTGATTTAAACAAATATCTCTAGCTAATCCTATGTTCCCACTTTCTTGACAAAGCATTTCAAAAGTTCAAACCGTCTCTGGTCTTTCTCTAAACAATTTTTAATTGAGGTTAGGTTGAAGAGATTTATCATGGATGTAGGTACTCGATTTAGTTTGATATCTTTATTTTGTTTGGTGGGATTTTAGATCACGACCCATATCCTCATTGTTAATTTCTGTTACAATGAAGTCGTCGTCGTACAATGAAAAATACGAAGTAGATAACACAAATGTATTACTTTTTTTATTTCCAGCTTACATCATTCATTATCGTATCGTAAAATATGAAGTAGGTCAAAAGTTTAGCAGCTGCTTCTTGATGAGTTCCTAATCTTTATCTTCCAAATAATTCCTACAATATTTAATAACGCGCAACTACAAAATTTAAAAACTTATATGTATTTTATTTTTTGTTTCTTGAGAAAACAATAAGTTCATCTAGAGCATCCGGTGATAATGCCGGTATGTATAAGGGACTATATGAGCTGTTCTAAAAATTGTGTATATAAAACAGTTTTAGCTTAATTAATTGACAAATTAAGCACATAGCACCGTCTCTAGTAGAATACCAGTTATTTGAATTCACTATTACTTACTAGATTACATAAGATTATGGTTTCATGGTGGTATTATTGAACACTCTCAAATTAGAACTTACAGTACTTGTAACTAACTTGTTGGATTGAAAAAATTAAAACGTCCTTAGGATTGTTATTTTACTTTTTACATTAATAAATTAGCTAATTATCCTAAACTGCTTTCATAATTCATAGCACATGGTTTTGGTATCATAAAAGAAGTTAATAATTCAGTGATTGTATGATAATATTTTTTCTTAATTAATGTCACATTTGCCTTTTTCTTCATTGGTTCTTTTCGGCCGTCTAAATTTTCTTTGTTAAAAGAGAATTTTTATTTTAATTTAAACTTTGTACGATATCAGACAAATTGTTGTCTTATTCTATTGATATAGATAGAAGTTATATTTATTTAAGATTTGATTCTTATGCTTTTACACAATATTCCAATTCCTAAGTGTTTGATAGTGAGGTTCATATAAATATTACATTGAAAAAGTATATTAAAAAATATGTATGCTGATGCAAATTGCCATAATTTATTTATCTACAGTTATAAACAACACTTAATAGATCATTAGTTAAAAAATGGAACTATATCAACACTTAACTTGTTTTTGGTTGGATATGAGATTGATTATGGACTTTGATTTGATTATTAGTTCTTTACAAAAACACAAAAGCACACAAAAAAAGTGTCTTCAGATATTTTGGATACAATGTTTTAGATTCTTAAATTTAAGATGGGAATATCCCATCAGTCTAAATGCTGGGAGACAAACTAATTTGTGAAAAATATTCGAACTTTGATTCCTTCTTATCCCACTCTTATTCCTTAATTAAAAGCTACAAATTAATATAATTTATACCATTGTTGATATGGGCCACTGTTCAAAAACACCATCAAAATAAAACTAAAAATATCACTACTAATAATGAAAGCTATAAAGAAGACCAATGAAGATAATCGTTATTCCCTTCAGACAAAGTTAATGAAAGATAGCAATATGTTATCTTAGTATTTAAAAACAATATATACAGATGGTGATTGTATTTTTACAAACTATGCCATAATTTATGGTACTACTTTCCCACACAAATAATTTTGAGATTTCAAGAGGTATTTAGTTTGTTTTAAGTATAAGAAGAAAACGTTGACCAAAAAAAAAAAAGTTTAAGAAGAAAACAATACTTGAGTTTAGTGTGTATAACTATAACATGTTGATGCGCTGTGTGCATGGTAAAGTTATGTGAACTTGTGACATAGAATGGGGAAATTTTGTAGACAATGAATACTAATCTACTGGTTACTGAAGAACAAGGAACACTAAGTTTGGAACTAGTTTGTTATTGCTAAGGCAAAATTTGGTGTTTGTTTACAAGGAACTATAATTTTCCCTTGAAAACCAATGGCTGGCTTAGTCGCATAAATACACACATAATCGTTTTTTTTATAAAGATAAGACACATAATCCCATAGGCAATCGTTAAAAGGACGAAACACACAAAAGTAGCCGTGTAAGAAAAGGTATCGTATATATAACAATTGACATAATTTTAATTATCAAAAAAAATTTATAATAATTGACATAATTTTAGAACTTTCGTGATATAACCAGACCTAATCGTATACGTACACATATTATATATTATATAGTATGTTTTTTTTAGCAATTACCATTACAGTTTTCTTGTCAAATTCACAAATGTTGAATGATACACAAGAGTCCTGGAGTACCTTTTCTTTTGACAAGTGTTGTTAACATTTCTGTAAGTTTCAAAATGATTCGATATCAGAAATGATCCTTCTCAAAAGCTTTGATAAATCAACGTTTAAATATTATTCAATTTGGAACACATACGTTACTTTTTTTTTTCTTTTTAAATGGTTAAATTAATCCTGCCGGTAGGCGGTAACCTTACTTTCTTTTGGCTCTTCGGTTTCACTCCTAGCCAAAATAATTCATTCTATTATATAATTAATGTTTGTAACAAATCAATAAAATATAGTACTATAGTAGTAAAATAATAAGATCTTGGCTCAGTCTTTTTTTTCTCCTTCTAGAATTTTGAGGAATATATTGGTCCTCATTAGAATTCTAAACTATTTTCAAAATTGTAAAACTAGTGTATATAGCCACTCAAAAACTGTCGCAAGATAGAACGTTTCAAAAGACCATAACTTATAGCTTAGTGGTTAATATACCAATGTTATGTTACTATATTACCAAATTCATATGTTGCATACTGATGATAGTTAAAAGAAAAATTAGATATGGGAGTTTAACGTACATCTATATAGTACACACACAAATGGTCCTCAGTTAGAATTCTAAATTATCTTCTTCTTCTTTTTTTGTATATATTTTCGTTTTAAGCTATACTACTAATCTGTTTCCAGTGCAAAATAATTTATACTAATATTAATTTTGTAAACAGGTTTAAGAAAAACAAAATATTTCAATAGTTTCATTAATTAGCAGAATTCTGCATGCGTCACTATGCGTGTAGTATATATTTCCTTTGACATCAGATATATTTAAGTATATATGTCTACTAACGCGAAGTATGAGCATAAGATCTCAGATTGATTATTCAACGAGTCGAATGTGCACTAATTTAAGTCGTAATTGATATACAAGCTAAGAACATTATTAAAACATATCTTTTGCGCAAACATATACGTGACAGCTTTTCACAGCATATTAATTATATATCACTACAAAAACATGCAGAACTCTGCGTCGGTTCTACTATTTTTAATGACATGTTTGCAAAACGATTCAAATATTAATTATAAGAGTTTTGTTCAATATTTTGTTCATGTTGTATATTAGAAATATATATAGCCGGCACGATTCAGATACGCACACATACAAATCTTAAGTTTTTTTTTTAAGTACGGTATCAAAACGGATTTTATGAATGGTTCCAGTAAAATCGTAAATAATTAAAAAAAAATACAGCTATAAAAAGAAAAGAAAACAAAAAAAAATCCACCAATGGGAGACGTAACCACTGGAGTAAAAGAATCCATCGACTTGAAAACAAATGACGACATTCTTCCAACATTATGTATGACTGTGTACAGTTTTGGGATAGTCGTATTATGGGCGTCGTCTTGTATTATAAACGTCAAAGCTCAATTTCTGAAAATATAACCATCAGAATTTTTAAAGCCTCTTTTTTATGTAGTTACCGGTATAAAAAAGTTTCAGCTTTACTTAGAGCTAGTGACCTAATTAATCAGTAATCGGAAAAATTCAGAAAGTTGTACCAACCTATATAAAGTATCTCTACTAAAAAACAACAATATGTGCATACATCAATGCATGATTGCGTAAACTTGCAAATTTTGCAATGTCTTTTCGTCATCAGTCAGGGTACTAACAACAAAGAATAACTGTTTAGTGTTGTTGTTCACCTCATCTCAAGGATCTGGTCCACATGCTGCCACCATGTGACCCTTGTTCAAGAATATTCCCAGCCTCTCAAAATCCCTCTTGGAGATAAATGCGGAATATTCTACAAAACCGAATCATTTTTCACTTTTCTAGTTTTCATATTTCAACTTATTAAAAAGAAAATTATGATCCGTTCCAAAACATTTCATGTGGGCGATCAAGAGAAGCATCTGTCTAAATAAAACCGAAAGTGATTTATATATTAATTAGACCATGCATGTGTACTATATATATAAATATGTGGTTTAATAGACATGTTGAAAATAGATAAATCGAAAATGTGATCTAATACTATTGCCACATTTGCCAATCCTTGTTACCAAACTAAAGTATTGAATGCGTACATGATTTGCAAGTGATATGACGAAGTTAGTAGCATATGATTTGCAATAAAAAAAAAATCAGAAAATGATGATAGGAGCTGAGGATTATTAGTAATGTAAGTTGAAACTTTGAGCTAATTAAGACCACTAAAATTATTAGTTTGGTGGCATGCAGATGCATATGACAATCAAGGAGATGATCACCCCCATGTAATTAGTGTAAGTAGTACTTTAGTCGGGGGGTGTGGATAAGTGCGTGTAGGACAAAAAGACACGTGTATGGCTATCTTCCACGTAAGATGTCTTTGTCTTCGTCTGATTATTGGCACGTGGGTCCTCTTCTCCTAGATCAGGACGAGTCTTCTAGCGACTTGCATCCGTTTTTTTTTTTTTTTTTTTTTTGTTGATTATTAATTATTGTCTATTTACTATTATCATACGTTTTCGTTTTTTTTTTAGTTTCATCTGAATCGCATGAAATAAATAATTTGGGATACATGTACACTAGTTTAACGCATAAAGTTTCAAATACTGTGGACGATGATATGGATACAATATATAATATAATCACACAATAATAACGTTTATGTCAAGGTACATAAACCTTTTTTTCATTTCTTTGAAAGTCACCGTGTAGGCGTGTACTCATCAGAAAAAAAAAATGAGTAACGTACAGTAGTTAAGGAGCTTTATGTAGTTTGAAAACCATTAAAATGAAAATTAAAGCTCCAAAAAAGATTGCCTTGTGATAAATGATAATGACAATTGATTTCCTGGATAAACAAATAATTTGTTTCCGTTAATCTAACTCCACAAGCTTTTTATTAAGTTTTCAGATATATTTTAAAGAATTTAAATTAAGAATTAAGAAGAAAAAATAGTAGTATATGGATAAAACCTAATTGTTAAAAATGGATTAGATAGCTAGTGTACTAATCTAAATTAGCCTAAAAATAATTAGTATAACGAATAAATAACTCGAAACGAGTATATCCGAATCTGTGGTCTGAAGTAGTTGTCGTGATTGGGGCCGTGCTGACATAAGAACTAGCTGTCTGTAAAGCCATCAGATCCCAATCATGTACTCACACGTCATCTTCTTCCAAAACAGAGCATCAAAGCACTTGTTCGCGGCGCCTTGTATCTGTGTTTTTTTTTCTCCCACCTCATAGCGCGGGTCCCCAATCCACTTATCCGGGTCTTACTTTTCTCTGACTATATATATATATATATACCCTCCTCGTTTATTTATTCCAACACAAACAAAACAAAAGGAACAAAAAAGAAAAACAAGAAAGAAACAGTTCCCATCTCTCTCTCTCTCCTCTTTCTCAAGAAAAAAATGGATCGGCAAAACTCCGATGACATCATGAAATTTCTCGACGGCATGGCTAGCTCCGACGATGTTTTATTTGGTTTCCTCGACGAAGGTAACCACTCACCCGAGGATTATAACTTCGCCGCCTGCGACGAATCCGAAGTTGACAACGACACCACCGATTGTAATTCCCAAGAGAACATAAAATTTTGGCAAGAACAAGAACAGCTTCTCCAGGTAGCTTTCTTTTTTAATATGAATATATCTCTTTCTTTAATTGTTTAAAGGATTCCAATTGTGTATTTTTTTATATCTCATTAATTTATTTTGTTTCTTTGGACCAAATCTGAAATGTGTAGGCGACACTGTATAGGACAAGTTCAATTGAGACAAAGATAAGACAAGCAACCAAGGAAGCGTTAAAATCTGTAAGATCAAAGGGTGTGGTGTGTGTCTGTCGGAGACCCGTGACCGACGGTTGCCGTAGCTGTTTACGCAGCGAAGTATCTCGCCGTCTCCGAGACGCCGGCTATGATTGCGTCATTTCCAAATCCAAGTGGAGAAGCTCTCATGAGATCCCTGCCGGTAATATTTTGTTTTTAGTCAAAATTAATTTCTCAGTATTCTGTTTTCCTAATTAAAGAATTTTGATTTTTTTAGATTGTTTTAGGGGATTTCGTTTTGGACTTGTTTTTTGAAACTTTAACGCATCTTTATCACACCATTAATTTATAAACCAAGTCAACGGAATTATCTAGATATTCTAAAAAAATATATATGTATTGAACATTTTTCGCGTTGTGAATTATAATACTTTGGACTAACCATGATGTTTATTTATCTAAAACATTAGGTGAGCATGAATATTTGGAGATCGTGGACAAATCGAAGAAAGGCGAGATCCGGGTGGTGATCGAGCTATGTTTTAGGGCGGAGTTTGAGATGGCGAGAGGCAGCGAAGAGTACAAACGACTCACCGGAATGTTACCGGAAGTGTACGTCGGGAAAACGGAGAGGCTCAAGTCATTGATAAAGATATTGTGCACGGCAGCGAAGAAATGTATGAAAGACAAGAAGATGCACTTGGGTCCTTGGAGAAAGCACAAGTACATGCAAGCCAAGTGGCTCGGAACGTGCGAGAGAAAATCTGTGTCGCCGGTCTCGGAGACGGAGGAGGATAGGTTCCCGGAGGCAAAACAGAGGGTTTCTATGTTGTACTATGGTCTTCTTGGTGACGGAATGGGCTGTCCAGCCGCCGTAGCGGTCGTATGATTGTGTGTATATATATAATATAGACGTTCGAATACGATAAGTAAGTTAGGCGGTGGGAAATAAAAGTGAAATGAGTTTCGCTTTGAGGTTTTGAGTGAAACGGTCTCATCGATGATTTTGTGTGTGCCCAAAACAGGGCAACTTTTTTGTCTTTTTTATGTGTGTTTTTGATGAATAAATTATAACTATACGAAGCGGTATTTTTTAATTCAGATTGTTACCCTAGGTAGAGAAAAAAGTAGAATGTGTGATTATTGTTTTCAGTCAACACGGTTTTGCAAGAATCAGTTTACCCTTTTCTATTTGGCAAATGAACAAAACGTGAATATATAAAATCGCATAACGTTTACACTTTACAGTCATCATCTTATTGACTTATCCTTGTACGCGCTTTTTTGTTTGGCTCGGTATTAATAGGTTTTCTAAAATTAGTCAGGTGATCCTTGACACTTAATATAGAGTTCACACAGAGTTTATGAAATAAATTAATCTGTTATTTCTATCATTCTATGTAGCGTAAATTGCGTAAGATATAAAAGTGAGTAGACGTGCAAGTATCGCCTTTTTTTTTTCCGGGAGAAGCATTAGTAATCTGAAATCAAGATACACAAAACGAAAACAAGGACAAATACGATACGGGAGAAATACAAAAACTTACATGAAACATAATATAAAACACATTATTAGCAAAACTCAAGTCACCCTCGCAATTAACCAGAGACAATGCATAAAAGCTAAACCATGGAACTCATCATAATCACGAGAATCAAGCCTAGAGAAACCACCCCCGGACCAACGGAACCGGCCGAACTGCGAACTGCGGCCGAGGGGCCTGATGCTGGAGAAAGAACTCCTGAATCAGATGGATCTACTCTCGGGGAAGGTGCCGGCGAAGACAAAGCCGGATGGACCGGAGACACTGTGGGTGATGGGGAAGGAGAGGGAGGATGACGATGAGTGTGACTGTGGTGGACCATGGACATAACCTTTACGGCTAGCTTCTGACCTTTGAGACAGTTTCCAGAGTCGCCACTGACGAAAAAGAATGGCCCTGAGCGGCTAAGTAGGAAGATAGAGTCACCGTCTGAGAGGGAAGTCAAGGGGTGCGTCGTGTTGCATGTGTTGTACTCTTTCTCACTCACCACCAACACTGAATCTTTTCCTTTCACGTACTTAAAATCTTGCAAAATCAAGAATTAATATTATCATGCATCAGTGACAAATTGAAGCATTGTGTCCATTAGCCCTTATAGATCGAGTAGAAGAGAGAGAGAGAGACTTACAAAGAGTGTCGTTGACTTGAAACCGGTTCCTGTGAGACCAATGAGAATAATCCTCGGAGGGAGTAAGGACCCATCCATCACTCTCACCAACATAGAACTTGTGCCCACTTGATAACCCTATTGTAAACCTACCCAAATCCATCAACATCACAATCAAGAAGTAAACATCAAACATTTTGACTCCAAAACTTTAATTACCAACTTCTTACTCGCTTATAGCTAAAACTTGTTAATTAGGTGTGTGTGACTGGGTATTTGGTGTATGAGTATTTATGGTGAAAGCAGTGGACAAGAGATAGCCGTTGGTAAGAGCGTTTGGCTGTGCATCGATATCTAAGATAGAAAATGCCATTAAAGTAGCTAGAAGCGTTTCTTGCTTTCTGGCTCATCTCTTTTCTTTTATTACACGTTTCGACATGCGATAGACTTAACGGCTATATATATCTTCTTTCAACTCTCTTCCAACCAATACGGACAAAGAGACAACCATATTTTTCGTCAGATCTTTAAGTAGAAAATTAAAATCCAGTTTCTCAATTCAAACTTATATAACGTATGGTCTCGTTCAAACTTGTTTGACTGGACTATTCTAGTAATTTTTCGGCTGGAAGAAGAAATTCATATCTCTCTTTTGACTGTCAATAGAATGTGAAGTTATATAACCTTCTGAAATTTGAATTATGTATAAAGTAGTAATAATGTATCGACACGTACATGGGTCTTATTATATTTATCTCCCTTTTTTAGATATTTTAATTTACTTTTATGGATACGAATAAAGTTATTACAAAAATGTTGAATTCTCATAATCACATTTGTATTAGTTTAGTAAGGAATCTGTACTTAAAGATTTTTTTTATATGTAAAAGGGAAGAATCGTAAGTGATTTGGGAAAGTAATTTTTTTTTCCACAAAAATTATCGACTTTATTGTGATTTTTTGGAAACACTACAAAAATTTTAGGGAAATTTATTTTTGTTGAAAATCTGAGTTTTTAACTTCTTGATGACTCCATGCATTTAATGTATTCGTCAAACATAAATCTATTTATAGGAGAATAGATTTGTGTGAATTTTTATTAAGGTAATGGCGAATAAGATTTTTGTTTTTACCCTTTTTTTTTAATAAAGAGGGAAATTAGTTGGAGAGGGGTAAAAAGGTGAATTACACACAATAAAACCAGAGAGGTCATACACCAAGTTTAGGAGAAACCGAATTGGTGAGGAGGAGAGTATAGAGACCAGCCCATGTGTACACGCTTCTTCCCTCAACAATAAATCACTTCGACAACGGAACGTGAACGGATTTTTTCACTTTAATCATCATCACGAGATCAGAGATACAGAGAGAGAGAGAGAGTTGAATCCTTCTTCGATTCGTATGGAGAGGGAGAAGAAGAAGAAGATGGTGTGGTTTTGGCCGGAGAAGCACGACGGTGGAGTAGTTAAGGAGGCGGAGGATGTGGCGGCCGAACATTTATCCAGAGAAGGGACAATGAGCCATTACAGCTTTAGCAAAGGTCTTCTTCCGCCGCTTGGAGTCGGAGCCACCGGTCGTTCTAGCCGTCACATTAAGCTCCGCTGCTTCATCATCTCTCCCTTCGATCCTCGCTACAGGTACGACGATTTTTCTTCGCTAGCTGATTCTGTACCTTTCGTCTTCTGTGTAATTGAGATTTTATGACTGATAAATCGTTGATGCATGTCGCGTGGGAGTGTTTCAGCTTCTCTTCTTCTTCTTAGAATTTCTGTAGGATTTGTAATTTATACACCATTGAAGAAAAAAATGATCTCAATTCTCTCCATAACTGTGAAACTGTTTCCGAATTTTGATGAATCTAAACTGTTCGATGAATTACTTGTGTTGAAGGGACATTATAATTCCGTGACCTCATAGTTTTTTAAGCTATCTAGTTGAATCGTGTAGGTTTGCTGCATTAATCTTTATTGTAAATTCTGCAAAGAGTTCTTATGCATTTTCTCACTTTCCCCTCATTTATCAGTTACATTATATGTACTTGTTGTGTGGCTGATAATGAGTTGCACAATGTTGAATTTTGTTTCAGAGCTTGGGATTGGTTTCTAGTGGTTTTGGTGCTTTACACAGCATGGGCTTCACCTTTTGAGTTTGGGTTCCTACAAACACCAAGAGCACCACTCAGTATTCTTGATAACATCGTCAATGGGTTTTTCGCTGTCGATATTGTTCTGACATTCTTTGTTGCCTTCTTAAACAAGGCAACTTATCTCCTAGTCGATGATCCCAAGAAAATAGCTTGGAGATATACCTCCACTTGGCTTATTTTTGATGTGGTATCTACTGTTCCCTATGAAATTTTTGCCAGCTTATTGCATAAGACTATTCAAGGATATGGAATTTTCAGTATGCTGCGTCTCTGGCGTCTCCGCAGGGTCAGTAATTGTTTTGCCAGGTGAGATTTGAATGTGTATTATCATCTGTTATTATACATGTGTACAGATTCTGGAATGTGGTTACTAGAAAAGTTCTATAATTTTGATAAGACTGATCATCAAGCTATTCAATTCTTTGTAACTGTTGTATTTCATAGTTGCCCTGTTTTGAATTTTCAGATTGGAGAAAGATCGGAAATACAACTACTTCTGGATTCGATGCACGAAACTTCTCCTTGTTAGTATCTGTACACCATCTTACATTAACCAACTATAGTTTGCTGCTGTCACTTTAAGACATTTTGATGGTCGTATTGTAGGTTGCTCTCTTTGTTGTTCACTGTGGCGCTTGCTTCAACTATTCTATTGCTGCACATTACCCAGAACCTTCGATGACTTTTATGGCACTTGCGGAGGAAAATTGGACAAAGAAATCTTTGCTTATCCGGTATATCACAGCAATGTATTGGTCCATAACAACTTTCTCAACAACGGGTTATGGTGATATACATGGTAATAATGCAAGAGAGAGGGCCTTCATTCTCTTCTACATGATTTTTAATCTTGGATTGCTAGCTTATATAATTGGTAATATGACCAATTTGGTGGTTCATGTGACCAGTCGCACCATAAAATTTGTAAGTTCTGTTCATGGTTTGATTAATTGCTCATTTCTTCTTTCCTATGGTACAATTCAGGCACACTATTCCAAGAACACACGAAATGTTCAATGCAATTTCGTTTTGAACTAAGTCACCTAAGTTTTGTCTTATCCTCCTGCAAGAGTCTTTCTATTTTGTTTTAATTTATCTTGTTGATTTTAATGATTTTAGAGAGATACTATCCAAGCCGCCTCAGCATTTGCTCAAAGGAACAATCTTCCAGTGGGATTGCAAGAACAGATGGTAGCTCATTTATCTTTGAGGTACAGAACCGATTCAGAAGGCCTACAGCAGAAAGAGATTATCGATTCCCTCCCCAAGGCTATTCGTTCCAGCATATCACATTATCTGTTCTACGAAATTGTTGACAAGATCTACTTGTTCCATGGAATATCCAATGATCTACTATTCCAATTGGTATGTTTTCCCATTGACAAAGATTCAGACTTGTCTACTTTCTTGTGATTAATCACTCATTCAACCTTCTGACATTATGTAGGTCACTGAGATGAAGGCTGAGTATTTTCCTCCCAAAGAAGATGTGATTTTGCGGAATGAAGCACCAACAGACTTTTACATAATGATCACAGGGGCTGTTGTAAGTTGTTTTCGGTTATATCTTCGAAACTGTTCTTTACTTTTACTTTCAAATTAGTTGACAATTCTACTATATGACAGGACATTATTGCACGTGTGAATGGAGTGGATCAGGTAGTTGGCGAAGCACAAAAAGGTCATGTTTTTGGTGAAGTAGGGGTTCTATGTTACAGGCCACAGTTGTTCACAGTTCGTACCAAGCGACTGAGTCAATTGCTTCGCCTGAACCGTACATCATTCTTAAATCTTGTTCAAGCCAACGTTGGCGATGGAGCAATAATCATGAATAATCTTCTTCAGGTTGGTCCCAAAGCTATTTATTATAATCTATAGTGACTAATATTGAGTTTACTATATTGTCTCATACGAATATGTTATCGTCTAATACAGCATCTGAAAGACTCTGAAGATCCAGTGATGAAAGGCATTTTGGCTGATACAGAACTCATGTTGGCTCAAGGGAAAATGGATTTACCTCTTAGCTTATGTTTTGCAGCAGCCAGAGGAGACGATTTACTGCTGCATCAGTTATTGAAACGAGGCTCAAACCCAAACGAAACAGATACGAATGGCCGAACTGCTTTGGTCAGCTCCAAATTCCTCTGTTTAAACAAGCTATGGCATCCTTTTTCACTCTAAGAACAATCAAATTTCTCACTATTTTATATGTTTTGTGTGTGTGTATTCATCTCAGCATATAGCAGCATCAAAAGGAAAGCAATATTGTGTTGTATTACTTCTCGAGCATGGAGCAGATCCTAATATTAGAGGTATGATATAACGAAGGTTTTATGAGTCCATTTTGTATATATAACAATCTGGTGATCGTCTAGTAATTGTTTAACTAATTTTTCAGACTCAGAAGGTAATGTACCATTATGGGAAGCAATCATCGGGAGACATGAAGAAATTGCTAAACTCTTATCAGAAAATGGCGCAACGCTGAGCTTTGACACAGTAGGGCAGTTCTCTTGCCTAGCTGTTGAACAAAACAGCCTAGATACACTCAAAGACATTCTTAAATACGGTGGAGATATATCACTCCCAGATGTCAACGGAAACACAGCTTTGCACAGAGCAGTCTCAGAAGGAAATATGGAGATTGTGAAGTTTCTGTTAGAGCAAGGAGCGGATATGGACAAGCCAGATGTTTACGGTTGGACGGCTCGAGGTCTTGCTGAGCATCAAGGACATGAAGATATCAAAGCTTTGTTTCATAATCAGAGACCAGTGGAGAAGAAACAGAAATTTGTTTCTGGCACACCAGAGATTAAACCATTGATGAAACATTGCAGCGAGCCTGTAATGATCCACCACCGTTCAAGGGAAGCAATGCCCCCTCTGGTCGGAGCCGTTTCTCAGAGACGGAAGCTCAGTAATTTCAAGAACTCGCTGTTTGGCATCATGTCTGCTGCCAACAGTGGTAAGACGCTTACTTTCTCCATCCTAAAATGAACTTTGGTTGCTATTGTTTCAAGCATCAAACACCACTTCTTCTGCGTTTGCGTTTATGAAAAGAACTACTTTTCAATTGATTCAGGTGATGAAGGTGGCGGATCTACGAGAAGTGCAGTAAGTGAAGGAGCAGGTGTGGTTTATCCGGCGAGAGTGACGATCAGTGGTGAGGCTTCCTCATGCGGTAAAGTAGTGAAGCTACCGGATTCTCTTGAAGAGTTAATTGAAATCGGTGAGAAGAAGCTGGGATTCGTAGCTACAAAGATTCTGAACAGAGAAGGAGCTGAAATCGACGACATCAGGATTATAAGAGACGGGGACTTTCTCCTTCTTCTGAAGGTTTCTTGATACGCACGCGAGTACATGTAAAGAGATTGATATATTTTATTACTCTTTAGCCATTACAATTCGGATTCATAACATCATCTATGTCGAATCCAGTTTTTGATCAAGAAAATGCAACTCGCTTACCTGCAGATATAAACAGTTTTAAATACATGACCTACAATTAACATCTAACATACATAAACTTACAAAACACACAAAAATCTGCGTAAAGAATAAGTAAGAAGGAATTATCTCAATCAGTGATGATTCATTATGGCAGTGAAACTTTAAATCACACTAGAGTTTCACACTCATCCTGCTTATATTTCATTTCTTACAAAACAAAAAGGAGTAACAAAACTTCCTCTTTTAGCCCTAAAGGCAGAAATGAGAGAATTGTCTAAGTAGCATGATCTAGCCTGTTTCTTTTTGTTGTCTGGTAGATAAAAAGTAAAAGAGCAAACAGATCTATCACAAAGTGAGGAAACCCAAATACTGTTTCATAGAAGAAACGATCAGCAAGTTTGCACTTGTATCCTCTCTTTGCCCCATCTTTATCTGCTTGCTTCTTCTATTTGCCTCTACGCATCTTCCTCGTACCATTTTAATCTGCGGTTTCTTTCAAGCAATCAAATTTGTTCCTTTTTCCAAACAAAACTTAGTTAGGAGTGTCCACTGTTTTCTGGATATACCTGAGGATAGTTAAATTGTAAAAAATGCAGATCAAATAAGTGTTTTTTAACAAATCGAATTCAAGAATGTTAATATAGATT
Source organism: Capsella rubella (assembly GCF_000375325.1). Taxonomy (NCBI): domain Eukaryota; kingdom Viridiplantae; phylum Streptophyta; class Magnoliopsida; order Brassicales; family Brassicaceae; genus Capsella; species Capsella rubella. The sequence continues at coordinate 3,066,611 of NW_006238917.1, read as the reverse complement.
TTTACCATCTGGGATCTGTCTTCTTTGACACTTAATGTTCTATGCTTGAGTTCACCTCTGCTGGTAGTAATCTCATCCAGGATCTCTGCATCATAGAACTCGTCTTCACTGTTCTCAACAACACTGATTGGAATATTATGTGCCTCTCCTAACTCCCTATTGAAACCGAAGCTGGAGTTTCGTTGTGGTGCACCAACCATTTCTTCATACTCTGAAGAATCTAAAACTTGGAGATGAGATGGATCGAAAAGCTTTGGGAGGATGTATTGTCTTAAAGCAATGAGGATGAAGAATGGCAATGGAAACAATATTCCTCCGACAGGTATCCATGTTACTCCATAACATATCAGAAAATATAGAAGCTGGAAGAGTGTAAACATAACAATCGACTTGTAAGGTACTATCTCCACAAACGATGCATGTAATCCTTCAAGAACTCTGTTCACACACAAGAAAAAAAATATAAATAAATCAAAGATTTTATAAAATTTTAAGAAGAGTTTGTGATGTAAAAGAAGAGATCTTGCAGTACTTGTATCGACGACCAGGAGTGATGAATAGTAACTGAAGTCTCTCCCAGAATTGATTCCCAGGGAGACTATCAACAGCCATGTAAGTGAAGTAACCCCATAGAACTGAAGTTGGTATCATTCTGAGAACTGGTACTACTAGTATCAACAATCCAACAAGGATTGATTGCAATAGGTTGCTCACTCTCTGCTCGTTTACTCTGACGGGCAAATGGTCTTCGATATGTACCTCTGGATCAAATTTCTTCCCCTTTGCGTCTCCTCCTCCATCGTCTGCTTTCATCACTGCTTCTTTCAGGTTTTCTAACTCTTTCACCACTGAATTTGCCTGACAAGTTTTCATTACGATAAGATTGATGAGAATTTATCTTCCTGGAATCTAAAAGAAATAGAGGCAGTAAATTCAGGAGACAAATATGGTTAGGTGCCTTAGGGGATTTTTCCATTTCTATAAACACATCTTGCATCCTCCCGTAGATCTCTGAGTTGCTAGCTTTTGCCTTCATGCATTCTTTTGCTTTCTGTACCATTTTCTTTCGCATTTGCTGCAATTGATACTCAAAACGTTTCAGATTTCAAACCAAGGGAAAACTAAATTCAATCGGAACAGAGTGTTCCGTTTTTTTTTCTAACCTGCTTCTTAAGAACTGCAAGACTCTTTGTGTGCATAGGGGATTGTGGAATGACCCCATTTGAAGGAGGAAGTCCAAGTAGGCCACAGATTAATGTCTACAACAACTTAGAGATGAGTTAGTGATGATTCACTCCTTGATTCATTTAAACTAAAAAAATGAAAGAAATCACCATAACCATACCATGATTCCTAGAATAAAGATGTCATAGTGATAAGCCGGCGGATTTTTGAGATTAAACTCCTTCTGCTGAGCCATTTGTGCAGAAACACAGTGATCAAAGAAGTATAGACCTGCGATCATGATTGCTGGTATAAATGCAGCAAGGATGTACAGAGGCGGGACCTTCCCCATATCCTGCAATTTTAGTCCAAAAAAGCAATGATTGGTTTTTCTCTGTTGGAAAGTGTCACATTCACAAATCACAAGGTAAGGGGTAGTAGTACCTTGACGACTGTCCAGTGATACAAGGACTCGGATTCCCAAGGAAGTGGCAATTCCAGCCTCCTTGGAACTCCTTCAGGAAGGTTTCTAGGGACTGTGTATGAACATGCGCTCCACAACACAAGCATGAGGAGAATTCCGTAATCCCCTATAAAACCTCGCATCCACCCTGAAAAAGTGAAGCTAGTTATTGTTCAATGATCCGATCAAGTGTTTACCTATATAGCCAACTCAAATATTCGACATACTGAAGCCATATCTCCATGATCTTGCCCTCCTGCTTTTCAGAGCAGTGTAAAGAAGACCGAACGAGAATATAACCGCAAGAAGACCATTAGTATACAGCCATTGGAACTGATACACTTCCAAACTTGGATCGTCAGATTTTGGTACAAAAAACTCGCCGACAAGTCCCTGCATTATGAAACAAAACATCTCCTCGTGAGTTTCAAAATGTTGAATGACTTTTGGATGACTTTTACCATATTTAAATTACCCATCAGAACCTTAACAGCCTCTTGGATAAAAAGAACGGTTATGAGCATTCCAAAGAGCTCTCCTGCAATTCTTGTAAACCTAGAAATGATGTTGCATGCGTTTAGCATTGCAAGAAGGATAAGCAAAATTGATGTCCAGACGCAGACCCTGTTAAAAAAGAAAAGGAAACAAGCAAAGAGTTCCAATGTAAATAAGGAAAGAAGAATTACCGAAAACAAAGAGAAAGTAAAATGAGAAATCTACAAACCATCCTGCCCAAGCTAAGTAGAGTTTCTGACCCAGTTCAGGCCTGCCTTTGCTGAAACTGTGAAGATATGTGTACATTATAATAGTGGGTTCTGCAACCCCTACAATCAAGAGGGGTTGTCCACCAAAAATTGAATGGATAATTCCACAAATAGCAGTGGAAGCTAGTGATTCCGATATGCCAAGACTTCGATCTGAAGGAAAAGAGTGATAAAACCATCAGAAAAGTTCTCTGGAAAGCAACACAACTCTATGTATGTGAGACATTTTACGGTAGCTCAACCTGTCTCTCTGCTAAGCTGCTCGCCGAAAGCAATCACAGGTAGTGCAGAGGCAATGAAAATATACAGGGTTGGAGCTAGTATCCTAGCATTGTTAATGAAACACTATAAAGTCATTTTATTTGTGGGGGGCAACCAAACGTGAAGTAGAGAATTATGAACAAACCTGACACCAGAATTGAAGGCAGCAAGCCAGTCTTGTTTGTAGCACTTTCTTCTTCCTTTGAAATCGTTAATAATTCCACCAAATGGGAAATTAACTCCCTCCATAGCTGACCTCTTGAGGAATCAGCAATACCAATGAAGGCCTACAAAACAAATCAACAAATGATTCTCTAAATCATCATGAGCCAACCATATGAAATTGAAGCCAAGCGTTCTCCTAGACTTGAGAGTTTGCAAATCAACCAAAGGCATGGGCAATGTCTAATAAAAGCAACTGCAGGGATGATGCCTTCATCAACATCTCGTCGTACGTTTTTCTAACCTAGAAACCTTTCTTTATTTTCTCATCGTACAAACCAAAAAAAAGAGGAATTGAAAATCATAACATTTCCTCCAAATCAGACATATGTACGTACACACAAAAGGTGCATAGAAGGATGAAAGTAGAATCGCACCTGGAGGAGAAGAAGAAAGCGATGGCCGCCGCCGACCAACGTTGAGAGATTCGATTCCGGTGAGGGAGGAGGAGGGAGAAGTAAAGCAGATAAAATCTCTTTATCGTAATTTGGATCTCTCTCTTTCTGTTTTAGAGAGAGAGAGAGAGAGAGTCCGCACGCCTGAAGAAGGCAGAGGAGGAGAAATATGAAATATTTTAGAAAAGGGCCAAAATCAAAAACAAAACACAAAACGCATTTGAGAGACTCAGAAACAAAATAAAGAGAGAGAGAGAGGGAGTGTGCGAGATTGGGTGTGAGATAAATTCGCCAAATCCCGCGAAATAGTTGCTCTCTTCGTTAAAATCCCATATTTCAAAATCTATTTACTCTTTCTTATATACATCTATCAAAATCGATTCTCTATATTTTTTATTTTCGTTTACGAGAATATAGAAGAATCGTTGAAATTAAAAGGTGTAAAGTCACTCTGATCAATGATAAAAATAAATTTATTTCGAAAACAGCATGGACCAATATTTTCTTTCAAACTTGTGACACAAGCGTAGGAGAAGCCCTAAAAGACAGATAAAAAAAAAAAGGGTGAATAATAATAAGGTACAACAACACCAGAGTAGAGATGAGAGAGTATATCTGTTTATGTAAAGCTTTAAACTCCAGGAATGGGAAAACGAGATGTGAATGATTCTACTCTCTTCTTTAGACTCTCCACCCTCTCTTTCAATGGAAACTCAGGTGAAGTCACCAATTTGGTGAATTCTTGAAGCTTTGATCCCGTCACTATCTTCTTGGCTTCTATCGCTATCTCCACACCTTCCTTGATCAAGTCAGCCACTGCTACAAAGTCTTTCTCTGACAGTCCTCTTGTTGTCATCGCTGGCGATCCTATCCTTATTCCCCCTGGAACCAACGCACTTTTATCCCCTGTTTCACAGTCTCAATGTCACTTACTCTCTAGGGAATTGACTAACATCTTTTTCAATGGGAACAAGAATAAAGGCAGAAACGAACCAGGGACAGAGTTCTTGTTGAGAGTAATAGATGCCATGTCTAATATTTTCTCAACCCTAGCACCATCCATGCCCTAACCACAGCAAAAAAATACCGATCGAGATAATAAGAGATTCTTTGTTCTAGTCCATTTGCTTGGGAGATTAATGGGGTTTTGTAAGAACTTACCAATGGTCTAAGATCAACAAGAACAAGGTGATTGTCGCTGCCACCAGAAACCAGCTTAAACCCGAGTTCCACTAACCGGTTAGCTAGCGCTCTACAGTTAGATACAACCTAAACCAGCAAAAGAAGATTGCTACTAGTTAATCACAAACTTTCTCCACTACAGAAGAGCTTAAGGTAAGGATCAAGTAAAAAAGGGAGAGTACTCTTTTCTGGTAAGCCTTGAATTCCGGTGATTGTGCATGTTTCAAGCAGACTGCTAGTCCTCCAATTGTGTGGTTATGAGGGCCACCCTACAAATATATATAACTCAGACAAATTTTAATCACCTTGAAAGAAGTATTATCTACGAGAGCTAGAAGTAATGGTTAATATCTCAACCTGCAAACCAGGGAAGACAGCATTGTTTATGGCAGATTCAAGATCAACACCATTGATTGGATCCTTCCTGAAGAAGATCATGCCACCTCTTGGACCTCTCAAAGACTAGAAGGAAAATTATAAAACTATCAGCTACATTATTTTTGCTAGATACAAATCAAATTTCTGTTTCAGATTTTGGAACACGCATACCTTGTGAGTAGTTGTTGTAACAATATCACAATATTCAAAAGGGTCAGCTACCACAGAAGCAGCCACAAGCCCGCTGATGTGAGCCATATCCATCATCAGAAAAGCCCCAACGGAGTCTGCGATCTTCAGAAATTCATACAAATTGTGAGGAAAATTTAATATCAGATGCTACTGAAAGCCAAAACCAGACAGACACATGAAAGGAATAGTCAAGGATCCGGTTGAGTTTCTACCTTCCTCATGCGAGGATAGTCAAAGTCTCGGCTGTACGCACTAGCACCAGCGATAATAAGCTTCGGTCTGAAGAGTGCAGCAGTTTTCTCGAGCATATCATAGTCAACAATGCCTATTCAAATATTCAGACATCAGGAAATAGCCACACACAAAAGTAGTTGCAAGACCCTGTCATAAGAAATGCAGCACCTGTGGATTCATCAAGTCGATAAGGCATGGACTCAAAGTATATTGAAGTTCCAGATACACGCCTTTTAGCAGTCATGAACCCATGCGACAGATGACCACCATGAGGTAAGTCCAAACCCTAAATGCATCAAACAAGCCATTAGATTCATATCTCAAGCACAAAAGAAAAGATAAAGGTGAAAAGTGCAAAAGATCTTCACCATGATCCGATCATGAGGGCTAAGTATCGCAGTGTAAACAGCAAAGTTTGCAGGTGAACCAGATAACGGCTGAACATTAACCCCCCATTTCGTAGAATCTAAGCGGAAGGTGGCTAAAGCCCGATTCTGGCAAAGTGTCTCCAACTGATCGATGTACTCATTGCCACCATAATATCTGTGTGACATGGACAACAGAAAAAATATAAAATCTAGCAGATGAGTAACAAGAAGAACAAAAGTGGGGAACAAAAATTAATATCACATACTTCATTACCTTTTACCAGGCAGTCCCTCAGAATACTTGTTGGTAAGGCATGATCCAACGGCCTCCATAACTGCTCGAGACGTGAAATTCTCAGACGCAATAAGCTCCAAGCTTCTAAATTGTCTATCTTTCTCCTTTGTGATGATCGTACGGACCTCTGGATCAACTTCACCAAGACCATAGTCCGCAAACGGGATTTCATTGCCTAAATATCAGTCATAATTAAGTAAACGGGATCAAAACCACGCATGAAATGAGTGCAAATGTCTTCCACATTATTAACATAACCAAGAAAGTGAAAATTAGACTATCTTACTGCTCATCTCGATATTAGGTAGCGAGACTGAAGATGCTCTCCTTTCAGAGACCAAGTTTCTTTCCAGAAATGAAGAACGGAAAGGTTTTGAAAAATTGAACTTCAATTGCTGAGAAAATTTGGTCACTGGAGGCATTAACGAGGGAAAGACAGATCCCTGAACCCGTCCAGGTTGCTGAAGAGAACCCATCGAAGTACCACTACAACAAGCTTGCATTCTTTCTGGCTCCTACACTTAAAAAAAAAAAAAAATTGTCACAGGAAAACAATAAACAAAGAAACCAGTAATTGTACCCAGCTAGTTGAAAAGCAACGACTCAGATATATACATATATCCAAAAATGTAAAAATCCTTGTTTTATGCGTCGCCAACATTCCCAAAAATGAAGGAACTTGCAAACAAATAACTCCAAAGTAAATATGAGTACGACAGAGAAAAGGAAAACTAGAATCTCACAAAACAGGTTGTTTGGATTCTGAAACAACCAACGACTAAAACTTATCAGCAAAATCCGAGACAGAGAAACAGTGGAGCATATTACCAGCTCCGTACCACCGAGACCATACTCAATTACCAAATATTGGACACAGCAGAGGGAATTTTTAATTCAAATATAAAATCTTCCGAAAGCTAAACACCCAGAAAAGAAAAGACAAGCGAGAAAACGAAAACAGCCAACACTCACCGGAAAGGTACAAACTTTGTGAGCTTGCGAGAGACGAGGTCACTAAAAGGATGAAGATGCGAGGGAGAAGGAAGACAGAGATTGTAGGATATGGTGGAGGAGAAGAATTAGTGACTGTGTTTAGGGTTTTACGGGCCACACCACACACAACATATAAAAGCTCCAAGAACGGGACAGCCACCGAATAAATCATATACCAAACGACGACGTCAAGTGCGATGTTTGGTTTATGCTAAACCGGTTCTTCTTAATAAAGCAAGCAATTGGTTTTGATTGAATTTTTTCAGTGGTTTAGACTTTAGATCAATAACATATTGTACATACTTGCCATAGATCTTATAAACGTAAACCATATGGAGAAACAGATTGATAAACAAATCAATATACAAACTCTTGTCTTTGATTATAAGAGAAACCAAAGAGAATGAATACAAACAAGAAGCTGTTCTCCAAAGTAACTTATTCCAAAGTTTTAAACAAACACAAAAAAAATTGGGATCCAGAAGTGGTTTTCAGTTTTCACACAGATTTTCTCTTCTCGACATCAGTATCCATACAACAAATGTCCTTTCCAGCTTTGCAAATAGACCACAACGCATATAGACCGGATATATCTATTTGGTTGGCCATGTTGCTTGTGCAGACATAATGATCCCCACAATAACTCCAAACAACCCAAGAGCACTCCCGAAGATCTCGATCACAAGAATCTTTACAAAGAGTGTTGAGTTTTGGGCATCAGATAATGCACAACTGCTCCCAATGATTCCTACACATAACCTGCAAAAGAAATGTGAGCTCGGTTTGCATATCTGACAATGAAATTCAAAAACCAAAACTGTAAGAAAAGAGAAAGGGTAAGATACAGACCCGCATACAAGGTTGGCGAATCCAACTATGATTCCAGATGCGAAGATTGCGTATCCAGCTCTAAGAGACTCAGCGTCATACATCTTTGAAGATGGGACGCTCTCCAACTTTGTTTGGAGTATGATTGCAACAATAACGCCATATATAGCTACAGCTTCGCAAAAGATTACACTGAGAAAATTCAAAAGAACACTGCAATGTTATATCATTGAAGCCCAAGCCTTAAGCTTAGTCAAAATCAAATTAAAATGCAAACACAACTATTCCTGCTTAAGCATTCCTAAGTACTACCCTTTACCCACTCAATATGGTTTGGAAATGGGGTGTGGTAGTTGACATCGATGTTACTGAGCATCAAACTACAAGCGTGTAGCTCAGTAACAACAACAAATAAAACTGCAAACACAGTTTGATATTTAGCAGAATATAAAGGGCACCAAAAACTAAGTTAACACTGACTTTTACAAGAGAATTTTATCTTCATCCCATCATTTGACATTTAGCTACCTTGATGGTATAAATGTTTCTGCTGAAATACACGTGAAAAGACAAAAGACCTTGCTTATCATCGCATCCCGTGCCTGAATACCCAACGCCAGAGCCATTGTGTTTCATCATACACCAAAGTTACTAGCGGTACCAACTAAATCCCAGGTCAACAACTTCTTCTATCATCTTCTGACAATACTCTTGCAGAGATGTAAATATCCAGGAACGAATATAAATTACGCTACTGAGAGATGACTTCTCATTGCTATTCAGAACAAGACATTGAATCTACACAAGTTCCTTAAAAATGGCAACTAATTTGGCTTTCAGAAAGATGGAAACCAAAGGAACAAAAGCTAGAATTAAAAGCGTGAGCCTTTAACAAACCTGATGAGATTCTTCGAAGTGATACGGGGAGCTTCTATAGCCGCACCGATCAAACTACTTCCCGTAATGTAAATTCCCCTGAATAACAACACAAAGCCAAAAAAAAAAAAAATAGTGAAACACAATGCTTCGCATATCAAATAGGTCAATGATTTTATCTACGGGGAAGAATATTGAAAATACCAGGCGGCACCGAGCACTGAGACGCCGATCGAGATGGCGATTCCGATTGCGGAGAAAGTGTAGGGCGAAATCCTTACCAGCGCTGCACCCCACGAGCTCGCATGACCAAGACCAACAACCACACCAGACATCTCTGTATAATTATCTCTCTCTGTTATCGAGATGGTCGTGATTCGTGATTCGTGATGATGATACGATCTGCTTCCAAGCGAAATAATCAGGGCCTGTGATCTGAAGATATTAAGGGAAGTGAAAATCACGCGCTCTAAATGTGCGTGAGTGTTAGTATATGAAAACCTTACAACGACGACGGCGTTTCAGTATCTTTTGTTGTTAGTTTGGGCTTCATAAGATAATTTCAAAAATGATAAGCCCAGTAAGAATATATGTAAAGCCACTTTGGTGAATAGTAATTGCGAAATAGAGTTTGCAGCACGTTAACTATCGCAACACGTTACCTTAACTAGTACCGCCTCTATTTTGAGTATTTTGAGTGTAACATCTACGAGACCATCAATAATGATCGATACAAACCTTAGTTAAGAGACCATTAATAGAGTTGGTAAACCATTCCTTATAATATCCGGCGGATTACCAATCTACCCTCGTTTATTGCCTGATATTCTGCATAATCAACTCACAGTAGATAAATAAGATAGCAATGATGATTAGCCAAACACAGACCAACAATATTCAAGAAAGGACACATGCTCATAATAAGTCATAACCCAAGTTAAATAGAAAATGATGCCAACTCTTGAAAATTTGCCTTGTTATTATTTCATGAATCTATACAACGTAAACGGATTTGATTCTAAATAATTTGTACGTTTTTAGTTTCAAAACCCTCAAAAATAACACTTTAATTTGCTAAATGTAAAATAAAATGCCAATGTAAATCTTTACTAGTATTGAATAACAACTTAATTTTTAAACAAACATCTCGAAAGCATAAAAGTATTAAACCAATGACACATGCATGCTTCTGATTAAAATCTAGTTAAACATGAAATTTGCTTAGGATATTCAAAATTAATTAGAACCCATTACCCATGCATGAAGCAATAAAGTCAAATTATACATATATATATAAATGAGCATTCATTGGCTATCTGTTGGTTCCATTTATCATATGCAGAGTCGTCGACCAAACTTTATTTCTAGTATTTTTATTTATTGGTTTTTCGATTCCGAATTTTTTCATTTTCTGGACGTTCCTCTCGAAACATAGAAAATAGTAGAAATCATATCATATATCGATCAATGGGTGATTACCTTCTTATTCCCGTTATCATCGGAATTATCTTTGCTTTTTCGTCTCTCGTTTCATCCGATGAACTGTTGGGTAAGTTTTTCCTCGGGTGACTGTTATAAGAGTGCTTTTTTTTTTGTAGTATATGTTTTGTCGTGGTTAATTTCTTGTAAACGTACCTTATCGACAGTTGTGGGAGAAACCGAAGAGCTTCTGGTCAATACTAATTTTGTGGTTAAGGTTAAGGGTTCTCCTAGACAGAATCAAGACTTACCAACTCTATGTGAGAGGATACATATCTATGGACGTCAAAGGTTAAAACATATAGACAAGTATGCCCATTCACTCAATGTGATTGTTAACGTGTCAACCGGTGACAACACAAGTACCACACACGTTTGCTTCCACAGGTAATTTGTCAATGACATATATTATCTTTGCAGTCTAAAAAGCAGATTCTGTATAGCGCTCTTCCAATAATGTCGCTAATGTGTTTCCTTGATATTTGTTTTAAGGAATTTGTCGCTTGCAATTGGAATGTGCCCTCATAATCAATGGGAGAAAGTCTCTAATGGTTCATGGACTCAGACAATGTCACCATTTGACCAAAAAATACTTAGTGTAAGAACAACCGGCTCATCCAAGGCTACTCTGAAAGTGTCTATTGTAGAAGGTGATTGTTGCTTGCTGGCTACTTTTTAACTACACTATTAAACTGTCTTGCGCTTTGGTTTGACTTTCTAATGTTTTATCAACTCCAATTTTACAGAACTGTGTATGATGAACATAGTGTTCTTAATCCTTGGTTCCATTTTGCTGAGTTCGGCTTCTACACTGAGCAGATCAGTAGCATTTTACTACACTTGTGTGATGTCTATCGGTATAGTCCTTGCTGTGTTGCTTCTTTTCTTTCAGGTATTTTTCAACTTTTTCTCCAATATGTTCTTCTTCTTCTTTGGTTTAACCTATCAAAGAGAGCTTATATATATATATATTTGTTGATTTTGGATGTATTACAGGGACTGAAGCGCCTACCAACTGGAAGGAATTCTTCAGCATTGTTCCTATATTCATTTGTGGTGGTTGTGTTTTTGTCCTTTCTCGTACTGGTCATTATCTCCGACCTCTTTTCATCTTATCCAACACACTGACAAAAATACATTTTTGGTCAGGTTGGTTTGGTTGGTGTCTTTTTCCGCTGCATAACCGAGTTGTTTCAAAGTATGGAAATATTGGTGGGATTCGATGAAGGAAATCCCGAACTTGTAAGTAATTTTAATAGTGTCAGGACATTGCCTCTGTTGTATGAGGGAGTATTTTTTTAGTTTAAAATTGTCCGCATTTTTGCCTTGCAGATGGCACTCTGTTTGTGGTTGCATCTATATCTTAGTGGACTAATTTTTGGACTTCACGCTGTCAAGAGACTTGCTCTGACTAAAGATGGCTCCATTGACTTAACCACATCAGTCTTTGTATCTTGGTCCATTTGGATTTCAGCTGCTGTTTTGATTCTTCAGGTCCTTTCTCATGATTTTCCAGTTTTCCATTCAACCCCTACATTTTTCCTTATAACCAATTTCAATCCATCCTTTTTTTTTTACATGTTGTTTCCAGAGCACCATGGATCCTCTGCTTGGTGGAGGAGCACTGATATCTGTAATTTTTATGTCATCGATGCTGAAGAAGAGCACAAGATTGATGACTTTCTTAGGACGCGTACACGAGTGAGTTGCAACCCAATCTCTTTTACCTGTTTTTTTTCTTCAACAATACCAGAATCTTTTTCTTCTTCTTGTCATCTTGATTACGAATTTGAAGTTGTATTTTTTTTTTTACTCAGGATTATGACGAAGTTACTGCAAGGAATCTGGGAGAAAATTCGTGATGTTGCAGGGCCAATGGTTCCGGTATCTATTTGTGAAATGTTGCGAAAGATTCATTTTGAACCTACATTAAGAGCAAGGTCGGATCGAAATGTTACAGTCCAGAAGAGTGGGCACAATAATGTTAAGGTCGTGATTTGTGATGAGACGATCTGCTTCCAAGAGAAAATAATCAGGGCCTTGTGATCTGAAGATATTAAGGGAATTGACAACCACGCGCTCAAAATGGGCGTCAGTACGTTGGTTGTACAATATATGAAACCAAACGACGGCGTTCGTATCCTCGTTCTTAGTTTGGGCCGCATAAGATAATTTGAAAAATGATTAGCCCAGTAAGAATATATTATAGGCCACTTTGGCAAAATAGTAATTGCGAATAGAGTTTGCAGCACGTTAACTCTCGCAACACGTAACCTGTACCGCCTCTATTTTGTTGATTTTTGAGTGTAACATCTATGAGAGTTGGTAAACCATTATGATATCCTGCGGATTACCAATCTAACCTCGTTTATTGTCTAATTATTCTGCATAATCAACCATCACAGACTCACAGTAGATAATATATAAGACCATCTCCAATGGTCATGAGGTTCTCTCCAATATTTAAGTAATTTTTTTGCTTTTTTCAAACTTGAAAATTTGAATAAGAGATTTTAAGTTTTGTATCCTCCAATGGTTAGAGAACTCCATTAGGGATTCTTAAGAAAAAAGCAAATTTTATAAAACAATACATTTATATTTTTGTTTGGGTTACAATACATAGTCATAGAAGAGAAATAAGAAGTACAAAATTCACTACTTGTGATTCAATAGCTTCTGATTTTTGCTAAATTCGCAAGAGAGAGAGAAAGAAAGAAAGAAGAAGAAGAGGTTTGATGTTTGCCCAGAAATCGAGAGAAAGGGAAGAAGAAGAAGAATTGTGATGTTTCCCCAGAAAAAAAAATAAAGAAACAGACGAGAAAGAAAACAATAAATGAGATTTATTTTTTCATTAATTTTTGCTGACCAATCAAAAACGAACACGCCTGAGTCTCTTACGAGCTCTTCAATTTCCGTTTACAGAACTGGTTCTGTGTTTAATTACCTATTTTTGATTTATTTTTTCTCAATTAAATGCTGAGAACTCACTAAGAGAACTCCCGTTCGAGTTGCTCTAAGATAACACAGACCAACAATATTCAAGAAAAGACACATGCTCATAACTCATAACTCATAACCCAAGTTACATAGAAAATGATGCCAACTCTTAATCATTGCCCTGTTATTATTTCATGAATCTATACAACATAAATGGATTTAATTCTAAAGAATCTGTTTTTAAAAAAAATTTCAAAACCCTCAAAAATATATACTGTAAAAATAAAATGCTAATGTAAATCTTTATTAGTATTGAATAACACTTCATTTTAAACAACACATCTCGAAAGCATAAAAGTATTAAACCAATGACACATGCTTTTGATTAAAATCTAATTAACATGAAATTTGGTGAGGATATTCCAAATTAATTAGAACCCTTGAAGCAATAAATGAACATTCATTGGCTATCTGTTGGTTCCATTTATCATATGCAGAGTCGACCAAACTTTATTTCTAGTATTTTTTTTTATTGGTATTTCGAGTTCATATATTTTTTTTTTCCATTTTCTGGACGTTTCTCTCGAAATATAGAAAATAGTAGAAATCATATCATATATCGATCGATGGGTGATTATCTTCTTATCCGCGTTATCATCGGAGTTATCTTTGCTTTCTCGTCTCTCGTTTCATCCGATGAACTGTTGGGTAAGTTGTTCCTCGGGTGATATTGCATGTTAGAAGAGTTCAATTTTTTATTTTTTTGGTTTATCTGTTTTGTCGTGGCTAATTTCTTGTATACCCTATCAACAGTTGTGGGAGAAACCGAAAAGCTTCTGGTCACTACTAATTTTGTGGTTAAGGTTACGGGTTCTCCTAGACAGAATCAAGACTTACCAACTCTATATGAGAGGATACATATCTCTGGACGTCAAAGGTTAAAACATATAGAGAAATATGCACATTCACTCAAGTTGATTGTTAACATGTCACCCGGTGCCAAAACAAGTACCACACACGTTTGCTTCCACAGGTGAGTCAATTCTCTTTAGCTCTATGAGCTTAATTTTGTTCCATATGTGAGCCAATCTTTGCAGTCCAGCCTATATTCTGTAACATTCTTAGAATCATAGATACGATGGTTGTCTCTACCAGTCATTATGTAATATAGCGTCTCAACTAGGTTTCCCTGATACTTTCAATTTATGTCTTATATTTTATCCAGTTCCATTCAAACTATATAATTCAACACAATAACCCAAATCAATTAAATTTTTTAATAGCGTTTTAAAATCGATAATTCGCGTACACTACTACGATTTGATTAAGTCTTATTTGAAATATGAGACTCAGCCTCATCTTTTTAACGCAAGACGAATCCTTATGTTTAGCTTTCATCAAAACCAAACACAATTTGAGATGAATCCTTATGTTTAGCTTTCATTATAATGCTATTGAGAAGTTTAATTGATTTTAGTTAATTAGGTAGAATTATATAATTTGGGTGGAATTGGATAGAATGTATGTCGTGGAATTGGACAAAGGCTAAAAGTATAGGGTGAACCTAATTGAAACATTATATTACAAGGGGATTCGTAGAGGCAGCCCAAAAATATGATCATATCGCTCTTCCAATATAGCTAATATTTCCGTGATATCTTTTTAGGGATTTGTCGCTTGCAATTGGAATGTGTCCTTATAATCAATGGGAGAAAGTCTCCAATGGTTCATGGACTCAGACAATGTCACCATTTGACAAAAAAATCCTTAGTGTAAGAACAATCGGCTCATCCAAGGTCACTCTGGAAGTGTCTACTGTAGAAGGTGATTGGTGGTTGCTCGCTACTTTTAACTACACTGTTTCTTTCCCATTGGTTGAACTTTCTAGAGTTTTATCAACTCCATTTCTGATTTTGTAGAATGGTGTATGATTCACATAGTGTTCTTAATCATTGGTACCGTTTTGCTGAGTTCGGCTTCTACACTGAGCAGATCAATAACATTTTATTACACTTGTGTGATGTCTATCGGTATTATCCTTGCTGTGTTGGTTTTTCTCTTTCAGGTATTCTCAACTTTTTCTTTTGAGTCTTAACCTATAAAAGATAGATTTTATATACTTGTTGCATGATGGTTTTCAATATATATATATATATATATATATATATATATATATATATATATATATATATACTTGTTGCATGAAATTACTTTATAATGGATGCACTACAGGGACTGAAGCGCCTACCAACTGGACTGAGTTCTTCGGCATTGTTCCTATATTCATCTGTGGTGGTTGAGTTTTTGTCCTTTCTCTAACTCATCATTATCGCCGACCTCTTTTTATCCAATACTAGTGACAATACATGTTCTTCATTTTTCGCCAGGTTGGTTTGGGTGGTGTCTTTTTCCTCTACATACCTGGTTTGTTTCAAAGTATGCTAATATTGATGGGAATTTCCGAATCTGTACGTAAGTTTAATAGTTTCAGTACTTTGTCTCTGTTTTGGTTTACAAGTGGATCTTGTATGCATGAGTGAGTACTTGCAAGTTAATTAACAAGCTCATTCTAAAGAAATTGTCCGCATTTTTGTTTTGTAGATGGTACTCAATCTAAAATTACATCTTTATTTTAGTGGAATATTTTTTGGACTCTTCGCAGTCAAGAGATTTGTCCTGACTAGAGGTGGCTCCATTGATGTTAAGACATCACTCTTTGTATCTTGGTCCATCTGGATTTTAGCTGCTGTTTTGATTCTTCAGGTCCTTTCTGACTTTTCAGTCTCCTTCAAACTCTACATTATTTACTTATAGCTGATTGCATGGCATCTTATAAAAAATAAACATGTTGTTTTTAGAGCTCTATGGATCCTTTACTTGGTGGAGGAGCACTAGTATGTGTAATTGTTATGACATCGATGTTAAAGAAGAGCACAAGATTGATGACTTTCCTAGGACGTTTACACTTGTGAGTTGCAATCAAATCTCTTTTACCTGTTTTCTTCAACAAAACCAAAATCTTTTTGTTCTCTCTTGTTTGTTTGATTTCGAATTTGAAGTCATTTTTGCACGTAGGTCTCTGATTCTGACGAAATTAATGGAAAGACTCTGGCAGAAAATACGTGGACCAATCATTCCAGTGTCTCTATGTGAATACTTGGAAAGGATTACTTTTGAATCTTGGTCAGAAGCATGATCCAAAAGTTAACAAAATTTCAGATGTCAATACATGCTTTACTAAGATTAACTAAAAAAATAAAATAATAAATATTATATATATATATATATATATATATAGTTTTCTAAGTATTTGTTATTGGGTGCATGTGCAAACACAATATAGGAATAAGACGATGTTGATTAAGGGGGTCGTTTTGTGACACGGTTAGATATGATATGTAATGGGTACCTGCACTAATTTGTTGTTCCATAAAATACCTTAAGTAAATCAACTAAATTGTCGAAGAAAACACGGCGTATTAAGGATTTGATGATGGATATATATATACTAGAGAATTCAATTGATCAGATCAGCTTTGTTTTATCGAGAAATTGAGGGAGCCGAGGGAACATGCTTAGTTGTGACTTGTGAAAGAGAGAGAGAGAGATAGATAACCAAAGGAATACGAATAAGATTTTGAATGGATAAAAAATAAGAATTTCTATAATTTATTGTGTACAATGAAACTAAACCAGAATGCAATAACCAACGATAACCAGAAACAAACCAACATTCTGTTTCTGACAAATTTTTTCCCCGAATCAACGAGAGAGATGCTATTACAACATATATTAGGCCATGATTGGTAATTAAAAAGCCTTTCGCATAGTTTTTGGTTTTTTCAAGATCCGTTTAGTTTTCCGAATTTTTCATAATTCATTTAGTAAACAAGATTATGGTAAAAAAATAATTTCCTAAAATTAGAATATTTAGATCTTGAGACTTGAGAGTTTTTTGTATTTTTCTAAATACGATAGAGGATCCCATTTTTAATGAGTTATTTGTTTTCAGATTTGTTTGCAACAAAAGCTGTTTCTATATATTTCTTGTATTACTACTATTTTAAAGTCCAAAACCCAATTAGAAATTATTAATAGCTGTGGCTAATTTTAACCTGATAAAAGAGAAAAATAATGGACATACTGAACCACGACCGAGCGCAGCTATCGACTGCCTCAACATTTATTGAGGATTCGCCTCAAATCATTATTAATCTTGCCGCCGGGGAAAGCTAGTAGAATAGTTTTAGCAAAACCACTAGCTAATTTGTATGATAATTTCAGACGTTTCTAATAGTAATAATTAGATATCAGTGTATTCCATTTACGTTAATAGACATATCGAGATGTATACAATTATATTAAGCCGTATCCAGGTATATGCTATAATTATCTAATACAACATATATATATATATATATATATGTATATACCTACTAGAATGAATATATCCTTGTAATATATGGTTAATAAGTTTTCTTTTCTATTAATTACTAGTACTGGCAGCAGCAAGCAAGCTTCATCCTTCATTAACGTTATCCACTTCTCCAGTCTGTCCCGACACGACCGCCAGCTCTTCCTCTCTCGGAGCCACACCTTCGATAACCAACGTCTTGTAACAAGATAAAACTATGGCACCTACTGTCAGAAGCACCACCTGCCATTTGTTCGTGGTTATTTCATAAATTAACACAAATGAAGCTTGTATAAACCCCCCTGCCACGTCGAATTCTTCCGTAATCCCAAACAGCACCATGAAATGTACAAGATGTAGGAAAAAGAAGACACAGAATAATATCACCCATAGTTTGTTTTGGTGTTTGAGAGTTGAGTCGAGAAAAACGAACACGGCTAACACTATGGTCTTTCCGTTTCCCTTTACCACGCAGAAAATGTTTGGGTGCTTTCGAGGCTTCATGGCAAGTGAAATGATTCTGTCACCGTTGTAAGTGTGACCGCAATAGATGATGCCGTACATGAGCAAACTCATAAATATGACAGCGAAGATGTTATTCACCCACGTTGGTCTTTTATCGATGTCTGGAAGGAACATCACCAAAATACTTAAGTAACTCCCACCAAGAGTTAAAATTCCCATAGCTAAGAGAAATTCCCTGCGGTTGTAGACCCAACTTTTGAATTTTCCCAGCTCTCTTTCAATTTTATCCATCCATGTTAGAGCCTCCATCGTTGTCCTACAAAAAGAAAGCCAAACGTTGATAAATCTTAAGCAAGAACATATATGAACCCGCCAACTTTATAAAAATATATAGACTCACACGACTATGGAAACTCTCGTTAGTGATTGGGAGTTCACGAAGACATCAAAAACAACTTTTAGGACGAGATGAAAACCCTATTTAAGAACTAATTAACACCTAGAAACTCAGCAAAAACTGCAAAGAATCCATAACATGGTATAGAAGAGACTAAAGAAAATTAACATTTCGACTACGTACAGAGACTCAACACACAGATCTTATGTTCGAGCTTTGGGAAAGATTGATGAAGTAGAGAGGAAAACACGGAGACAAGCTAGCTTACTTCCAAAGTTGAGTTTAAGTTTTAACCAAAGGAGAAAAAAGAAAGGAAGAGTTAAGGGACTCGAAACAGATACGACGCTTGTTTTGTTATATTTATAACGTGGTATATAAAGACTATAGGCAAAAGAAAAAAGAAAAAAGACTAGGGCAAACAGTTTTCGACTACACACCTGAATTGAAATGGGGGTTTTGAAAATGTCAACGACTCAACACAAGAACGAGAGGTAAAGTATCAGCAGAAAAGAAGACAAGCTTACCTTTGAGCTTTGAGAGAGATCAATGAAGGAGCGAGTAAAGAAAAAACGGAGACAAGCTTGTTTACGAAATTGAATTTGAGACAAGTGATGTTTCTATCTGAGACGACTATGTCTAGTATATATATAGAGAAGCATATATATGTACATGAAATACATATATAGAAACTTGCACATTGTATATATATATGCATTAAAAACTATTTTCTTTTTCGTATTTTTTGTTTGTGGTACCTTTTCTTATTATTTAAGCTTTTTTTTTCTCCCTTCGTGTGCTTTTTTCCTTTTATATATATATATATTGATCTCATTTTCACATTAAGTAATGGTCAAATTCAATAAAAGTTCAGATAACATTGTGTGGTACGTACGGTATATACACATAAACAGGCACATCACAGGCACATCAAGTATTCATTCATAAATAAATACAAAAAAACTAATAAGGAAGAGCGATGACGTGATTGAATGTTAATGGATAACGATCATTTATATATTTAACCAAAGATAGGCACTGTGCTACCTTGTAGCCCAGCAGCCTGATCCTCATTCGTTCCAACTTCCATACGATGGCAAATCCGTAATTTAACTACTTTCATGCATGAATTAGCAAAATTGGTTTGGGTATTATTGTATAATCTGGTCTCAGAATTCATCAAAATCTAAGCTACATTGGTCGTAGACAGTTGAAAGTTCTCAGTATATAAGTTTTCAATTTTATAACATTGTTGAAATCGATATATAGACCTTATTCTGATATCACCAGAGAAGTTTGGAAGATATGAAGCATATATATAGTTGTAGAGTGTACTAATAATTTTCATTAGTAATGTGAGGTTCATTTGATGTAACCATTATGCGCATCAATCATAAATCCTAAATATCGATCAGGTATCAAAAATATGAATTGAGCATAACTGTGAGCAAAGGAACAACGAATTAGCACGAAAGGTCAATACTCATGAATATTGAAGACTCATATTAAACCTTTAGCTTATCAGTCTGTTGTGACGTGTAATTATGGTCTGTGGACCCAGATCCCACTTCACAATTATATATAATTATATATGCACAACACTCAGAAGTATATATTTTTTAAGAATATTAAAATAAATCACACATGATAAAGTGATAATGTCGCAAATATAAAACAAAATGTCAATATTCTAGTTTTATGTCTGAAATCAGCTAACCGTGTTTTAGTTACAATAAATCAATACGATAAAATACATTACTATATATGTTATGCATTAGACAAATAGGGGGAAAATACATAAGTATGTATATGATTGGAAGTAGCGTAATTAGGGTAATTTTTTTTTTTGTATCATCATCTACTCATAAATGCATATGCATATATTAATGTATATATCACACGTATTGGACCACACAGTAATATATACTATAAAAAGAGGTTATAGCTAGCTAGCTAGCTAATCTGCAGGTAGATGATCATCACATATGGGTTTGGAGAATCTCATAGTTTTATCTTTCGTGTTAAGAATCTCTATATTGTACTCCATCTCTTCTGTTTATCCTTGCATTTGTTTTTTCTTAATTTATTATTTTTGTTTGTAAGAATGTTTTCATTTTTCATTCTCCTTTTGTACGTCTTTTAGTTAATTCTTTTTTGCTGGTAACTTCTTCTTTCTTCTTTGCCGTCGAATTGATTTTATCTAACAATAGTTGTTGGTAATTGAATTATAATTCTTACATGCGATCTACCCAATGCCTTGTGTGCATGCATCACCTAGAGACGTTTTTGGTATTCTGAATTTATATTCTTAAATGCATAGACTATTCTGATACATATACCTTAATGTATATAGACTAGAAATCAATATATGTTTTCTCTTCAAAACAGCTTTTAGCTCCTAGTTAGATATAGACAACAATATGTAACTGTATGGAAGATACGGTACGCTTCAACGTAAACAAGGAATCGAAATAAATGAATTAAAGAGATTAAAGAACACTACGTATACAAAAAAAAAAAGAGAGAGGTTTATTTAGTGATGTTGAAAACAAGAAAAGATCACAGTTATTGGGTCCAAAGGGGCCTCTTTCCGTTTTCCTTTGTGGCCCACTTTCTATGAATGAAGCCCAATCATTATACAAAGCCTTTTATCTAACTCACAGACTTACAAGTCTTACGTTCCAATTTCTACCGACCAAAAAATCATGCATCCAAATATTCCATATCAAATTTGGTGCAGCTTCGATTACAGTGAGAATTATACAAAGCCTCGTTAGTGTTCCAAAAAGCGGTTTAGGCGGTTGTCTAGGTTCCGACTAGGCGCTAAATATTCAATCGACGTTTATACGACTGTCTAAACCGTCCAAAATTACATAAATTATATTTTTATAATTTCTAATTAAATATATTTAAAATTTAAGTTTTACATCTGTATATATAATTATAATTTTTCATATGTTATTGATACAAATTGAATAGAAGTTTATTTTTCATATTCTTTTATGATTTATCACTAAAATTTCTATATCATATAGTTTTATATAACTTTTAATCTAAAATTTTATGTAGTAAACACCTAAATCACCTAAAATCGTCTAGGCCCCGACTAAGCGTTTTAAGCTCTTTATTGAACATTTTTCCCCATGCATGCATTTACGTTGTCTTGTTTTTTTTCTATTGTTACAATTGACCTTACTTTTTACGTACTGATTCTAATTGTATATAAAGAGATATTTGGTTATGACAAATATATATATATATATATATAAAGAGATATTTGGCTAAAGATATATATATATATAGAGATATTTGGTTAAAACAAATATTAATCATATAATACACCTCAAAACAGCGAGTTCAAAATGATGACTGAATCCCATCTAATATCAAAAACAACCCTTTTTTGTAACTTAGACACTTACATGATCTCGTGTTCCAAAAAAAAAAAAAAGACACTTACATGATCTCTGTTCCCGTTTCTTACATACCATATTGGTAGGCGGTAGCTGCAGCCTGCACGGAATCAGATCGGATCTCTAACCAAAAAAAAAAGAGGCTACCAACAAAATGGTGTTATTAAAATGGGTTTCAAAACATGTGGTCTCTTAAGAGCTACTCTACTCTTTCACACTCCTTTTTAATCATCTGGGAACCAAAGATAGCAGAGCACACATCAGGAAAAGGCGGGAAATCGAGCTTTGATCCACAAAACATTGTTTCCCATGGTCTCTCTGACATCTTTGCTTCCTTCCTAGATCTCTTCTTCTTCTTCTTGCTTATTGCTGCAAGAAAAACCTCATAATCTATGGCGCTACTCTCCAGCTTTTCATCGCTATAAGGATCGAAAAGAACATATTCATGGCTCCTGTTTACATATCCGAGAAGTGGCTGAGACTTTTTACTGTCTGCCACAAATGAAAGTGTTCCTCCCCTGGCCTGCAATAGACATTTTCATCAAGAATCTTAAAAGTAATGGGAAAACTTTGATTAAAATCCTTAGAGGTAGACAAATATACCTTCATTACAGTCCAAACAGCTACCGGTTTAGAGCTTGACCCATCAAACAAGAGGATAGCGCCATCTTTCCCGCGGAAGATCTGTTCATTAGATTTTGCCGACCTATAAGATTCTGGAAGCCATGTTAAAACTGCAAAGCATGGAGAGTCCACTTCAGTGGCAACGGCTGCAAATAAATAAGACGAGGAAATATACTTAGACAACCAAAAACTTAGATTTTATGGAAAAAAGAAAGAAAGAAAAGATAATTGATAAACCTTGTACGTGTAATCTGTATGACCATGATAAATTGAACGTCATCAAGTCCCAGACGGACAAGTGCGGTTTAAAGCCATGAGATGCAGCAATAAGGAAGCCTCCTCCAGTCACTGAGAGTTCCATAATTGGCTGAAACATTTACATATCATTTAAGATTTCAACACTGGCTGTATTTAGTTAATGAACATGGATTTGTTTTTTTTTTTTAAGATTTCTTACCACATTAGCCTTTCCAACTTCAAACAAAAGTTTGTTCTTTAACGGATGCCATATCAGAAGAACTGTTTTAGCCGCAAGAAACAGACAAGAACCATCCCCGGAAAAAACAGCAGCTGTCATTGGTGTTCTCCTGAAAAATATTTTCATCAGTTTCAATTGAGATCACAATGACTAGTAATGAGAAATGTTCAAAGGTTCCTAATATTTTACTTATAAGAGCCAGCTCCATGACATATCCAGTTTGAATCCTCAGGTGTCAGATTCTTGTCGCTATTGCAAACCCAAATCTTGAAAGACATAAAGTCATATCAGTAACACAAAAGGCCAAATGAAATTCCAAGGAAATGATTCATTATTCAGGACACTTTAAATTAAAAATCCTACCTTGAAGTCCCCAGCAGAAGATATACTAACAGCCATGGAACGGGTGGGGTTAAGGGCAATGACTGTGATAGCAGCTTCACTGTAAAAAATACAGAAGGGTAAAAAGTTACTCTCACGATGAGACTCAAGTAGTCTGAAATTTTGTAAGAACAAAAACATAATGTAAAAACCTGTGAGGTTGATTTATGACTGTTGATAAGCTAAAAGTTTTGCTGTCTGGTACAAACACCCAAAACTTGAGAGAAACTAAGCCTTCACTGAGATTACTAGCAGCAAATCTGGCCTCAGCTGTACTCATCACTGAGCCATTCCGAGAGAGAGCAACCGCTGTCAAGGAAACCTATTTTCCATAAATCTTCAAATTATTAGAAAACAGAAAGAGAGCAGATCCTTTGACTAGTAATAGCTATGTCATCTTACAGAGAAGAAACAAATATTTACGAACCCGAACTTCATTATCATCAGGATGGTGATTTCTCTCGCAAACTTGAACCTGCATAATGCATATGTTAAGGTTTTTAAATAGTAAAACCAAACAACTATCAAATACAAAACTCAATAAGCCTTTTAGGATGCTAACCTCTGAAATTTCATGGTCACTTAAGAGGTTGTAAAGCTGAACACGATGATTCGCTGTGCAGAGAGCAGCTATACCGGAAGAACGATCAATGAACACAGTTCTGATGAGGCATATATCCAGAGTTCTGAGGTAGCTTATAAACCCTATAGGGTCTGATCTTCGAGGCTATTACATAGTAAGAACAAAATACGCATCTGAAGTTAACTCCAATAGAAATGGAATCCAATAGGAGAGTGCTTAAACTAACATAACAAAGAAAAAAATTTGGATGATAATAAGAACAAACCTTGATTCCAGATATCGTTCTCAATATCTCCATGGAAGGCATTTTAAGAAGATACATCTGATTATCTGCACAAGTAACCTGAAATTTCTTGATCTTAGTAGAGTTAATGAAACATTTCCTTTGCTTTTCACAGGTTGTATATTACAGCCCACCTAGATTGTAAGCTGAAAAACTCTGACTTACAGAAGAAATAGTTGGATCTGAAGAGATGATAAAATGCAACAAGGGAGATCCTATCTTTGGCAAAACTTGCTTCTTCCTGGTATCAAGCTCCCAAACAACAAGAACACCTTCTTTTACCCCTGAAAGGGTCACAAGCAAAGGATATATAGCATAAGAACTCAATACATACAAGTTCTGAAACGTTAATTTTTTAATCCACACACAGAGATACAGTCACTATGAAGAGAAAATAACTTAGTCTCACCAGAATACAAAAGTGCTCCATCTAAAGAGAAATTAAGGACGGTTACTTCGGCGGAGTGCCAATTGAAAATAGTGCAAGATTCATGATCATCTTCACTTTTCACTGAAGTAAGTTCCCCATTACCAATATCCTTCCAAATTAACACTCTTCCTGTTACATCGCCGGCTGCTAATATTTTATGGTTGGGATGGAAAGCAAAAGCAGTAATCAACTGTGTGTGACGTAATGTCGTCTCCTTTGGCATGAGATGCTCTGATGCCCCCAACGAGGCATTCCATAAATGTATATTGCAACCATGACAGACGCCAAAAAACTCTCTTGAGGGACTTACAACAATAGGTTTTGGTTCTTCCAT
This sequence comes from Capsella rubella, assembly GCF_000375325.1. NCBI lineage: Eukaryota > Viridiplantae > Streptophyta > Magnoliopsida > Brassicales > Brassicaceae > Capsella > Capsella rubella. The sequence goes on along the minus strand of NW_006238917.1, from coordinate 3,041,781 downwards.
CTGCTCATAGACAAAATGATTGAAACTTTACAATGAAGCATAGGGCATTAAGGATAATAGGAAAATGGTTAAATCCACAAATCTGACCTCTTTCAAAATGTCTCCACTAGGAAGAGGCTCTTCAGTGAGAATAAATCTACGGATTTGTCCAAACATATCTCTGGACAAACTTGAGTAGTCCTCAACCGAAACATAAGCAATCAAAGAACGTGACACGTGAAGTGGAATCGTCACCTAAGTATCCCAACATATATATGGAAAGGTAAAGCTGGGAAATGTGAATATCTTTCTCATGAAAAGTAAGAAACTTGAACAAACCAGAGAGTAAATAGGAAGGTGGGTATCAAATGTCTTCAAAAGCTTTGGCTCCGAGAACTCCCAAAGACGAAAAACCCATCGAGGGAGGAAGTCCAACAGTAACTGAAGGTTTCGTCGTGCTTCAGATCAACAATCACAGTCGTCACAGGTGCTGCATGACCCTCGAGTGAAGCAACCTTGAAAACAGAACGCATACATACAAGAATGAGAAGAGATGTCTAAGAATGAGAGAAAAGAGAAACCCTACAAGGGTCAAAACCTTTAAGCCAGTGGCGACGCTGTAAACAGAGACGGAGTTTGCTGTACATAGAAGCAGCTTCTTTGCGTCGTTCGAGAACGCCGGAGCGGAAGTAATGTTGTTTCTTCCGCCGCGAATCATTTTGCTTCGGCTCACAGAGATGGGGATTCAGGGAAGACGGACACATCTCTAACCGGCGATTAAAAATACCCAAAAAAACCGACGCTTTTCCGACGAAAGTTTCCCTCGCAAATATGTGCCCAGTCTTCGAGGAAAACATTAGTCTAGTGATGTGTGACCAAATCGAGACTAAAGTACATAGCTCAGTCTTGCTTCAGATTTATGATGATAAACCAAAGAAGTTGGTTTAAATGCAAACCACATTAAACCACCCACTAATGATTGAAACTCATAACGGAATGGGGCCAATGGGCTTTATCATCTCCACTTTGTGAGCTTTGTTTACGGGCCTCAAATAACAAATTCTTGTCTTGTATAAGTATTGTAGTTTTTTTTACAGTTTAATTAAACTTTAACCTAAAGAGGTTTGGCTTCACCACTCTATTCAAACAAACAGACATATTGTATTCGTTTTCGAGTCTGATTGGTGATCAATATTTAGGCGGTGAAATTAGAAGTCATTGTTACATTGACAACTTTCACTGGTCAGATCAATAGTTTAGTACAACTAATACGTGTATTATATTTGTATTGAGCATAAGAAAATAGCTTTATTGGTTTGCCCATCTCACCATTAAAAAAGCTTGTGAAAGCGATTATACGTGCAGAATAATCAAATCTATCACCGCCATATTTTTAAAAAGATCACCTTATAGAAAAGTTCGTATCTTCTTGGGTGATAAATCTTAACAAATGTTTATCCATATCTCGAATGGGCTTGGTCGGAATACTATTATCCTGAATCAAAAATACACTTAAAATAACTGCTGTTAAAGATGGCAAAAACACACCAGTATTTTTCAATGTACAGAGTATATAATTCTAGTTAACTTATGAAGTAGCCATCAAATGTTAATTAAGAATCTAAATTATTTTGAACATGAATAATGATTAATGCGCCTTAAGTAGTTTTTTATAGTGCGTAGAAGAGTTTAGAAAGGTTATGATTATTTTCTGTCGAGTTTAATTTTAATTTATGATTTTCAGTTTTTTTTATGACCGACCCTTTTAGCGATGGCTCGAAAGGTGTATGAAATAGTTAAATTGTTAAATTTATTTATTGTCAAATACTAAAATCTTAAAGCATGCATGCGCAACTTAGGTGCATCATATTAAAAAGATAGTTAAAAGTTGAGAGAACTGAGAAGAAAAGAAGATGAGAAACAGCTGCATCAAATTAAACTTACCCACCGTACGTACGTGTTCACATTATTAATCTAATCCTAACCAAACGCATCAAAATTTAGCAAAAAAACAAAAAAAAACAAAAAAAAAAAAGACAAACGCATCAATATTATTATCCTTTAGTCAATTAAGAAATATATATCATATTGTCCATAATAATCATTTTATGCAACGGTTTTAAGTGGTTGTATCAAAATTTGTTTTGCTTTCTGAAATTAACTTGGTTGCTAAAACCGTTACATGCAAGAAGAAGAAGAAGAAAAAAGGTTCAGTTCGGTCGCATTTTTCGTCTAATTAAATATGTATGTTTTAGAAAATGAACAACTAAAATTTGAATTTCTAGCTTACAATGAACTTATAATTTACGACATGTACATGCCATTTAATTAGATGAGAATCTATATATTTAAAGTGGAACCACATGCACGACACTTCTGATGATCAAGCATGAAAAAATCGTATAAATGATTACAATTGTACTTTCAATTATTTTCTTTTACCCTTGAGTATCTTTCATCATTACAATCTACCAAGGAGCTTTTGTTTTCCCATAACCAAGTTAATTAATTAGTCAATAATAGCCCTTCTTTAATCATTATTACATTTGGTCTCAACCCCTAGACTCCCCTTTAAAGTTTGGATGCGAAATGTTACATTGCATATTTACATATATAGGCTTCGAATTACATATATAGGCTTCGAATGGGAAAACATATAAAGCAGAGCAGATCAAATATATTAGGCAGATCTAGCAAAATAAAAGCAGATCAAACAGATTTGGCAGTTCAAGTGCAGATCATATATTAAACACTTTAAAATAGAAGTGTTTGATCTGCTTTGAAAAAACATGAACATAAAATAAATTTTCTTTTTTTTTGTCCACCTACAGAATTTTAGCAGGAGAACTGCTTTTATAAATGATAATTATTACTTTTTATGAATGGTAAACAAAATGCAGTTAATCTGTACCACTATATATATGCTTTATATCTGCCTTTCCATTCAAACCCATAATCAAACAATGTTAAAATTTTACACTTCTAAAAGCTTTTCTTTAAAATACAACATCGAATTATGATTTTGATTGGTCACTCGCACTACAGCGATACAACATATGATATTAACGTGTTACCAAATAGAGAGATTAAAAATAGCATTTTTATGTTTTTTGTTTTAACCTTTTTAACTATTCTAAATTTCTAATACTTCTTATATAAAATTTGTTTATACATGGAGTATTACTCTCTTGTCCCGCTAGCTCCGATCCAAACGTTTGTTATATAAAATTTGAGTATTAACTAATTATTCAGCGATGTTCCTTTAAAATTTTCTAAGGTTATATTAGATGATCGTGTAGTGTTCCGAGTTAGTTTCCTAATCTGAAAATATTATATTGCAGGATTCAAGAAATTAATTATGTTATTAAAAGTGTATTCTATAATGGCCAAATGCATCACACAAGTCATAAGTTTATACCAAGTGTACCCTTATACTTTCAAGTCTTATCTAGTTTATCATCCTATAAACTCTTGATAAATTTCTAGTATAATAATTCTCTTAAGGCTATAAAGTTTCTTTGGGGAGCATGTGAATGAATTATGTTTGCTTTCTTGAACAAACCTTTAGCTAATTTCGGCGCATGTTCATACCATTCGTAATCAAATTGTAGTTTGATAGTATGTTGTCTATTATATTATTAACATCAAAATGATATAAATTTCTAATCCATTTACTTGTACAATATACTTTATATGCTAATGTTTCAGAGGACTACAATATTTAAAGTGTTCAAAAGAAATAGGGATCATAATAATGGATTCAAAGGTTGGAATAGGATGAGACATTGAGACATATATGAATAATTAAAATGAATGATAACTCTCTTGTTTTTATTTTCTTCTCTTTGAGGATTCATTCCCCCAAAATCAATTGGGAAGAAGAGCAAATAATTTACTTAACCTTCACGCTTTCCATTTATTACACTCTGCTTTTTGAACTGCCATTTTACTATTCCAATGCCTCTTTCGCTACTCTTTCTTTTTATCCATTCGTTTTTCTTCTTTTCAGAAAAAACATTTTTCAAGTTTTACGTTAATAATAATACTGTAGTAAAATACTATATATAGGCTTCCTATAGATCAATCATACGAACTTAAGATAACTACACCTTCTATTTAAGACTTTACTTTGATACAAGCATTATTATTAAGCTTATTCATGGTGTTCATAAAACCTCCTTTTTTCTTAAATTATTTTCGTTGCAAATTAGATTAATGTTGTCTTCGATATTAATTCGAACTTGTGACCACTATCTTTGGGAAAACATTCTGTAATTATTTAGTCCCGCCACATAGTTTCTAGCTATGTGATTTGGAATCACATAGTCTAACTCTTTGATTATTCCACTTAATCTGCCGTCGCTATTCATAATAATGCCTAAAGAAAGCAAAAATATTACACTTTAGTTTTACAGTCTAATTATAACCAAAAAAATAAAAAATGTACTATGTTTACAAATGTAAAGAGACGTCATAGAGAATCTTAGAATGTCCCACAAAGCCAAACCCCAAATGAAACCATTTCTTCTATAAATTCCAATTCCTTCTCTCACACAAGAGAACATTTCTCCAAAAGTAAAACATATCTCTCTTTCTCACTCATTAGTCTCTCCACACTCTTTATAAACATTTTCTACATATCACCCAAAGAAAATGGAGTCTCAAGCTCGCAACCAAACAGATCAGTCCAAGCAGATCATCCTCGTACACGGTCCCATCATCATCGGAGCCGGCCCTTCCGGTCTCGCCACGTCAGCTTGTCTCTCGAGCCGTGGAGTCCCTTCTTTGATCCTAGAGCGTTCCGATTCGATAGCATCTCTGTGGAAGTCTAAAACATACGACCGGCTCAAACTCCATCTCCCTAAACACTTTTGCCGGTTACCCCTGTTGGATTTCCCTGAAGATTTCCCGAAGTACCCTTCCAAAAACGAGTTCTTGGCCTACCTTGAGTCCTACGCTTCCCACTTCCGCATCGTCCCGAGGTTCAACGCGAACGTCCAAAACGCGTCATTCGATTCCTCCTCCGGTTTCTGGAGAGTAAAGACTCTTGACAACACGGAGTATCTCTCCAAATGGCTTGTCGTTGCCACCGGTGAGAACGCAGATCCATGCTTCCCGGAGATTCCAGGGATAAAGAAGTTTTCCGGCGGGAAAATCGTCCACGCAAGTGAGTACAAAAGCGGCGAAGAGTTCCGGCGAAAGAAAGTTCTGGTCGTCGGATGTGGAAATTCCGGTATGGAAATTAGTTTAGACCTAGTCCGACATAACGCCTCTCCTCATCTTGTTGTCCGGAACACCGTAAGTGAAAACATGTCTACTTTTAAAGATTTCCTACTATCCGTCGGTTCTTTTTTTGTCTATATGAATGAAACAATACAATTGTTTTGAGGTAGGTTCATGTGTTGCCAAGGGAGATACTTGGGCTATCAACATTTGGAATTGGGATGGGACTTCTCAAATGCTTACCCTTAAGGCTCGTTGACAAGTTCTTGCTATTGATGGCTAACCTTTCGCTTGGAAATACAGACCGGTTAGGTCTTCGTCGACCCAAAACGGGTCCGCTTGAGCTGAAAAACGTAACCGGAAAAAGTCCTGTTCTCGACGTCGGAGCTATGTCTCTCATCAGAACCGGCAAGATTCAGGTGAGTGTAATTAAGGTTTCCAAAAATATCTCTGTTTTAGATTTGATGTTTTTATCTTTTATGAATTGAGTGACAAATTTATTATTTATGCGTGGCCTAAAGCAACTTGTTATTTTTAATTGTGCCCACGAAATAAATACTTGTATTAGCCAACTTTCTAAAAGAACCGTGTTAATGTGGAAACTACGAAAGAATTTGTTTTAAATTCTTAGCTTTTCAGAAAAAAAATTACTAGTACAAGCAGTATTTAAAATTGTTTCCACTTTTTCTTGATGATAGGAAAAAGTTAATATTTGTTTGTAGTATATTCTGTTGATGTTATGCTTCCGTAAACCAATTGTATTTTCGTCGTCGTGATTTAATAAACAATGTTACCGAGCTTCTTATTAATTAATATATGGTTATCATGTAAAGATATACCTAATAATATATTTTGTGTGTGTCTTTTGTTATTGATTCTTAAATGAAGATAATGGAAGGTGTAAAGGAAATAACAAAAAAAGGAGCAAAGTTTATGGATGGTCAAGAAAAGGACTTTGACTCTATCATATTTGCCACAGGTTACAAAAGCAACGTGCCTACTTGGCTTCAGGTAATGCATTCTTCCTTCACATGTAATCTTAATACGAGACTTATATATGACTCTTCCCAACTCAACTCATCCTAAAATCCAAGTCATGAATAATTTGGACAGGGAAGTGAATATTTCACGGAAGAAGGGATGCCGAGAACGCCGTATCCAAACGGCTGGAGAGGAGGGAAAGGATTGTACACAGTTGGGTTTACGAGGAGAGGACTCCTTGGGACGGCGTCTGACGCCGTTAAGATCGCTGGCGATATTGCTGACCAGTGGTGCGACGATATCATGGGCCCCATCAAGAATATGTGCACTTCTCCTTTTGTCTTTTTCTCTAACTCCTAATTTTCCTTTCTTTTTTTTTTTTTTTTTTCTTTTTTCATTTTCTATTACATTTGTATCTTTCTTTGGTTTCGTCATTTACACTACCACCTTAGTTTTGGCATGTTGTAAATCGAAGAAATAAACTTGTACAGATTACTAGATTGTCAAAATTCACTAAACACGTCTTAAAAGATTTGTTACCTACCATCGAATTCAATTAATTAGCACCCTTTACCTTTTTAATTTGGTTAAACCATTTATTTTTGGTTAAGGGTGATTAATTGTGTGAATATCAATTTCTGTATGAGATTACTAATACTAGTCAGTGACTATTTGTCGAAATACAAGTCGACCTCGGAAGATTATATACTATATCATATCCCCATGGTATATATATACTAAGCATTAATTAATATATAAGCGAATGATAGAAAACTCAGACGACGTATGTCGTGTATTAGAATGTGAATGTAAGAGAGACAAATGAATATGTAAGTGTGTAGTGTACATAGAGATGCAGACGTAAGGAAGGGAAGGAAGGTGTGGCACTGATTTGTCACTGAAATGAGAACCGATATATAGAGAGAGAGCTGACACACTTCTTCTGCTGCTAGCTTAGCTTATATCACCGCATGGACGGATCTCTTTCTTACCTAAATGATCCATCACTCTCTTTCTCTGCCGCCATGACTTGTGATGAGACTCATACACACACACGCGCGCACATTCCCCATAACTAATTAAGGGATAAGTAATTAACTTCTTTAATTTAGGATATTATTAATTTGTTTGGTAATGTTTTACCCAAAATACAACTTCATTCACTCAAGTGACCTAAGTTATTGTCATTCTGACTGAATCGATCATTGCAGATTTGCAGTAGTAGTGACGTTTTCCTTACATAGTTACATGCATGTATAAATTATATTCCACTCAGCCCTTTGAGATACCATCTTGATTCGAATATATAATGGCTTTGCGCAAACAAGTACTTGCTAGAAGAATATAACCATATATATGTGGAAAAAGACACATACAGTATATGTACTTAATTATTAAGCTTTATTGAAATTATGTTTTAATTTGAATCCCTTTGAGATTGGATTATAATATCGCTTTTATACCTTTGTATTTAGACCATAATAATTTTCAAAAAATGTATGAAGAATTGAAGATAATTATGAGTGGGATCCTTTGCCCAAAAAAGAGAGAGGATAATAAAGAAAAGAATACGAAAAATGAATGCTATTTGAAGGCATTGAATTCGAGAAACGTTATGACACGCATCCATGCACACTTACGTTAACTATGCTCAGTCACTTACGTCATCCTTTTTTGATTTTATTATTATGTATTCTCTTTGCATTTTTGAAAAATAAAACAAAATAAAAATTCGTATGGTTAGGGGCTTTGTCCTACGTACTGACCAGTTTGCAGGCACACTGTCAATTTTTTCAGATTTGACATTTCTCTTTTGCATGTTAAGTATGTCACCGCTCTCTCCCCCGATGCCCATACCTTCTCTTTAATTAATAAAACTCTAATCCTCTCTGTATAATAACATTTGTCTTTTCATCTTTGAGTTTAGTCGTCTCTTCACTACGTTTAATTACATACATTCTCTACCTATTTTAACTTTTCTGTGTTTTCTTTGACCAATTAGTATTAACTACTATTGGTCTCAATCACTAATATGGAGTAATGATATTAATTACTGTAAGAGAATAAACAGAAAAATACTAGTATAATAAAGCAAATTAAAGTAGCTCTTCATAAAAGACCAGTGAGTCAAGTATACACACTCGTTTTCAGACCTAGTCAATAATATATATATGAATTGCATTTTCCTGATTTTTCAATGTGTCAATTGGCTATCCTTCTTATGTTCTTTCGTTTGGCTTATACATCGACTAGTCAATATATATCAACTATGAATTGCATCGTTTGTATATATAGGTCATTAGTAATTTCCAATAATTCGTATATATATATACTGATTATATGTAAATGTATAGATTTGTGTGTTGCTATAGAGGATATAATAACAGTGATGTAAGAATAAGGTATGGACCACGAGGGGAGTTAGAATCGAGATAAATACTCATGATCCGATGAACCGTACCTTCCCTATTGTATACTTAAGTTGGCATGCACTTGTACTAATCAATACACAGTACTGCATTTTGTATATGTATGTATTATGGCATAGATGCATGGGGATTAGCCATGCAAAGAAACAAATAGCACTTCTCTTACTCACGTATCATATGTAGCCATATATGTGAAACTTGAGAAAACGTGCGAGTCAAAATTTGAAATTTGTATTTATGTCATTATATGTACATATATGATGACAAAAGCAAAGCTTTCATCAGAATAGACTTGTCGTGTCCTCTGCTGTTCAGCATGCTCCGTCCAAACTTACTCTTAAGATTGCTATATGCCCTTTTTTTTCCTTAGTATCTTCCACCATACCCATTCTAATGGCCAATTACTAGCTTCATTTCCATTTTTGAAGTTTCGAATGATCATTTATATTTAACTTGTATGCACTTTTTGAAATTACAAGGATTCAATATTAAGTATTTCTAGTAATTATATTCAACAACACCTAGTGCTAGCATAGAGAGATTACATACAAGGTTTTAAATTTTAGTAAATTAACGAGATCATATTAATCCTTCTAAACACTTGTGTTGACTGCACTAGCTGGTAAAACTCAAAGCTTGGTTGCTTAAAAGTTATAACACAACTCACTCTTGCCTATGATGTTTTAATTTGTACTTCCCAGCTGACATATATATATATATATATATATATATATAGCGCTATTTCTGGTTACAAGGTTTCATCATGTTATCATAAATTTTTAGATCATTTGATTCGCTGGGTAATTGTGGTTCTAATTAAAAAAAAAAAAAAAAAATAGTTCCTCCCACAGTGTGGTTACCTTGATAATATGTAAAGCGGTATAGAAATAATTTGTAAACATTAAAACAACAAGTTTGGTGGGTCTTAAAGATAGGGTGGCCAACCCTTAAAAACTAAAAGAACTTTAAGTGGCCGAAGAGAAAACAAAAATGAGTGGTCTTACTTTTGATTGATTAAGCTATATATAGCCCTCTAATGTATCATCTTTAAATTTGTCTCCTTTCAACTTTCCGCGGAAACCCATATCTAAATTGGGCTTGATTGTCTTTATGGCCCAATTACCTTATTGCTCATTCAGTTACACGTGATGTGCCTGTGAGCGAGTCTCTACGCTGACTTTTTCTTGTCTGAACTTTGCGAGTCCTTGGAGGTGTTACATGATCAACTTCTGAACTTGGGAATATAATTTAAAATCCAAAAGAAAAACTTGGATGAGAATTTAACACTTGCGTACGTGACGTCTCATTTCCATTTATGCTGACCAAAAAGAAAAATACAGAAAAGAAAATTCAATACATATGAATAGTATTATGGATAGTTAGTGTGTGAGACCCAAGCATATTCTTATTTGAATGCATCTATCAGCAATAAAGAGCTCTGCCATCGACGTTTTTGTAATGTCAGCAACATTACATCCAATTGCATATAATATTCATATGGTTATTGAATGGCATTATCAACAACACATATGACTGTATATCTGATTCAAGACTCTACTCAATAATGAGTGTATTCAATATTTCAAATACAGTATAAGTCATGTCTTGTAGTTTAATTTTTTTTAAAATATACTAGTAATTTGTCATCACAACTTTGGTAGAAGCTTTCTTGCATATCATCAAGTTAATTAGTCTACACAAGTATTTTCATCGCAAACTTGTATAGCAATCACAAATTATATAATAGGATTCCCCACACAAAATATCTGTTGGATATATAATAAATATGAATTGTTTTAAAATACAGTAATAAAAACCTGTGATTACATGCACAAAGATCTTGACGACCGCAAATTTTGAGAAATATTGGTTGACCGCTAGTCCAAGACTGACAGCTTTCTTTGTTTGTTTTGTAGCCTTGTAGTTGTAGGGGGTCATCTCTTAAATTGTAGAGTTGTCATGAGAATATAATTTGACTTCTTGAACTCTTGCTATTATTTCTTCGTACTTTCAAAACATTTTCTTAAAAGAAGCATGCAATTGCAACCTCTAAAAGATTACCTTATTCTGCTATTTGCGTTATGCAAGGCCTTCTTCCTATGGACTTGAGATTCAATGTTGGGCCTAACATCAAACTATTCTCAAAATTTTCGGTCAAATTTGTTTTTATTTTTATTTTAAAGTGTTTGTATGTGTGTATATGTCGATAAAAACATGTTTAAGTGCGACTTTCTTTGTGACAAATAATATTAATTTAATAATTTAAGCGACTTTCTCCTTTCTTCAACAAAAAAAAAGAAAAAAAGATTCAGCGTGATCCTTAATTTGACAAGTATGGTTTTATATGGTGGTACTCACCCGCTTACACATAAGGTAGCAAGCCCTTTAGTGAATGAATCTTTGATACATTTAAAAAGTCGCCGTTGTGATGTGAGTTGTTCGGTGATGACTACTGATGAATTGATCATTCGTTTTTAAATGTCGGACGCAGTTGAAGTTTTTTTTTCTTTTCTTTTTCTAGTAGACTAATTTATAAGTTTTAAATATTTCAAAGAAGGATCTCGCATCACTATCTCATAAAATTCTATTCTAATAATAATAATTAATGGTAATCTTTTTATGTCTTGTATTAGTAAAAAAGAGAAGCACATAGTTTGCTTTGCTTTAAAACTTTAATTTAGAAAACCTCAATTGTTTTCCAAAAGTAGTCTAAGAAGACTTGTATTCACAAGAATTTACTTCACATAGATAGAAAGGTTTAACAAAAAAATAGAAAAAAATTCCTTTGTATTGATAGAAAGATTTAACAAAAGAGAATGAACTTATAGGAATTTTTTTTTATAATACACAAACATACGAATTCGAGTAATAATAAATAAATTGAGAAGAAGTTTTTACAACGAAAGAGAGATTTGGGGGTCAGGTCAAATCAGTATAATTGATTATAAAAAGGTTATTTTTGTCATTAAAAGCAAAAGTACTTTGGCGAAAGGCGTGCTACGTCACGTAAATACCACATCTCTACGAGGGCTGTTTAGGAAATTAACAGTGATAAAGCTAAAACTTTCATATGTGTGTTGTGTATATCTCTTCTGCAATTCCCGTCCACCCAAAACAACTGACATGGAAAGTGGAAACTACTTTTGTTCTAAAATCATATTATTAAAAACAATTCTTAGTTATGGTCAAGATTTTATTTTTATGAACTTAAATTAAAAAGCTTGACCCAGGAAAGAAATATAACTAAAATAAACTCATTTATAATATACCGCAAAACACGTTTTCTCCAAATTATACAAAAACAAAAAAAAGAATTGATACAGAAATTCATCTGAGAAAAATCTGTCTTTTTGCTCAAGTGAAAAAAAAAAAATCTGTACTTTTTTTTTGGGTTCATTTTAGACTGTAATAAATAAAAGGATTTAATAATTAATATTCGCTAGTTGCTACTATTATTAATAACAGAGCTGAGCTACTTCTAATGCTTTTTTACAGAGATGCTTTCTCCTTTCTCTCGAACTTTCTCTCTCTAAAAAAACTTGTATCCATCTCCCTCTCTCTCCCTCTTCCTTCTTCTACTTTATTTCTCAATTTTTTTTTTTTTTTTTTTGAGGGGCTTTTGGTTTGGCTTATTTTGAAGTGTTAAATCTCGTCAGTTTCTAGGGGAAATTAGGTGGGGAGGTGAAAAGAATCATTGAATTTGGTTTCTGCTGTGCAATAATTTTTCTCAGAGGATTGGGAGGAAGAAGCTCTTTATTTTGTAAGGAGGGATATCATTATTAGTTATTACATGGGAATCTGACATTGTAAACAACTGTCTGTGGGGTTTGTCTTTGTCTTCGAACAAAAGAGATGTCTCAGACCAACTGGGAAGCTGATAAAATGTGAGTCTTTCTCTTTTTTCTTCTTCTCTTCGTTTTGATGGGTTTTGATTTTACTCACTTACTTCCTTACTGCTTTCTACTTTAAAAGTGTTCATTTTTTTTTATGTTGGGTCTTTTGAAGTGATTTCTAGGGTTCAGATTGTTTAAATGCATTGTTTTTTTCTTCTTCCTTTTCCCGTCCCCAGCTACAGTTTGATTCTAGGGTTTCGAAATCTTATTGCTTACACTTTATCTGGATTCAGCTGATTTTGTGGGTTAGCTTATTATATCATTTTTTTTTCAAGCTGTCTCATTTTTAGTAGCTTTCTTCTCTTTTTTGACATTCTTGGTTTGTTTTTCCGTTAGAGGGGTTGTGTTACTTTGCGGGGTTCTCTAGTTTCTATTATCAGAAAGCATCCTTGCTAGATTTTGGTGGTTGTTGAGAACTTTTGGTTTGGGAAGTTTTGCATGTTTTGGCCAAAAGTTTAGTTCTTTGTGTTGTCAGTCACTGTCAAAGAGCTTGATAATTTCTGGATATTTGGTTTATCCAATTCTGGTTGACTCTTGTGCCATCAGATTTATTTTGTTACTGCCCCAAATTTCCTTTTCTTTTCAGTATGCAAAGTGTGTGACTTCTATAAGCTCCATCATCAAAGTTTCCTGATTTTGGTGTTTTTGTTACGAACTGGATGGTTTGTTTCTTGGACATTGTTAAGTTTTGTGCTCCTCGTTGGCGAGTTCCCTTTGTCGAGAGATTTCTAAGACAATTCTTATTCCGATCTTGATGTGTTATATACTATTATCTTGTGGGTGTTGCTGCTTAAGATTAAAAGTTGTTGAGTGTAACAGGTTGGATGTCTATATCCACGATTATCTGGTTAAAAGAGATTTAAAAGCCACAGCTCAGGCTTTCCAAGCTGAAGGAAAAGTGTCATCAGATCCAGTCGGTACGAAATTACAATCCTCTTTGACCTTTTTGACTACAGATAAAGATCTTTCATGCTGTAACTGTTTCTATTTACTAATCAACTTCACATTCTTCTTGCATTGTTTTGTAGCTATTGACGCACCTGGCGGATTTCTGTTTGAGTGGTGGTCTGTCTTCTGGGATATATTTATTGCCAGGACCAATGAGAAGCATTCCGAGGTTGCCGCATCTTACATCGAGGTCTCTTTCTTTGTTACCCAGACTATTAGTGATTCTATATCTGTGCAAAGCTACGATAGTCTTTTTTGTTAATGATATGGAGTTGCTCACCTTGATTGCTTACAATTGAGTGCTGTTCTCTCTTGTCTTTTCTGTTTAAAGAGAAGATTTAGAAGTTGTATATGTATAGTCAGAAATGTTTGGTTAAGTATTAGTATTGGTATGTTAAGTTGATAAGATTTAAACTTGTGTGTGTGTGTGTTTACAGACGCAAATGATCAAAGCGCGAGAACAGCAATTGCAACAATCTCACCACCCACAGGTTTCACAGCAGCAGCAGCAACAACAGCAGCAAATACAAATGCAGCAACTCTTGTTACAACAACGTGCACAACAACAGCAACAGCAGCAACAACAACATCATCATCAGCAACAGCAACAGCAACAGCAGCAGCAGCAGCAACAACAACAACATCAAAACCAACCACCTTCTCAACAGCAGCAGCAGCAGCAACAGCAGCAGCCGGCGTCTCAACACCAACAGCAGTCAACATCACAGCAGCCGCCACAGAGAAGAGATGGGTCCCACCTTGCAAATGGATCAGCAAATGGACTTGCTGGTAATAACAGTGATCCAGTTATGAGGCAAAATCCTGGGTCTGGTAGTTCCATAGCAAGTAAGGCATACGAGGACAGGGTCAAAATGCCATCTCAGAGGGAATCCTTAGATGAAGCTGCTATGAAGGTTAGTGTAGGCTAGGCATCTTGAAATTCCATTTATTCTTTTTGTCACACCTAAGTTTTATCAGATGCTATAATTCAAAACTTCTATGACTACAGCGATTTGGGGACAATGTTGGGCAATTGTTGGATCCAAATCATGCATCAATAATGAAATCTGCTGCAGCTTCCGGACAACCTGCAGGGTACTGTTCTCGTACTTCCTTCATTGTTTCCTTTATATCTTCTGCTACCTTGCCTAGTCGATAAATATGTTGCAACCAAATTCGATCTCTCTTTTTCTAATGCCATTTACTGGTGAATCACAGGCAAGTATTACATAGTACAAGTGGTGGTATGTCTCCACAGGTTCAAGCTCGAAATCAGCAACTCTCTGGGTCTGCAGTGGTACGTAATATTAAATCTTTGTTGTGTCTAGTCCCTTGTAGAGGTTTACTGTTAGTTGATTCTTGCTGGGATTATTTGGGTTTAGGATATAAAAAGTGAGATCAATCCCGTTCTCACTCCCAGAACTGCTGTTCCAGAAGGGTCGTTGATTGGGATTCCTGGTAGGTTTGCTTTCCTGCTTGTATTATTTCAGTAGGTTAAGCATATCAAATGTAAAGCACTCAGCTAACAAGATGATTAATGCTGGTTTTCCTGTTTTAGGTTCAAATCAAGGCAACAACAACCTTACACTTAAAGGGTGGCCTCTCACTGTAAGCTTTACCCATGCATCTCTCTCTGGCTTAAACTCACTACTTTCTCTCGAAATAGTATTGTTTCTGACTGCTGCTTTCTTACCTGATTTAGGGATTTGATCAGCTTCGTTCTGGTCTTCTTCAGCAGCAAAAACCATTTATGCAGTCTCCTCAGTCTTTTCACCAACTGAACATGTTGACTCCGCAACATCAGCAACAGCTCATGCTGGCTCAACAGAATCTGAATTCACAGTCCGTCAGTGAAGAGAACAGAAGACTTAAAATGCTATTGAGCAACAGGAGCATGAGCCTTGGAAAGGATGGCCTTGGGAGTTCTGTTGGGGATGTTTTACCTAATGTTGGATCGTCTTTACAACCTGGTGGCCCTCTTTTGCCACGTGGAGACACCGACATGCTACTTAAGGTATGCCTCGTCGTTTTTTACGAATCTTAAGTGGCTGGCTTTAATGTTTTTTCAATAGTACACAACTTCGAATAAACTCTAACAGTATTGTGTGTTATAATTGGAGGAAGATATAATAATCTCTGATCGTTTTCAATGGCCTTGACGCTCTAAAGTTTTAACAACTTATTGTGCTTTGTAGTTAAAGATGGCTCTGTTACAGCAGCAGCAGCATCAACAGCAGAGTGGTGGGAATACACCACAGCCGCAGCCACAGCCACCGCCGCAGCCGCTTAATCAGCTTGCCCTTTCAAATCCGCAACCACAAAGTTCAAATCACAACATTCATCAACAAGATAAACTGGGAGGTGGTGGTAGTATTACGATGGATGGTAGCATGTCAAATTCTTTTCGAGGAAACGAACAGGTCTCCTCTTATATTCTTGTATCATTTCCTACTTCTTGTTTCAATAATATCTTTTACATAAGTTTTTAGTCTCTGGTGAGGCTGAGGTTAGTTCCTAAACTCTTTTGCAATTAACTGAAGGTATTGAAGAATCAGACTGGGAGGAAAAGAAAGCAACCAGTTTCGTCTTCTGGACCAGCTAATAGTTCAGGAACAGCTAACACTGCGGGACCATCACCAAGCTCAGCACCTTCAACACCTTCAACTCATACTCCTGGAGATGTGATTTCTATGCCTAATCTGCCGCACAGTGGTGGTTCGTCCAAATCAATGATGATGTTTGGCACTGAAGGAACTGGGACTCTTACATCTCCATCCAATCAGTTGGTGGGTTTCCTTAAACTGTTGATGGGAGTGTGTAGTTGTTTTCGTAATGAATAATTAGCAGCATCAATAATTGACTATTTTGCAGGCTGATATGGATCGATTTGTGGAAGATGGGTCGCTCGACGACAATGTTGAGTCTTTTTTATCCCAGGAGGATGGTGATCAACGAGATGCTGTTACTCGGTGTATGGATGTCAGTAAAGGTGCGTGTTTTAGTCTCACTCAATATCATTCGACAAGAACACAGTGAACTCTGCTTCTGTAATCCAACAGTATTTCTAAATTTCTACAACTATGGCTCTGCACTAGGTTTCACGTTTACTGAAGTGAATTCAGTACGCGCGAGCACAAGCAAAGTTACCTGTTGCCACTTCTCATCGGATGGAAAAATGCTTGCTAGTGCCGGACATGACAAAAAGGTAAGCTAGAAATCATCATTAGGTCTATTGGCGTTCTAAAAATTAAGCCTCGTGGCATGGTTCATCCTGCAGGCTGTACTGTGGCACACAGACAGTATGAAGCCAAAGACAACCCTTGAGGAGCACACAGCTATGATAACAGATATCCGTTTTAGTCCAAGCCTGTCTCGCCTTGCGACTTCTTCATTTGACAAAACTGTCAGGGTGTGGGATGCTGATAATGTAAAGTGAAAGTTGATCGTTTTCACTATGTTTTTTTTTTATTTCTACGTGAATATATTGGTTTCGGACGTTGTGATCTTAAGTGTGTGTGAATCAACTTTGCAGAAAGGTTATTCCCTTCGTACTTTCATGGGACATTCTTCTATGGTTACGTCACTTGACTTCCATCCCATCAAGGATGATCTCATATGTTCCTGTGACAATGACAACGAAATAAGGTACTGGAGCATCAACAATGGAAGTTGCACAAGAGTGTACAAGGTACGTTTCTTCCTCTCTTGAAACCAATGATTCAACATTATTTACTTTAGTTAGCAATCAATACAATTAATTATACATTTGTCTTTCCACAGGGTGGTTCCACCCAGATGAGGTTCCAACCCCGTGTTGGAAAGTATCTCGCGGCTTCATCAGCAAATCTTGTCAATGTACTAGATGTCGAAACACAAGCTATTCGACACTCTTTGCAGGTTTAGTGTCTAACTTTTCTTATTCGGTTTCGGATTTGTGAAATATTTTGCATCTCAAAAGAAGGTTTACTAATTCTTCTGTGATAGGGGCATGCTAATCCGATAAACTCGGTTTGCTGGGATCCTTCTGGTGACTTCTTGGCTTCGGTTAGCGAAGATATGGTGAAAGTTTGGACGCTTGGTACAGGTAGTGAAGGAGAATGTGTTCATGAGCTGAGCTGCAACGGTAACAAGTTCCAGTCTTGTGTTTTCCATCCCGCTTACCCCTCGCTGCTCGTAATTGGCTGCTACCAGGTAAAGTTGAAATGATAACAACGACTGTTTAAAAAGTTGGAATGAAAACTAATCAAGAAATCATAAGTTTACTTCTAAACTTGTGAACTGTGTTTTGTGTATGTATGCAGTCTTTAGAACTATGGAACATGTCAGAGAACAAGACGATGACATTACCAGCTCACGAAGGGCTAATAGCTTCATTGGCGGTGTCAACCGCAACTGGATTGGTTGCATCAGCAAGTCACGACAAGCTAGTGAAGCTGTGGAAGTGATATCAATGAGAGGAAAACAGAAGTTTGTGTTTAGGTATTATTATTAATCTCGGGGTTTTTTTTTAACTTGTAGTTCTCTCCTCTCCTCTCTCTCGGCCATTATCTCGATCTCAAGATAGTTTTTCAGATGTTGAAAAACAAATGTTGTTGTATGATCTGACGAAATTGGGATCTTGAGGAATTGTGAAAAACTCTTGTTGTAATCTTACTAGTCCTTTTGGCTCAGCTTTAATCATTACTGACACTCTTCGCTTCGGTATTGGTTCGGTTCAGCTGCTTGATTTTTTTTTTTTTTTTGGTAGTTGCTGCTTGAATTTTTTTAATGCATATATGAGTATATTTACGCGTTAAAAAAACAATCAAAACTGAAATTGTGAGTCATACATCAAACGCAAACGCAAACGCGAAAGCTATTAACGCCATTACGAAATTCCAGTCGCAAACTTATAGAGTGTGGCCCTTTAGATTTGGCTTACGCCGGTGAAAAGTCGTCTTCTTTCAATCGTGAAGGCTCCGGCGTCTCTGAGGTCGATCTTCCGAGTCGCTGAACTCGGATTCTCCGGCAGCGAAGGAAGAATTCCCGGTTTTGCGTGATCGGGTGATGGAGAAGGAATATAACAGTGACGAGGTTAGAAGGAGCTTTTTGCTTGATTTTGTTTGTTCTTGTGCTATGGTTTTGATCCCTGAAGTTTTGTACTCGAAGAATGAAATGTTCGATGCTCAATTGATCTATTAGATTCGGAAGAAGTTCTGATATACTCTAGAACCACAGGTTTGTATTTCTGGGAAGGAGGAATGTGCTTCAGGGCAGCCTGAGGTAATGGTGACAAATCTAAAGGCGTCTATTAGAGAATTGAGTGTGACACTGAATGAACAGGTGCAACCCTTTCACGTCTCTTATTTCCTAGTCTATCTTATACACTGGTGTTTTTGATCAAATTACACTGATAGGTTTTAATCTGTCGCCATTTGTAACTTAGAATCAGAGAAAATGTGATGTTAAGGATACACTGCAGCAGCTGCAAGAAAGAATAAGTGCTGAAGGTGTTGATGTTTCAGTCCAGGAGTTGATACAGCTTTTGAGATCACTCAAGGTTAATAAGTGTTGAGGGTTACCAAAAGTTTCTGTTTTCATTACTATTTTGTAACTGGCCCTGTGTGGAACTCAATAGTTGTAGGTTTTTTCAGGATTTAGAAAAAGAGGAATCTGAAGTCCGGTCTAATTGCAATGCTAGGCGTTCTGCTTTAGAAGGTGCGGTTCATGATTTGAAAGAGAGTGTCGCTAAGGGGCATGATGGTGAGATTCAAGAGGAATATTTAGATGGTTTGTTGGTTGAATCTTTAGATAATCTGACTTCAGCAAAGAAGGTACTCTATCTAAGCTATAGACAAGCCTCTATGCATCTTGAGCATCATGGAGTAAAGTTCAGGTTTTTTAAATGTCTTTCTAAAAGGTTATTACTGCATTTCTTTTGTTTTACTGTAGGAGCTTGCAGCAACGCTTAGAGAAATAGTGTCACTGAAACGACAGATTGATGATGTGCCATGCCAATCAGAACTCCTCCAGTATGCCCTTCTTTATCTATTTCTTGCTTTCTTCAAAGGCGATGCCTTGGATTTGGCACTTGTATTTGTGTATTAGTTAGCATTGAAACTCGTCCATCTCAACAATGTATCTGTTTTAACCCCACTCCCTCTAGTTTGATGAGCATATATCTTTAATTCTGTTGTAAAGGTGTGGAATCATTATTTCAGAAGTCAAGTTCCTTTGCGTCTTGCTTTTAGGAATCCAGTTTCTTTTTTTTTTGTTCAAAGGGAATCCAGTTTCATTATGGTTAATTTCCCCCTTGCTTTGTATTTGTCTCATGCTAAAGTTCTACATTACATTCCGTGCAGATATGAAAGAAGATTCTCAGAGTTGAATGTCTGTATCCAGGTTTGAATGGTCAAATTAATATTTGCCGTGTTGCTTTGCAGGTTTGTTCTGTAGTTGAAAATGAACTTACAAGCTTGAACATTTGTTCAATTTCTGACTAAAAAACAGGAGAAACTTCAGCAAACTAGGAAGCTCTATGCAACATACAATGCTCTTTTAGAAATCAAAGATTTGATGCTAAAGGAGACATCATTATTAAATTCAATAGGTTCACAGGTACATTACAGGCGTTATTGTTTTGTAGATTTTCTGTAACTGGCGTCATCTGCTTTTTAGTTTTTACTGCTCTCAGTTTTATACCTTTAGTTATTATGTACTTATCGTTGAGAAAAGGCTAGGTTCATATTAAGTTGATTTACGTTTTGCTTTCCCCTTTTAGTATATCTCTTGGTGAGTCAAAGTTTCACAATTCTTCCTCATTAGCCGTTGACTCCAATGTAGTTTCAAGACGTGATTGGCCGTCCTGCTGGCCGTGTGAAGCTTATTGATTCTATGGAAGGAGTAATGAAAGGAATCCAACAGGTAAGAGAGTTATATTCATTTAGGTATTTGGGGCACAAAGAATGAATCTCGCCCATCTTACATAACTTTAGCTGTATGACTTGTCGTGACAAATTGTTTGAAGTGCAGAAGATAGGAAAAGTACAACTTGGGCTTCTAGAAGAGCAGAGGCTTCGTGATGCTTCAAAAGAAAAGTATCTTGCTGCAGCTGCAGAGCAAAGGAAATGCTACACTGTACTAAGAGCATTCCAGGTAAGCACAAAAGAGGAAACAAGTGGTTATACTGATATAACGATTCAACTCCCGAGAGTCATCTACTTATATAGTGCTAATTTTTTCAATTGCAGGAGGAATGTACTGAGAATGAGAGGCTGAGGAGTCAAATATCTGTTGTAACCACCTCTGACTCGAAAGAAGGGGTTGAATAAGGTGATATGAGGTGACTCTCCTTTCGAGTTACAGACTTCCAGAGTTGGTTTAGACATGATTCTCTTGTGATACTGTATCCATATGCTCAACCTTACACATATATGAAAATCTGTTGGCCTAGAAAAAGCAGGTTTGTTTGACCAATTGTTTATATACTAGCTATGGGGAAATTATACTTTAAATCATTAAGGGTAATAAATTCGGAATATAAACCTAGAAAGGTACAGAGCATTGTACAAAGCTTTTAACTCGAACAAATAACAACTTAGATAATTTGCCAAAAAAAGACAACTAAGCACGTCTCTCATATCCAGACTAAATCATGTGGCTTCTTTTTCAGGATCTGATATGTGAACCGGATCTCTGGTATCTCGTCCCCTTGAGATGATACTTCCTTGATGTTCTCTACCTGCAAATCATATATGCACATGTTTTAATGGCCTGACAAAAAGATTCAAAGCTGACAAAACCCAGAACTGTTGATAACTCTTTATTTGTTATGTCTCACAATGCAGAACAAGACCTGATTGCTCCACTCCATTGTGTATTTGTAAGACGCTAACCAAAATTTCTGCTGAAATATGATTTTGTTTAAAAATTAGTCACCTTGTTGTGAAAAGATCCGCTGACAGGCCCTGGATGTAGCTTGATGACTTGGCCTTGCACGAAAATCCGTAACCAAAAGCGGTGTTTCTCTAGAGCTGCCTCCTTCATACATTTGGTCTATTTTATATGGACAGTCACTTGTGTTGTTCTTTGACTTTGGTTTATGCGACAAACCGGTAGACCATGAGCCCCCGCTTGATCCTGCCAAGGCCATTATCACATCCGCCTGCAAAAGAGAAAAAACGTTTATATATAATGGACTTCCCAGTTTCTCTACTTTATTAGATTTCAATATGTAGTCAAATAACTTGAATTTCAAGAATGTAAGTGTTAAGGAGAATCACCTTGTTTGGTAGAACATCATCAAAGACATGAGCTTGACCGCCATAGAAGATGGTCATTTGCTTAGTACTTGACTTCACGTCTTTCCGAATTCCGGTGCTAAATACAAAATGTATTGAAATGCCTCGGAAGATAGTATCAAAAAGACCAGAGACAGAACA
Source organism: Capsella rubella (assembly GCF_000375325.1). NCBI lineage: Eukaryota > Viridiplantae > Streptophyta > Magnoliopsida > Brassicales > Brassicaceae > Capsella > Capsella rubella. The sequence goes on along the minus strand of NW_006238917.1, from coordinate 3,019,908 downwards.
GTAGAAGCTAACTGACCTTGAAGGGGGAAAACTTTCGAGCTTGGTCGGGTTTGGCATTGTAAAAGAACTCAAGATACCGGGACCTTTCATCCCTGTTCGTGAACCTTCATCAGCAGCTGTCTGAGCGATAGCTGATGGACCTACGTTTTCATCTTTGAACCTGCTTGAAGACAGCTGATGAAGCAAATGACTGATCTGTCCTCCTCCACGTGGAGGCTGGTTTGCCAAGGGATTCACATTCATGGAGAAGCTTCCAGGTCCGTTTCTAAGCAACTAGGTTATTACAATGACAAATTACAGAAACTGAATTATAACTTATATGGAAGCTACGAACATGGTGAAGTTGTGTTTTTTTTTTCTTTTTTACCTTGGACCAATGCAGAGTCTCTGGGTGCTCTTGCGTTGAGAAGTGTGAATCCGAGGTACTTCTCTTGTTTCCCGAAAATCGATTGCTCATAATCGAGCCAGAAACCTCACTTCTTGGTCCAAACAATTGTATCCCATCAAGATGATTCCCCCCGCCGCTGTGTCTTTCCACTAAACAAAAGTTAAAATCTATCAGACTGCAGTAGGAGGAACTCAAGGAGAGAGTGGGAAAGAGAAGTAAAAAAAAAAAAAGAAGGCTAATTCATACAAAAGAGCAGTACAACCTCCAATGGCTATGACCCACCAAACTCATCAGTCAAATTCACTCCCACTGTCCCAACTAATCCACCAGAGACATTATGGTTGGACAGACAGAGAGACAGAGTCCTTCACTATTATAGTTCAATCAACCACATGCTCACCCAAAATCCATGTTCAAGTTTATAAAATTTTCAAACTAAAACAAAGGCAAGAGAAGAAAACTAGACAATGTACACTCATATCTTGTTTAACTTCACCCAAAAGATGTTCCATTTCCTACTTAAAAGATGGAGTCATAAATGAATTGAGCTAAAAAGTTGAAACTAGCACTGACACATGATCTTCTACATTTCCAAATCATGGTTGATCAAAACTCGATTGTTAATTCAGGCTTGGAAAACGAAAGAATCGAACTTTAAAATCGAATCTATGTAACAAAAATTTTGAACTTTCTGTAGATGGAAACGACAAGTGTACAGAGGAATCAGCTCAAAACCACATCAAGAGAAAGAGAGTGAGAGAGAGAGAAAGGGAGGAGAGCAGAACCGAGATCGGAGGTCGAGGAGAGACCACCGCGTCCACCGGCGGAGGAAGCCGAAGCCATAGAGGGAGTCATGGCCGGTTTAGCCGCCTTATAATCCGGAGGTAGCCTGTGGTCAGCCATGGAAGGGGAGGGTAAAGCAGGAGTCTTGGAGCCTAAGAAGTCATGGAACAAGAGCTTATCCTGTTCTTGCTGCAGGAGACGAGAATCAAGATCAGTGGTTCGCTCGCCATTGTTGTGGTTCCTCATCATCATCAAAGCAGAGTATTAGTGTGGCCACGAACTTCGCCACCACATTACAGTCTCTCTCTCCCTCTCTCTCTCCCTCTCTCTCTGGTATTATTATTATTATTTCATGGACACACTCAACGAGAGACAGAAAGAGAGAGAGAGAGATCAGAATGTTATTTTATTTCTTTCTGGGTATAAGTGTAAATTATAAAAGGGCAAAAAAGGTTGTCTTTTTGTTCTTCAAACTACTTTATGGATTAATTGGGCTTTTAGTACATTTTTGAAACATAATTATATAATTAGTACATTTACTATTTATTATTAGCAAATTAATACATTTTTACTATTTGGACACTATTAAAAATCCTCTTAAATATAATAACTAAAAAAATTTATCAAAATATATTTGTTTTCTATAAAATTTCAATTACACAAAAATCTGTATTTTTTTCTCTATAATTTGATATGCATTTTTTAAAAAATAATTTCATATATTTTTCAAACAAATTTGATACGTCCAGCTAACCTTATGTACAGTTGTGTGTCGATGTACGGAAAATCATTCGTACAACGGTCTATATATACGTATAATTGTATGTGTACATATATATTCTGGTTTATATATGTATATTTGTTTATGTGTAAATATGTTTATATGTAGTTGTTTCTCTTTGTACAAATATTTGATGTACAATAATATGTTACTGTACAGTTGTCTGTCTGTACAAATATCTGAAATAGTAAAATTGTACTATTTTGCTAATTGTGAATAGTAAATGTACTATCTTTATAATTATGTTTCAAAAACGTACTAGTTTGCCAACACACCCCTACTTTATTGGGTTTCTCTTACATGATTTAATTCCCCTTAATATAATACTAATAATCTGATAAAATATGATTAAAGAACTCAGCCAACAAAAAAAAAAGAAAACGTAAGTAAAGATTGTTTGTTCAAAAAAAAAAAAAAAAAAAAAAGTAAAGATTGTAAAATCATGGCATCGAAGACTCGTTTTAAACATAAAAATTTTGAGGTATCATCATAGAATAATAATGTTAGAAAGATACACACTTTATTGATTTGAGAAAGTGAGATGTGTAGCTAATCTAACCAACACACTACTAACCTATCCGCACCCAAAAAAAAAACAATTTCAGTAGTTCCTAGGTTAGTTGGTAATGTTGTCACTGCTAAACATCATTTTGTAGTACAGTATACTGTTAAATACTCCACCCATATATTGGTGGTTAGATCGATTAGTTCAAAAAATTACACGTCAAATAATCATTTTTTTGAATTTAAATACAAATAGTAAATACATTGTTTGTCTGTGGAGATATAGTTTGGTAATTAGGCGCCAAACAAATAGTATTCAATTTAAAATTGCAAATAATAAAAGAGGGTCAAATACAGTACTTATAAAATACTACAAATACTGTAAATAAATTTTACCAAACTTCAAATAGCAATGCATTATAACTTACAATTTGAATGCAATATTTGTTGTTTTTTTTCTTGTTGTTGTTGACATAAGGCTGATTTGACTGCAGAGAGATAGTTGTAGCAATTTCCATATATATATATATGGTTTATGGTTTGGAGAAGTGGGAGTGGTTGAATTTTGAATGAAGTAGTACTATATTATATTTGGGTTCTTACTCTAATATGAGTAGGAGAGAAAGAGAACTCATGACGAATCCTTATACTCTAATCTGAGTAGGACCTAACCTATTTCTTCTGAATGAAATCGATTTTACAACTACTCATGACGATCTTCCCACTTCAAAGATGGCTCCTTTGATCTTTCCTACTTTTTTTATTTTATTTTATTTTTGTGTGTGCAAATTTCTGTGGTGTAATCGAGTTGAAATTAAAGTAGAAAATAAAATATATTAAGAGAAATTATGTGTTTGATAAGAAAAAAGAAAAGAATTGTGTAAAAATCAATATATATTAAAGGGGAAAATGTCATTTAATATTTTTTTTTGTCAACTGGAATTTTATTAAAACTTGATTTGGTGTCAAAGATGAAATACAAAGCCCAAAAGAGGGAAACTAAAGCCGGCGGACGACGTAAATATCCCCGGAGTCAAAGCCGGCAGAAATAAAATTTCCCCAGAAGCTACGCCCTATAAAAGGGAAACGATCGGAAAACTACAAACATAACACAAGTTTTTAAGCCAAATCAAAAGGGAAACGAAACCAAAATCTAAAAAAGAGGCAACCGGCGATAAAACCTTAAGAGAAATAAAAGAAACGAGAAAACAAAGCACCTCCTCTTCTGGAGCACAATCGAATGAGACTTACCCCGAATGCCCACGGCCAATTCAAGGATAACATCTACTACCTCCTAACACGCGGAGAGCCAATCTCTCAAAACCAGGAACCAGAGACTTCATAACACGGCAAGCAAGACCACTCACATCCGGAAGCGACGACGACGTTGATACGCCAAAGTACGTCAAACTAGAAGTCTTCAAAACGCAAGGAGCGAAGCTTAACTCCTCAAACCACCAATCACATAAACGAAATCGGCGAATAGCGAGAAAGCTAACATCCACAGAGAACGACAACAAGAAGAGGGAACTCGGCAAACTTCAGATTTTCTATCATCACATTCAAACAAAACGAAACCTCTCTTTAGAAGGAAAACGAATCCAAAGGAAATCCACAGCTGAGACGAGGAGACAGCATGAAACTTGGAGGCTTAGACACAACGATAAGCACATGAACATCAACAAAATCATAACCAGCTCAAGTATAGACAAAGAGTATAACCAATGAGCCCAACCCGTCGATCAAACTGATCCGGAATCCTCCCATTCTCTGTAAATACAAGATCCAGCTCAAATGAGCGCTCCAACAACACCACCAACACAAGCCATCAACACTTGAATCAAGACAAAGGACTTCCCAAATGAAGGCTACTACCGCTGAACTCGAAACTACCAAGGAACAAATTAAGCAACCACTATACATAACCAACTAAAAGAAAGCCATCTGACTCTAGCAAATCGGCATAGAAGAGCAGCCAAAAGACCCGCTTACCGAAAGCAAAAATGGCTGAGACTATGGCCAAGGATTCGTGAAACACCAAACCTCTTACAAAAACAGAGCACCCGACAGATCTAGAGATCTCGGACACCAACCAACAACTCTCTTTGGAGAAGCTAACCACTGACGGCACCAACGATCCCCGCCGTGAAAATCTACCATTTTGCTCGATTAAGCTTTCTTCCACCAAGCACTAAGAGATAGATAGACTGCTGAACCAAAAAACTAGAACAACTCCTAAAGGGGAAGCCACTCACGGCGTCAACAAGAAGTGCCGACCACCGGAGTGACTTCCCAGCCACAGAGCTTAAATGGAGGCTAGGGTTTACTGTTAGGGAGAGGAGAGAGCGACGTTCTGTTTTTGTTCACTTTATTGTGTAACGCTTGGTTTCCTAAATTTGGAAAATGTCATTTAATACATGTACAATTTTAAATTTGTACATATATGAAATGGCTTTTTTAAAAATCTTTATACAGATAGAAATCACATGTATGAAATGGTTTTTTTTTATAAATATTTTATTGAAGAAGAGTAACTGATTTTTTAAAAAATATTAACTAGTCTCCCGTGGGGGGTTTGATAGAGAAGCATAATTGTGTCTTCTTATGGGAGCACGTGTTTTGCTTTCTTGTTCTTTACACAAAACCCTTAATTAGATTTTTTTTTTGGCTTAGGATTCTGGTCTATATTGCTGCATGTGTGCTTTATTTTATTTATTATCAGCATTCATCAGATATTAAACAATAGGTTAAGACTAATTAAAATAGAGTAATGAATAAGGATGGCCTCTCACATAAGTTTCCTTCTGTAGTAACCCTAAATGTTTAACTAATAAATCGTTTGTTTACTTGCTAAACATAATCTTGATAACTGTCAAAATTACCAGTTGGAAAAAGTAAAAAAAAAAAGGATGCCACAGTTGGAAAAATAATCGACTAAACGATGATATCGAACGTTGATTAAGTGACCAATAAGGTGGCGAACAAAGTTTATGATTGCAAAATTTGGTCATCTCTTTTTCTGTCTCTGACTGTTCTACTTTCTCTTGTTGCCCACCTCATTTCTCATACAGCTCCCAGCCTCCCAGTGCCATCCATTACCGTAAGCCATTCTATTCAGAATAATTTACTTGTGAAATTCACATGACATGTTTGGTGGGCTTTTGACAGAAAGAGAGTTTATTGGGCTTTTAACGGGTTAGCCGAAAAGAAAGAAAGATAGAAGCCTCCTAATAATAACATCTGGAAGACGGAAGTCCACGTAATTCGCGGTTTGCACTTTATCCCTCTAGTTTCGGGGATCTTCGCCGGAGATCGGAACCTAAAACGGGAAGAATCAGCCGGGAGAAATGACCTCACTAGGTTTCAACCTCGGCTTCTCATTCTCTACTGTACAAATTCAGCAGCATCGAAAATTTTCTGGAAGTGGAAGCGCTCGCGTTATCTCCTGTAACAGCTCTTCTTCTTCTTCTTCTCAAGCACCATCTCCGCAGCAGGAGATTTCTGCAGCAACGCCTCCTTTGATCGAGCTCGAGTTCTTCGGTGTAACTATCCGTGCGATTTGAGTTCTGATACAGTTCGTTTTAAAACTCACGAGAGATTTATTTTTATTTTTTATTGGGCGTCTGATTGTAGCCGAAGCCGGGGAGCGACGGGTCGTATCCGGTGGATAAAGCCAAGGCTGTGAGTGGTCAGAAGCTTATGAGAAGTATTATGCAGGACAACAAAATCGAACTCTATGCTGCTTACGTGAGTGTATACACACCCCTCCATTTTCATCTAGAAATTTGCTCAATCTTGATATACATTGAAATGGGATGAACTCGTTTCTGGAACAATTTGCTACCCAATCGAATAGCTAGTTCTGGATTATGGGGTGTTTGGAGGGAAATATGTTAATGGCTTGAGCCTTTGGGGAATTTGTGATGATTAGGGTAAAGTGATGAACTGTGGAGGTGGAGGAAGCTGTGGAACTTGTATTGTGGAGGCAAGTGACTTCTTATCATATTTCTTGATTATGATTATAAATTTTGTGTTATCACAAGTGGATGATAAGAGAGAGATTTGTGTTTGGTGTCTTTTGATGGGCTATACACTTAAAGGGAAACAAACACATTTGGTCTGTCTTCTCATGTGTGCAGATACTAGATGGCAGAGATCTTCTGAACGAGAGAACAGATACCGAAAACCGGTATCTGAAAAAGGCTAGTCATTCTGTTGCTCCTCTCTATATTATTGTTTGATTCACTTTCTCATTTTACTTAAGAGCTTTGGATTGGGTATGTGCACTCGAACAAGCTGAATCAAATACAAATATTGAGCATTGTTTCATGTTAAGTTGTGATTACACATGGTTTGTCTGATATGGTGAATAATAAGTATACTTGCCCCAACTCTTCTTAGGTATGCAAATTCGAAAAAAATAAGAACTTTGGATGTTTATTAAATCTGAAGGCATTGGTACTATTTTGTGCAGAAGCCAGAATCTTGGAGACTCGCATGTCAAACAATAGTAGGGAACAAACAAAACTCAGGAAAGGTAACCCATATAGATAGATAGACGCGTTTGTAGCTAATGTGCCCAAAACTTTTGTCATGTTTGGGATCGTAATAAGAGGTTTTATTTATTTATCTGTCTTTATAATCTTTCTCATTGAGATGAATGGGTTTTGTTTAGGTTGTGGTGCAGCGGATTCCGCAGTGGAAGAAGTAAAACAATGTAAAGGGTTATTCGTTCATCATATTTATGTGTATATAACACATCTCCGTATTGTATGTTGTCTCATATGAATGGAAGATTCTTTTCGTAAAACAACTTTGCTTGAGTTCTTGAATATGTTCAACACCTACTTGTAAAGCAACTGTCTGTTACTAGACAATATTGGTTGGTTACAGAGATATGATAAATAGTAAAATCAAATAACAGGAATTAGAACTTGGTTTTAGTACTCGAACCATCGTAATCTTTGACAACTGTCATGGCTTACGCGCGCCCAAATACAGGGGGGTAAAGTCCAAAAGCAAAAAATATCTTCGCAATCCTTTTTTTATTTTTACTTTTACTTTTTTTCGTTTTTTTTTGTTTCTTCTTTCTTGTTGGGAAAGAAGAAATGAAAGGAAGGAGACAAAGAAGCATCACTATCTGATTCTGAAATTCTGAATCATCATCATTCTGTATTTATCTATACTTAATTTTTTTTTTTTTTTTTTTTTTTGTGATTGCGGTTTGGCTTCGAATTCTTTTTTATATCCAGAGAAAATAAATATAAATATGAATATATTTTTTATCTCCTTGGTTGATCGGTGAACACAAAACCAAAAAAGAAAAACTAAAATAATGGCAAAATACATTTGAAGAAAACTCTACAAGATCAACAAACAACAAAAAGGATTTTTCCGATTGCTGAAAAAGTTGACTCTTCTCGATTAGAATTCCTTGTCTTGGTTTCTGGGTTTTCTTCTTCCGGTGGCTCTCTCATTTCACCTTACGACCAGAAAGGACAAGCCAAATCAACCATTCAAGCAGGTTTGTTCCTTAATTTGCTTCATTCTCTTCTCATATTTTATATTCAGGTGCGAATTAGGTTTCTTGCTTTATCATTTTTCTTTTATGCTTCTTTTGTTCTGAAAAATCTTGGGATATGTACGATCTTGCTTTTCATTTTTCTTTGTTTTTGCCCTAATTTCATGGGTTAATCTGGGGCTGTCTCTCTTACTTTAGTTTATGATTGAGCTCTTTGTTGTCTTTAGTCGGATTCTGATGTTTTAAATCCTGCAACAGACACAAATTCATGATTTTGGCGGTTGGTTTTTAAGGTCATTGGAGGGTTTAAGCTTTCTCAATTTGTTTGTTTCTTCTCTATGGATTTCTTAGGAGGATCTCAGGGTTATGTTCCATGGTGTGGTATGTGCAAACTGGACAAAACCTAGATGGGTGTTTCTCTTCTGAAACAACAACATCGTATTACAAATCAAGCTGATACCTTTTCTAGATTCATGGAACGATCATCAGAGAGTAATCTTAACCGAAATGAGCACATCATCATTGACATTCCAAGAAATGCCGCCATTGCATCATCATCCTCTTCTTCTCATGATAGAATCTCAAACGTTTTGGAACCGTTACAACACGAGGAAGAGAGACCCTCGATTATACCTCCCATGTCTGCTCCTCAGCCAGCTACAGTGTCTTCTTCCTCATCTATGCGATCGAATCCCAGAAGCATCCGTCGCAGAAGAAGTCCTTTGAATTCTGGCTTATGGATTTCTATTGAACTATTCCTCACTCTTGGTCAGATCATTGCAGCTATTGTTGTTTTGTCTTTGTCAAAACATGAGCATCCTCGTGCACCGTTGTTCGCTTGGATTGTGGGTTATGCCTGTGGATGCGTCGCAACACTCCCACTTTTGTACTGGAGATATTATCACTCGAATCAGGCCTCTGAGCAGGATTCTGGCCAGCATCGTCCTAATCTCAATGTTGCAGCTGGGCCATTCGCCTTCTCCATATCCAGGACATCTGAAGGAGATGGTCGACAGACCAATACCACGTCTTCACGTGGTAGTAGATATCCTGGGTTCATTAGTGCTGCCAGGTAAATCCACATGTTCTTAGATAATCTGTTTCAACTGGATGTTTGGATTTTGAATTAAGTTTTCTCAAAGCTTGTCTCTTTATAATTTAGTGAGATTTTAGAGGTCCCTACTGTCAGACATCTTTCTTTGTGCTGACAATGATTGCTACTCAGAGTCACTGATTTGAAGTCTTTGATTTTGGTCAGACTTAAAGTTATTGTGGAATACTTCAAAATGGCTCTGGATTGCTTCTTCGCGGTGTGGTTTGTGGTAGGTAATGTATGGATATTTGGAGGACATTCATCTGCTGCTGAGGCTCCTAACTTGTACAGGTGATATTCTCTTAGCTATGCCTAATTTTGACTCAACCCTCAGGCTATAATTGTTAAAACTGACCCATATTTATGTTCTCTTGTATGTTATAGGTTATGTTTAGTGTTTCTTACCTTTAGCTGTATTGGCTATGCGATGCCCTTCATCCTCTGCACAACTATATGTTGCTGCTTGCCGTGCATAATCTCAATTCTCGGATATAGAGAAGATTTAACTCAGCCTCGAGGTGCCACACCTGAGTCGATAAATGCGTTGCCAACTCATAAATTTAAGTTGAAGAAAAGCAGAAGTAGTGGCGATGACAATGGTTCAAGCACTAGCGAAGGTGGAGTTGTGGCGGCTGGAACAGATAAGGAACGTACAATTTCAGGAGAAGACGCAGTGAGTTTGCTGACACTTTGACTGTACACGTACAAACACATAGATACAATAAGTTTCTGAATATAGACCTTTTTTTGCAGGTCTGTTGCATTTGCCTGGCGAAATATGCGAATAACGAGGAGTTAAGAGAGCTTCCATGCTCACATTTCTTCCACAAAGAGTGCGTTGACAAATGGCTGAAGATCAATGCCTCTTGCCCTCTTTGCAAAAGCGAAGTTGGGGAGAAGAACTCAGATTTGACAAGCCAAGGGATCTTGAGCTCGCTCTCTTCTGGGGAAAACGAAAACCATCAACAACAGCAACTGCAACAACAACAACGGAGTGAACTTAGAGTTGAGAATGGTTTGGCCAACAATGTTATCTAGATGTCTGAGGTTGCTCTATGTTGGAGAAAACGGTACAAGTAAGCCGTTTTGCGTTGTTCCTACACAATAGGGTTTGCTACTCGGTGCAAAGAAGGTGAAGAAAGAAACGCCGAGGTTCCCTTTCTGTAAATGCTTTTTGCCGTTGTGAATTGGAACCCTCAAGAGTGTGTAGAAGAGTTCGAGAATCGTTGATTGAGTTTGAGCGTGTTCCAAATACTTGTTTTTATATATTCTCTTAATTATCACGAGTACCACCTCTATACGAGAGCCAGGGATCTCTCGAGACCTTGTGCAAGCTAAATTACCCTTGTGGACTGCGCAAAAATTGAAATAAACTTAGTGTAAACTTTTATACTGGACCAAAAAACGTTATGACTTCGACGGTTTTAATTTTTAAATTACGACATCGACTTCATTGGTTTTGTAAAGTCAGTGTTAGAATCGGTAGTTTGCAATATGAAGCATAGATAGCTATACCTTTCGCAAGGAGGCTCACACAGTCTATAAAAATGAACCTATCCTTAACATAACATCATATCATGGATACTACCAAAAAAAAAACATCATATCATGGATGTATACTTAAAGTTTGGAAGAAGCAAAAGTGATTCAGTTCTTGAAACATTTGAGCTGTATCAACTAACAGAAACTTATCCCAGCACCGAAAAATGTCTTCTAGGCGTTTTCTGCAGATGGGTTTTCATGAACAAATGTGCCAACTGATTTGAACCATCGCAGTAGGTTACGGTGATCTTTTACATAGAGCCATGCCTGAAGGAACGGGAAGAGACTTTCGTTCACACCTCGCTCTTCTAGGAAGGCATGGAATACATCTCTCATCTTCTCATCGAGCTCTCTGTTAAAGAAATAGAAACAGTTAGTTCCGTGTTGTATTCAGGACGGAGAAAAACAGAAAGCTAAATTGAATGCAAAATGCAAGCTCTCTTCTTTACAACTGAGATATGCATTGAAAAAGAATGTGAAGAACCGGTCAAACACTAATCATTGCTTTTGGAGGATAAATAATAGAAAGCAAACCGATTGTGTCAATAGTGATACTACACAGCCACATCTACCACCACTCCATTCTAAACTCACATTCCTCAATGTCTATCAGAAAATGACCAAAAAGATGGTACAATATAGGAACGTTGTTTTTTGAAATTATCCTTCAGAAAGTATGAGATAAGTTCAGTAAGTGACGATAAGCTTAGTTAGCCTATTCAATACCACCTATTCCTACAGTGACAGTTGTAAGTGTAACAAGAGGAGACAGCATAAGATAGAAATGAAACCACCTAAAATGGCCACTGGCAATGTATATGTTATCAAATCATAAGCTGAATTATTGGAAACGTGAGCAAATATGAGCAAAACTCTCAAATTTAAAGAGAGGAATTCACTAAAAAAAAGAAGTTTAAAAGAGAGGGAAACTCACTCAAAAGAAGGGCCAGTGTATTGAGCAGGATCATCAGACATCTCCAAAGCCTCGAGTTTTGGTCTCATGGAAACGGAGTGGATACCCAATGCATCAGGGTAAAGACCGCAAAGGAAATGCAAAGAATCAGCCTGATTTGGCTTGGACACAGCCACATGGAGGAACAACTGATTGATCCCATCATCGTCTTCATCATCACCCCCATGAGCCAACCGCATAACGAAAAGACTGATCTCTTCATTACCAGTAGATTTCTGCAGAACAGCCCCAGTTCCTTCAAGGGATCCTTTCACAATCTCAAACGGTGAAGGAGGGCTCACTTTCTGCAAATTCAATGAAAAATCCGGTCATAGATTGTAATTCCCAATCCCACCAAAAACCCTAAGGGCACGAATCAGTATCTAGGGTTTAAGTAAACAACACATAAATTTCAGTTGTATCTAAGACGAAGCGTAGAGAGAAACACAGACAAGGGGAGGAACGAACCGGAGGAGGGGTCATCTTAGAAACTTCAAGGTAATGTTCCTTAAGGGAACGCAGAAGCATCGAATCCACAGCAGCTGAAACGTTGCCGCTCTTTCCACTTCCACCGGCTTTACTTGATAGAGCTCGCTGTAAATGATGCCGGACGGCGACATTTCCGACCACTCTTCTCCACATTTCTCGATCAGAGCAACAGCGCCGGCGAATTGTCTAAAAGAAAAAATATACCAACTTCTTCTTTTTTTGTTGCCCAAATACGATATTTACGCAGCACCACTGGAACCCCAAAAAAAACACAAAAAAAACGATATCACCTATTTCTTTTAACATTACATTATTAAATTTTCAAAGTTAAAGTTGATTTTGTCAATTTGGATCCGTAGTTAATCAACTGGATTATTAGCAAATCAATACATGTCCCTAAAGGATCTAATGAAAACAGAGAGAAAAGAAAAATATCCGAGAAGAACTGAGAAGAATTCAAATAGAAACCTTTTCATTTCATGTCTCACTGTGATACGATTAAAAAGATCCAAGTCATAATTCTAAAATACGGGCCAACCACATTCCCCATCAAAAGATTTGTTCAAGGCAAGTCTCATATGAACAAAACCCGTCAACCACATGTTCATATCACAACGGTGGGTGGATTGATTTCTTCACCTCACCGGTTGCTGATTGTAGTTTTTCTTTTCTTTCTTCTTTGCAGCGGCCAACTTTGCCTTCCTCGCTGCTGCTTCCTTTGCAGCAGCTGTTGCACCACCACCATCCGTCTCTTTGCTTGATTTCTTCTTCTTCATCGATGCAAACTTCTTTAGCCGTTCTTTGACATCAATCGAAGAAGACTCCTCCTCCTGCTCAGCAGACTCACTTGCAGCATCTGAGTTACTCTTCACTTCATTTTGAGATTCTTTCGCCTCCTTCTGTTTCTCCTTCTTTTTCTTCTTCTTTGAGGCCTTCGATTCTCCAGTTGTGTTCTCCTTCTTCTCTCCCTCATCATTGACTTCTCTCTTCCCTTGCTTCTCTGTTAGATATTTGGGAGAAGATGCGTCTATCAGTATTAGCTAACATAGTTTTCTCAAGACACTGATAAGTCAATGTAGAGAGGTATCCCACATAATGAATGAGAATACAGTAGAGTACCTTGAGAGTCTTCTTGACCATTCTCATCTTTGGGTGCAACTCCAAAATCTGCTAACAAAGCCTCTAGCTCAGCAAGTTCCTTCTTTTTCCTCTCTTTCTTGGAAAGTTGCCTCTCTGCCTCCTTAGGAGGTGCATGAACTTCAGGAGCCTTTTTCACCTCAGGCTCTGCCTCTGGATGAACTTGCATCTCTGTTCCTTGTTCTTGTTCTTCCTCCAAATCATCATCATCTCCTTCATCGAGAATGTCCTCTTCGCTTTCACTCTCCTGTGACATTGAATTTACATGCATCTCTATCAGAAACCAATGAACAGATAGGCATACAACGACAATTTTACAAACAACCAGAGTTGCAAACTTATATTGCCTAGAAAGCTTTCTATAACAGCAAAGGTATACAATTGGATAAATGAAAAGAATCACTGATATATAATTGCAAGAAAAGAAAAAGAAAGCCAAATCATTCAACTCTTAAGTCTTCAACGAGAGTGCAATGAAAGAATATGAAATCTAAAGAGGCTTATTGCCAGAGACAAATTAAACTAATTTAACAATTCCACTTGAACATTCAACAATGCAATCCATCTTCTTTCAAATGCATAATCACGATGATAAATCCAAAATCACATAATGAAACAGGAAATGAGATAATTTTGACTTGTAACCTCAACGTGAACGTCTTTAGCATCGGAATGGGAGGCTTCAGAAGTGCTCCACATGGACTGAGGCGGAGCAGTGGTAGCGTAATAGTCGTCATCTTCATCATCGCTGTCGATATCAGCCCAAGCTTTTGCTTTGAGAGGCGTAGGAGCCCAGAAGACCTGTGGCTCAGGCTCCTTGTGTGGATATGAGGACTTAGAGGAACCTTTGCTCTTACCAGCCTTATCTGACTTCTTCTTCTTCCTAGTGTCCAAAGCAGCAAACAAGTTGGTGTTCTGAATCGGCATCGATCCCTCATCTCTTCTGTTTCCACCACCAACCATCTTTTTTTTCTTTCCTCTATCAAACTCAAACAACCCCGATTCCGATAACAAGACAGAGTTTTTCAGATAAAAACAAGAATCAAAATTTCCCAATTTCAGCTGAAAGTAATGACGAATGGAACGGAAACGAAAGATGAATCTATTAAGTTAAGGTGAAGAAGGAGGAGAACGAAGAAGAAGAAAAATGATCAATCGTCGCTAATATCTACGAAAGGATTGATCTTTTATACAAAATCCTTGAAAAACGAGACCAACCAACCAACAAGAAGAATACTCTGATGGACGGCGATTTGAAAGCGATGGAAGATAGATAGGGTTGCAGACCCTCAGAAACGACAAAAATGTATTGAAGCGTAAAATAGGTAATTGAAATTGAGAGACAACACGAGAATGTCGAAAGCTCCAGGAGGCGATTCCAATCCGAATGCGAGAGATGATTAGGGTTTCTTAAGGATGTGCTCGGTGAGGTGATGTGTCTCGTCAGACCTTAATTAGAGCTACTACTAGGCTACACGACAACCAGGTACCGCTCTCGATTAGGGATGTTATCTCTTATGGATCAAACCGGAAGTTAGATTAGCATCTTGAACCGTTCTTCACTTTTATTTTTATTAACACACAATTTGATTTTCCAAGTAAAACGAAAATTGTCCATTTTTTTAATTCACAATTATAATTTATTAAAAGCTAATTGGTTGAGAATAGTAGAAGGTAATTTTGAAATGCAATATAACTAGATGTTGACCCGCGGTATACCGCGAGACAAACTTTTTTTTTTAAATTTATAGATGTTAGAGTTTATTTAATAATTGTTAAGATTGCATAATATCAATCTTTACTAAATTAGTTTAATTATATATGTTTTATATTAGCGTTGGTTAAAAAAGTAGTAAAATGACCCGTATTGAACTGTGAGATTAATAATATTCTATTTTTTGTAATATTAAGTCAAACTCGTTCCATCTTACAACCCGACCCGTCATATAACTTGTTGAAAGCATATTACAGTATTTCCCGTCTTATACCCCATCATTTCATATAATCGCCAAAAAAAAATTACATATTTCCCATCTTTCCGTGTTGATTTTACTTCAATAAGCAAAAGAAAAAAAATGCTATCAAAACTGAAAAACAAAAATGGATATTCTAAGCTTACATGCAGATATTTGGTTATATATATAGGTAAATGGTGTGGGAAAGTTAAATATTTTAAATAATAAAAATTAACAAAATATTGCATACAGGATTTGTATTTTCTTATCTTCTAAATATAAATGGAGAAACATAAAATATTGATGTTTTGTAATTTTGATTTATTTTTAACATATTTTTTACCCAAAATAATGCATAAATTTCAATGGTTCGGTTTTCACTTTCCACATATTTCGTCAAAGAAATTCTGCACATAATAAATTGAAAAAGGTAAATTTAGAAAATAATTTTAATAATGTTTTGATCTATTTTTTATTGTATTAAAACCTAGTAGTTATGGTAGTTACCAAAATATAGAGAAAATTAAAAGTTTCAAATTTTTTCTTTTTTTTTGGTGGGAAGTTTCAAATTGTTTCTTATAGTAATTATTATATATTTATATTATTTTTTTGCAGATTTATTGTTATTGAGATTTATAATATTATATTATTATTATTAAATAATCATATGTGTATCCCACAAAAAATAATAATAATCGTGGCCTATTTAATATTTATAAAATCGACTGACTTTAATTTGAGAAGTTTGCCTCATATTTTTGAATTTTACATCAGTTATTTTTGGAAATTTTTATTAAGATAATAAGTATGTATTAAATTTGAAAATTGTTTTAGCTATTTTCGAAATAATTAATAGAGATTTTCTTAATATTTTTTCGCAATAATAAATATTTCTTTAACTTGAAGATTTTCTTAAGTATTTTGCAAAATTTTAAGGAGATTTTCTTGTTTTCATTATTGATTTTTAAACTATTTAAAAAAAAATATTAATAGCAATGGCAGAACCTTGTAAATAAGTGAGCAAAGCAAGGGTTTTTTCATTAGTTGCTGCAAAAATGTTAATATAGATATTCGCGCCAAAATTAGTTTATAAATTAACGGATTCCTTAATAGAAAACAAAATCTCTAAGCTTTTATAGAATTTGTATTTATCTTTTTACCTCTATAATTGTTCATTAATGTTCTTATTACCTTTATACGTTATCATGGATGAAAAACGTAATTTTATACACCCAAATGCCTAATTTAAAATTATTATTAAAATTTGATTTCAACGGTACATTGATATACAAATCGATTAGGAATTAAACTCTTTTTTGCTAACTATATTTTGTCAAAAATAACAAAATCAAAATAAATAAAAACGGATAAAAACCACAAAATTTTCTGTATTTACACTCGTATCACTTCATTTTTTTTTTATTATACTCTCGCAAACACTAATAATTTATCTACTTAAATGAAGTCTAGTTTAAACAAAAACTTACCAAAAAGTTAGTGTAGATAATATACAAATAAAAAAGCAAAAGCTAACTATTTTTTTAAATATATAATTGTATGAATAACTAACTGGTAGAGTACTAGTGTATGTTTTAAATACTTAAAATCATCCTCTAGTAATAATAGTTGTTAAGTTGAATGATGTCTCTAACAATTGTTGGCTAGGTGGACACAAGATTGTGGTAGGTTACTATCACACGTGAGAGATATAAATAATCTTCGCCTTTAAATCCTGACCGTCTAAAATATTTATTTCGCAGCCGAGGATCTGAAACGTCCATTGTATATTTTCTGTTGAAGAGTTAAAAATATAGTGCTTATTTCGAGAATAAATCTGAACCGTAGAATTAGTAGCGCGTCGAGATCAGACGGTACACGTCATCCGAATTTTATTTGGAATATGTTTTCTTTATAACTGAAAAAACCTTACTCTCGCGAAACCAGACGAAACCCTAGCTCTCCCGTTTCTCCCGGTTAAAAAAAAAAAAGAAGCAATTTTTTTGCTTTTTTAATTTTCCGCTGAATTGAACGAATACTTGTGGGAATTTTCGATTGTTTGATTCAGGGATCCGATTCGCAGTCCGATTTACCGAAACCCTAATTTTGATTTTGTGATTGTGGAGACGATAAAGGTCCTTTAAGAGACTCGATTTCGTCACATAAAGTGATGCAGGTAGGCATGCAAATTTCTCTCTTTTATGTTTTTTTTTGCAGTTAAAATTTGCTTGATTGCTGAAAACAAATTGTGTGGATTTTAATGCATAAGTTTTTTTTTTTCCTTCCTGGAGTGGGGTTTGATCTGTTTTTTTTCTTTTTTTTTTGGTAACTTGTGTGTTCTTCTTTTATCATATTCTGGGTACTTTTTGTGATTCTGGGTTTGGTTTTGGTGTCACAGATCTGAAAAATGTTTCCTTGCGTGTATGATGGAATTTGAGACCTGGTGGCTTTTGATTCTGGGTTTTGGTTCGAGGTGGCTTTCATGGAAAATAGACTAGGTAACTCTAATGGAGTGGGAATTTCGAAGAAATCGAGGTCCTTAGATCTTAAGACGCTCTATAAGTCTAGCATTTCCAAGGATTCAGTGAATAAGAGCTTTAAAAGGAAAAATAGGTCTGGGGATGATGCTGATCTGTTGAAGCAGGACAAGAAGAGCAGGAAAGTTGTTTCTCTAAGTAGCTTTAAGAAACTCGATAGCAAAAACGACAACATTCTGGATAAGGCCTGCAATGGCACCACCATCTTGCACAATTTGGAGGACTCCAAGGTGGCTTTGGACGAGAAATTGTGTGACACTAGTGGACTCCAAGGGATTTCTGTTGGTTTGGCAGGTAGTACGGTTTATGTTCCTAGACGCAGGAGAGATTTTGTTGGGAGGAGTAGGTTTGAGAATGGCCTAGTACAGAAGTCTCCAGGGGATTCTGATAGTCAAGAGGAGCTGGTTGATATTATCCCTAAGGAAACTGTTGAAGAATCTAGTGTTCAGGATCAACTCTCTAAAGTAGAAGAGAAAGATTTTGAGAAAGAAATCAAAGAATCTAATTCAGCAGTTCAGTTGCAGTTGGAAAATGGGCATTCTAATCAGTCTCCAGTGAAAGATGACCAGCTGGTTGTTGTTAAACAAAAAAATAGTAATAGCAGAAAAAGGAAGTCCTCAACATCAAACCAACGTGTGGGAAAAGAGGTCAAGTCCTCTTCAGGTGATACTTCTGGCAGAATATCCAAGGTATCACGAGAAGATGATGAGGAGAATCTTGAAGCCAATGCAGCAAGAATGCTGTCTTCGCGGTTTGATCCAAACTGCACCCAGTTTCCTTCAAATTCTGTTACTCCTGGTTCACCATCTGCCAGTATGCATCCATTAACTTCTGGTAAAACTTCAGTTCCTCGGTCTGAGATGCTTAGTTCTACATGTATCTCAGATGACACTGATGATAGAATGTTGCGACCAAGAAGAAAGCATGATGGGAAGGGTAAAGTTCGGAAAAGACGCCACTTTTATGAAATATTGTTTTCTGATGTTGATTCACACTGGTTGTTAAACAAAAAGATAAAAGTTTTCTGGCCTTTGGATGAGAGTTGGTATCATGGGTTTGTGGATGGTTACGATGGAGACAAGAACCTGCATCATGTAAAATATGATGATCGTGATGAGGAGTGGATCAATTTACAAGGTGAAAGATTCAAAATTTTGTTGTTCCCTACTGAAGTTCCTGAAAAAAATCAACGGAAAAGGCGTGGTTCAGGGTCCAAGTCTACTCTGAAAATAAAAGGAAATGATATATCCAGTAAAGAAGAGGAGAAGCAGAAGGGAAATCTAGAAGATGATAGTTGCATGGAATCAGAACCAATTATCACATGGTTAACTCGATCTCGGCATCGGGACAAATCTTCCACTCTTAAGGCTGTACAAAAACTGAAAAAATCAGAAGTAATGACAGTTAATACGACTGTGAAAACGGATGGGGATGTTGTTAAAGATGCTGCAGGACATTATACAGATAGATCTGCTAGTTCTCTTGCATCATGTGGATCACCTGGACCTAGTAGGAACGAGTTGGAAAGCTCTGGTTTTCGTAATGGTAGCATATTTCCTATTGTCTACTGTAGGAGACGACTTCACACAGCAAAAAAAGGAATCTACAAGGGGTCAGCTGAGAATAATGTTGAGGTTTTGAAGCAGCTTCATGTATTAACAATTCCGGATCCTGATATAGAGTTTTTGCCTATTGAAGATTCTGAGGATCTGGAGCTTTATTGTCCGTGGAATGACACAGAGCAATTTGAGTTGTCCCTCAGCCAACAGGTTGTTTCCTTGATGAAGTACTTTCTTATGGCAGATGTTGACTGGCTCTCACGTGTTGTTCTTTTGCTTCGTCATGGTACACTTGTGACTTTGTGGCCAAGGGTTTGTTTGGAAATGATATTCCTAGATAATCAAGATGGGTTGCAGTATCTTATTTTCGAAGGCAGCTTAATGGAAGTTGTTCAATTGATTTTCCGTATCTTGATGGTAGTAGATCATTCTAGTAAGCAACGAGCACAAGAAACGGATGCTGGCTTCCAATTGCCAGTTTTCTCAATTGGTCTCCAAGTTTCTTGCATCCCAGGCTTCCAAAGGCAACTTGCTTTTCTATTCTACAGTTTCCATGAAGTGAAACATTCAAAGTGGTCATACTTGCAACGGAATGTCAGGAGGCATGCTTTGCTGGTTAAGCAAGTACCAATTTCAGAGTGTACACATGATAACATGAAGGTCCTGCAGAAGGTAAAATGAATCTTTACTGCATTATTCTGGTACATCTTCGTTGGTCTTTTGTTTATTTCTATAATCTCATACCAACTCGTTTTTATATATCTTGAACATCAGGTCATGCAGAAGAGATCTAGGCATGGAATCAGCTCAGGCCTTGTTTCTAGGGAATCGTCATCTGCTAAAGCCTTCCCCACAGCTGTTAGCTACAAGCAGAAATATACGTCTTCATTTGCACTTCCTTTTACTGCTCGGCCACCTACACTCTTACTCAATTTACACCTGAACATGATAAGAGAACTGGGTCATGATTCAGCAGACTTCCTGAGATCCAATTGCAATTTGGTAACAGATGGAGGTTGTGATATGGCAGATTGTACAAATGAACATTCTGAACCTTCTCTCAATAGTAAAGGCCCAAACGATGAAGCAGTTATCACTTCTCCCAGAGGGCAAGAAGCGCAAGAGTTAAAGGACCTTCATACTCCATCTCAAAGACAGTTGCTGGGGTCTGATTCTTCTTCTGTTGTCAGACATAAGCATGAAACCAGGTCTAACGTTCCGGTGAATGGAATTTGTATTCAAGTTCCGATATCTGATCACTGTGAGAATGGTACTCCGCAGTCAAGTAATGTGGCCTTGAATATTCAAGGTAGCATCTCAAGTCCCAAGGCCACTGCCCCAAGAAGTATGTGGCAACGAAGTAAAAGTTCTCTAAATGGCCATCTCTCACATGGCTGGTCGGATTCAAAGGGAGACTTTCTACACACTAATTTGGCAAATGGACCTAAGAAGCGACGTACCCAAGTGTCTTATTCATTGCCTTCTGGGGGTTCTGATTCTAGAAGTAAAGGTTCCCTGCACAAGGGGCTTCCAAACAAAAGAATTAGAAGGTCTGCTGCTGATATTTCCAGAGGTATTCAGAAAGATTTGGAGTCTAGTTTCTGTGATGCCAATGTTTTAGTCACTCTTGGTGACAGAGGCTGGAGAGAATATGGAGCTCAGATTTTCCTGGAACCTTTTGATAATAATGAATGGAGACTTTCAGTGAAAATGTCTGGAACAACGAAATACTCACACAGGGCACATCAGTTTCTGCAACCTGGGTCGGTGAACAGGTTTACTCATGCTATGATGTGGAAAGGTGGAAAGGATTGGATCTTGGAGTTCCCTGATAGGGGCCAGTGGTCTCTTTTTAAAGAGATGCATGAAGAGTGCTACAATAGAAATAGTCGGGCTGCTTTAGTTAGAAACATTCCTATTCCTGGCATCCGCATGATAGAAAAGGACAATTTCAATGGAACAGAGACTGAATTCATTCGCAGTTCTTCTAAATATTTTCGGCAGACTGAAACTGATATTGAGATGGCATTAGACCCTTCACGTGTTTTGTATGACATGGACAGCGATGATGAGCAGTGCCTTTTGAGAATTCGTGAATGTTCGGAAGCTGAGAATAGTGGCTCTTGTGATATCACTGAGGACATGTTTGAGAAGGCTATGGACATGTTTGAGAAGGCTTCATATGTAAAGCAGCGTGATCACTTTACCTTAGATGAAATTCAAGAATTATTGGCTGGAGTTGGATCCTTGGAAGCAATGGAAACAATATATGAGTTTTGGAGAACAAAGAGGCAGAGAAAGGGAATGCCATTAATCAGGCATCTTCAGGTATAATCTCTGATTCCTTCTTACCTTTATTTATTTATTTGATTGTCTTTTCTTTCATGTTTGACTTGAGATTTAAAGATCTGCATGGCTATGTCTTAAGTACGTAGTGTGCTTTTCAGGATATTTTATAATTCATTGGGTGTTATATGGGAAAATGATACGTCTACTAGGGGAAAAAGTGTGTCTGTTTGTAGCTACAGTGTAGTTTGCTTTGCTCGAGGAAGTCTGAAAGTCCAAAAATTATAGTTACGCTGCTGCAGTATATTTTTAATTGTGTCTAACATAAACACTTGTTTTTCTACCCCTGCAATTCAGCCACCTCTGTGGGAAAAATACCAACGAGAGCTCAAAGACTGGGAGTTGGCTATGAGCACAGCAAACACACCAAATACCTGTGGATCACAGAAGAAACAGTCACCTATTGAGAAGCCAGCGATGTTTGCTTTCTGTTTTAAGCCTCGAGGTTTGGAAGTCAAACACAGGGGAACAAAACACAGGTCACAGAAGAAACTCTCGGTTTATGCCCAGCATAGTTCTGCTTTGGGAGATTATGATGTCTATAATTCGTCCGGTAACTCACTTTTACCTTCTTGAGTTTCTATAAATCCTCTATTGATTCTGATTTATATATATGAAGTCTGTGTTTAATCCAACTTATCCATTTCTCTAGCAGGAAGAAGATCTGTTGGTTTTGCCGCTAGAGATGAGAGATGTATATATTCAAATCAAAGCTATGAGCACTTGAATGAATTTCCTATGCATCCTGTATTTCCGGGAACATATTCTCCCCGTGACCTAGGCATGGGATATTTCTCGAGCAGTGGAAATGGATATCATAGGAATCACCAAAACAAGTTGCAAAGAACCAATGGGAAGAGGAACACTAGTGAACGATGGGATGCAGGCTATTCTGAATGGCCCAGTTCCAATCATCTCTGTTACTCCAACGGATCTCAGCGTCTTGATGTGGAAGAATTACAGAATAATACAGACATTGATGAGTACAAACTGCGAGATGCAGCTGCTGCTGCAAGGCGTGCATATGCTATGGCAAAACTCAAGCGAGAAAGAGCAGAGAATTTGCGATACAAAGCAGATCTAGCGATCCAGAAAGCTGCAGCGGCTCTCATGTGTGCAGAGGCAGTTAAAGCTGCTTCTGTGGACCTAAGCAACAATGGGTTAGAAAGCTCAAGCGAAGGATGAGTTGATAGATACCACCTCTGTTAGTCTGGGTTTTGTCACCTCTTGAGCAAAAGGAGAGAGAGAGAGAGAGGGATTCGTCATTCGTCACGAGTTGCTCTTGACACAAATTAAATACGACCCAGATGAGCTCTACTGTACAGAAATTTGCCTCCCTCCGCTTTAAGTAAGCTATATTTTGATGCAGCAATAACACCGAACTGGGACTCGGAAACTTGATCTCATGTACCCATGGGCTGGGAACGTTCTTAGTAGTTAAGAGAGACAAAAATGAGGAGATGGTTAAACAGAAAAAAAAAACAAAAAAAAAAAGGAAAGAAAAAAAAAAAAAAAGAAAGAGGAGATTGTAAGTAATTTGGTTTATTAGCTTCTTTTGGTAGAGAGATTTAGTTTGAGCAAAATGATTCTTCTGCTGCAAGTATTTTGCGGTTCTCTTCTTCTACATCTCTCTTTCTCTGCTTTCTCTTACATTTTTAGTTAAGATCAAATGTTTGGAAAAATATGGAAACAAGGCCAAATTGCAACACTTGCCATCCATTTTAGTCTTTATATAGTTCATACAAGAAATAGCTACACAACTCGCATTTGTCAATACTCGTTCGAAAATGGTATTTGTTTTTTTTTTTTTTTTGTCAAAACTTGTAAAATTTTTTGGGATGAAATGAAAGAAGCTTAACTAAAATGAGAGAAGGAAAGGTGGTGGGAGAAATTTCAACGGCGGGAAATCTTTCAGGTAGCAGTTTTGTCGGATGATGTCTCATTCCTTTGCTGGCCTCATCCATCTATTTTTTTTTTTTTTGTCATCTCTCTGGACAAGCCTGAGAGAGCTTCTTTCTCTTCTTTCCTCCTCCATTCTTTTTTTCGGCTGTTTCCTCTTCTTCTTCTTTTCTCCAAGGTTTTTCTCTTCTCTCTTTTGTTTCTTTTCAAGCTTGAAATTTACCATGTTTCTCTCGCGTTTTATATGAGTCCTTAGAATAACCTCAATGATGTTGGCTTAAGAATTAAGATAATGCTCAGTTTTCTCAGGTAATGATGGCACTTTGATCGGATTTCTCATTTGAGATATTGAATTTTCTTGCTGAGGGAGGCATTTCTCCAAGAATGGGGAGCAGAATTAAGGAAGACGAACGAATCGAAAAGGCTGTCCGGAGTTTATTAAAGCTTCCCGAGAACCGGAGGTGCATTAATTGCAATAGTCTGGTACGATATTTTTAGCTGAATGCATTAGTTTGTTGGCCAATGATCATCTTCAAGCAGTCTTTTTTGAATAGCTCAAAAATAAATAAGGCTCATTGTAGTTCTGTTCTATATATCAACATCTGAATCTTGCAGGGTCCACAATATGTCTGTTCAACATTCTGGACTTTTGTCTGCACAAATTGCAGTGGAATCCAGTAAGTCTTTTGCTCTTGATTCCTCTATCAATCCAAGGACAAGCCTGGAGCTTGAAAGTGTTGATCCAAATTCATTTTGTGTAAGGATCCTTTTCTTTTTGTGTATGTCCAGTCGAGAATTTACTCATCGTGTGAAATCTGTATCAATGGCCAAGTTCACAGCAGATGAAGTTGGTGCACTTCGTGCAGGAGGAAACGAGGTTTGATAATTGAACTGCTCATTTTGTGTTAATCATCCCCAGTTTCTGTGTTAACCCTTTGCTTTTTCTTTGCAGCGAGCCAGACAAATTTATTTTAAAGAATGGGATACGCACCGTGATGGTTACCCCGATGGCAGGTTCTTGGACATTTATTAATCTCTGTAGAGTTAACACTAAAAGTAGCAAAACTAAATTTAACCTCAAATTTTTCTTGCTTCTTTTTCAGTAATATTTTCAAGCTCCGAGATTTCATCAGGAATGTTTATGTTGACAAAAGATACTGTAGTGAGAGTAATGACTCACGCCAGAAATCGGTAAACTGCTTTACATTCTTACGTCATTACAATCCTGAAGCTAAGGGTGCCAACTAATTTTTGGGACATTATTCTATGTTACATTGTTGAGGATGTTCCTCTTTAGTCTTAACACATTTTTCTAGTTTCTTCTTTTTTTCTTGCAAATTTGTGGTGTTTCCTTTCAGGCTGTCGTAGAAGATTACAGGGAAAGCAAGAAGGCCAGTGCAAATTCTCTTGGATCAAGAAGTTTACACTCTGTGGATAAATCTGAAACTGAAAGATCTAGTGCTGTTGGGAGAAGTGGCAGTGAATCTCTCAAGTTTTATTTTGATGACAAGAACCACAGACAACAACATGCTACGCATAATCCAAGATCTAGAGGTTTACCAAAGAGTCCTATTCGCTTTGAGATTGTTGATGATAGGTTTAGAGATGATGGAAGTGTTAAGAGATATGATGCACGTAAGGAGTCAAGAGGAAGCTCCAAATCTCTTGACCTCTCAAGTAACAAAGACATGCCACGATTTCCCATTGTACGACATACCAGCGAACTCTTAGGGGACAGTGCTCCTCGGTTGCGCGTAAGCAATGTTGCAAAAATTGAAAAAAAGAAGGATCCGGTGAATAATCAGGTAATCTACTATTATATCTGTTTCTCAGGTTTTGTATTTCGTTGTGTTTTATGCACTTTATCTATACAGTTAACAAGTTGCATTATTGCAGATGACAGAGAAAATGGAGAGTCCTAGAAGTTTAATCGATGATGAACCAGTTTCAGAACCATCTGCATCTCTTAAGACCACTGAAGGGCCAGCTCCTAATTCTTTGGAGGCTTTGTTGTTTGGACTCTCTGTTCCTTCTGTTGTCCCTGGAACAAACAAATCTGAACAATGTAGCACTAGTGATATTTCCTCTACTGTTTCTGTAGACAATTATCCTGCAGCGAACTTTGGGATACAGACAATGCCAATAACACCAGACAGTGTTACCTCTTTTGTCGCATCACCTACAATTGCGCATGCTCATGCTGCTTCTCCAAGTCCACTGTTTCCAGTTGCTGCTGATAACTTGGTTACAAAAGAGACGGCTACACCAAGTGTAGCTACAAATAACCAGGTTGGTGTCTGCGGTAAATTTTTCAAAGTTTTCCAAAATCACTAGACTGGTTGAATGAAGGCAAACCGGATCATAAACAGAGTTTTAAATAGAATCAATTTTTTTCCAGAAAACTAATCTTTTTTCTTCACGTGCTAACGTTTTGCTGACACATGTTGGATCTATATCACCTAAGGAACAATCAGATAGCACTACCGAACAATCAACACTGGCTATCACAAATTATGCTCATGGCGGTGGATATGAGCAACAATATCAAGATGAGACACACTCTAGCGTAAGAGAGGCGCTTCCTGAGGTAACAAACCTTTCTTTTGTAAGAGAAATTTGGACACACCTCTGGGAATCTCCGATCATAAGAATCTAACTATTGGCAGGACCTTTTCACTGGAGGCTTCTCCTTTGCCCCACAGCAAGCTCATGGTCAACATCATAGCATGGGATATGGCATGCAATATTATCAATATCCTATGGTATAGTTTCCATTGACCTATTAGTTCGGTTTGATAGTTACAACATCTGGTTTTATATATGCTTATATCCTATTCTTGGCAGGCTGTGGGAGCCTTACCATATACAGCAAAAGCAGCAAATCCCTTTGATCTTAGCTATGATGACACAGCTCCAAACCAAATACAACAAGTAAGAAATCTAGAGTTAAATTTCTGTTACTAGATTTGATGAAAATGTAAATACTCAGCTCCTTTCTCTTTAATATTATCTTTTACAGTTTCCTTCTATGGGATATGTGCAAGGAGGAGGCTTACCTCACGTGTCAGCTCCAATAGGGTATGCAGATACTTCAAGTCCAGCTGCAGGTTCCATTGGACTGATGACCTCTCAGTCACCTTTTCATACAGCCCCTTTATCCCCAAACTCTCCAGCTCTTGCATCCAATATTTCCCCTGGTGAGATGATAATTTCTGTAATATAACAGCTCTATTGGTTGGACTGTATTCTAAGAGTTGGGTCTTGGTAAAAATAGGTGGACTAATGGGGCAGCAATCACATGTGAATATGTCCCAATCTTTCAGGTATTGTACATTACTATTTGTAGTGTTCTTTGAATGGACTGTATGGTTCTTGAAACTAAATTGATTTTGTATGCCTCAGTAGTACTGAAGGAAACACTTTTACGTTTCATCAAGCAAACAATGGATATCCTTCTGCAAACCCAAATGCTTATATTTCCAGAGGCAATCCCTTTGAATGAGAGAGAGCTTGATTCAGAAAATTTCTAAAGTTGGGATAATTTTTATGGAAATTGAATGAGAGGTACAGAGGTTTCCTGACATCATCCGCTGTTGCTTTTTATCAAATGTACATTGAGGTGGAAAGATATCTACTTGTAACCAAAATATTATAACTCTTATGTATTTATCTACATAGCTTATTCTAATGGCCATGGAATCTTATAATTTGCATGTGTAAGTTGTAAACGGGAAACAAAAAACAAAATAAATACTTTATAAATAATAAATTACAATTACAAAACTAAATATGACAAATTCATGTACTGTATTGAAATAATAATTCATATGAAACATGTTTTTAAAAAATAGTTATTAAATAAGCATAAACTTTTTTTGGTCGACTGAACCAAACTGTGACCAGAAGAAGAAGATGTGTTTATAACCTGGTTTTTACTACAGAGAGACACTGTACTTTACAGACCCGTGTGTTTTGAAACGGACAATTAAAAAAATAAAATCTTTTGATTCGGTAATTTCCACCTTTTTATACTTGTACCCTTTTATTTTGTTGAATTTTCTGTCTTCTACGGACCAACAATTGTTATATTTTCATTTGTCGTCTGAATCCCCTGTGACACCACAACGACGCCGTTAACCGCCGTCGCTGTGTCTCTCTTTCTCACTCTGTCCCTAGATCTGAGAGCTTTGTATTATTACTTTTGGATCGCTATCATCCAAATCTGAAGAATTTCCAAGGTTTAGCTCAATTTCGGGTACGTGTATTTGAAATTGCGAAAATTGCCATTTTCTCGATAGACCCTTTTGAGAGGTTCTTGCTTTTTTTGTTTTGTTTTGTTTTTATACCTTGAGATCAGATTTTGGTTTCCTGATTTATTAGTTTCTTTTCTTGATTCGTCCCCTTTGTTTATGGTCCTTGATGGGGTCTGTATGATCTAAAGAAGAAGAAAAAAGCTGGTTCTTGTCTTATATTGTATTTACTGCTTCCAACACTAAGTTTGTGTTGTTACTGCCACCTTGTCTCTGTGATTGGTCGGATAATTGTTGTTTTGTATCAGTGAATTGTTACTTCAATTTCTTTAGTTGTTCCAATTGCTGATTTGATCATTTGGATCTGTAGATTTTGGCGACATACTGGAAACTCTAGATTGTTGAGCAAGGTTTAGGATTTGATCTCCATCTGGTATCAAAGCATGGTTGCTCCTGTGCCTCCAGGGGCACCTAGACCCAACAACCAGCAGAATCCCAGGCCACCAAATTTCTACCCGGGGAACTCAAATGCTTTAGCTGGCAATATGCAGAATTTGAGCTTGAATCGACCACCTCCGATGATGCCTGGTTCAGGTCCTAGACCACCCCCTCCGTTTGGTCAGTCACCACAACCTTTCCCTCAACAATCCCCTTCTTATGGAGTTCCGCAACATGGGCCTTCACCGATGTCCCGGCCTGGACCTCCTCCTGGGATGGCAAGACCTGGTGGTCCCCCTCCCGTATCACAACCAGCTGGATTTCAGTCAAACACACCCTTGAACAGACCCACTGGTCCGCCTCCTAGTCAGCCACCATTTGGCTCTAGACCGTCAATGCCTGGAGGACCTGTGGCGCAGCCTATTGCCTCTTCTAGTGGTTTTACAGCTTTTGGTCCATCAGGTAATGTAGCTGCAGGTCCTCCTCCGGGAGCTCGCCCAATGGCATTTGGTTCACCTCCACCTGTCGGATCTGGCATGTCTATGCCTCCCTCGGGCATGCTTGGTGGTCCAGTCAGTAATGGGCATCAAATGGCTGGTTCAGGCGGATTTCCGAGGGGAACCCAGTTCCCCGGTGCTGCTGTTACAACTCCACAGGCACCCTATGCGCAGCCTCCTTCAGCACCTTTCGCTCGGCCTCCTCCACAGCCACTAGGTGCACATCCTCGTTCTGGAAATTCGCAATTAACTCCGTCTACTCCCCCTTCAATGCCGCCACCAGCAACCTTTCCTGGAGCCCCTCATGGCAGACCAGCGGTATCAGGCTTGCCTTATGGTCCACCATCATCACAGGTATGTGCAGATACAGTTATGATATATGTTCTTGTCATGTAACTTTTCTGATTTCTTTGTACCGAATGATGAAAACATATGCTACTGTGAATTAATGTAGATGTGTATTTATATTCATTCACACAGGAACCATACTAGTTGACCGATCTTTGTAACATTTTGACCGTGAAAGATTTGAACTGGCACTGTTAGGATTCTGTCTTGTGATCAATTGAAAAACAACTTATGTAGTGCTTTAGCTTGTGGCTCTCTGATTCATTGTTAAGCAAAATATTTTCACTTGATGTATCTCCTTTGTGTGGCAGATTCTGATGGTCTTCAAATTTGAATGTTGGTAGGTTGCCCCACCTCTAGGCTTTCCTGGCCCAATGCAACCACCAAGATATGGAATGGGGCCTTTGCCAAATCAGTCGATGACCAACATACCCACTGCCATGGGCCAACCTGGTGCCTCTGTTCCTGGACCCGCAAGAATTGATCCTAATCAAATCCCAAGGCCAGGTTCAAGCTCCAGCCCAACAGTCTTTGAAACACGTCAGAGTAATCAGGCTAATCCTCCCCCGGTGTGTATACCTGATCAAATTTCAATTTGAATATTTGTCTGAGATGTCATATCTTTTGTATGTGAGTTTTTTCGTACTGCCATATCTTTCCCCTGATTTTTTTCTTCTATTTTTGAAGCCTGCTACTAGTGATTATGTTGTTCGAGACACCGGAAATTGTAGTCCGCGTTACATGAGGTGCACGATCAATCAGGTAACAATGAAGCATATCTTATCTAGTGGTGGGATGTGTGTGAGTTTATTATTTTTTCCATTGTGTTCCTTGGGAACTTGATACGTTTCTTTTTCCATTTTTCGTAATAGATCCCATGTACAGTTGATCTTCTATCTACATCTGGAATGCAACTGGCGTTGATGGTTCAACCGCTGGCGCTTTCTCATCCATCTGAAGAGCCTATACAAGTAAGCCTCCTCTCACCAAACAAAGCATGTGGACATTCAGTTTCTATGCTATTCCTATTAGTATTTGCATTACCCCTTGCTCTTATTGATCGCATGTACCAGTATTTTGGAGTTCTTTGTGAAGCATATAAATTGTTGTTTTGAATATAAGTTTCATTTACATCTTCAAAAGAAGCAATTCCTGGTAACATTGATCTGTACTATGGTGCAGGTTGTGGACTTTGGTGAGGGTGGACCTGTACGATGTTCACGCTGTAAGGGTTACATAAATCCTTTCATGAAGTTCATTGACCAGGGAAGGAAGTTCATCTGTAATTTCTGTGGTAAATGTTATTACTGTTTTCACTTATGCAAGCCACATTATCTGAAGTTATAGCTACGTAATTGCAATAGTATGTATCAAGTAATAACGTAATTGAGTATTCTAAGTTAGAAGCATAGACTAACAGTTTTGTGCTTTACCTTCCTGGATTGTAAGATTTCTTCTTCCAATCTGGATTCAACTGATTGTGGAAGATGGCGACATCATTTTGTTTAAGAGAGACTTATATATTGTTATTTTAGTTATCTTGTGGGAGTCAAATAATGTGAAAGGTTCTGTGATCCGTTTCCTCATCAAATTTCTTTTGCACAGGATACACTGATGAGACTCCCCGTGAATATCACTGTAATCTGGGTCCAGATGGTAGGCGTAGGGATGTTGATGAAAGACCTGAGCTGTGTAGGGGAACTGTTGAGTTTGTTGCTACAAAAGAATACATGGTTAGTTTGTGACATTTTCTAGTTAAAAATGTAAAATTGTTTGGTTTTGCTTCCAAAGTTGTCAATTTGTTTCATGCGGTCTGGAATCTACCATTGTATTAGACGAAATGTTCTGTCCTCTGATTTTGTGTTTTCCCGAAAAATTACTATGGTGGAAAATGATAATTACTGTACATACTGTATTGTTGATCTAGTAAAGCACCACCTAAATTACCTTTCTAGCTAACATATTGTTATTAACATCCTTTTGGGAGAAATTGATGATCAGACATGTTGGGAATGAATGGAAATTAAGATCATTTTTTTCTTTTCATTAGGTACGGGATCCAATGCCAGCAGTATATTTTTTCCTCATTGATGTCTCAATGAATGCTATACAAACAGGTGCTACTGCAGCTGCTTGCAATGCAATTCAGCAAGTACTTTCAGACCTTCCTGTAAGTTGTGTCACCATTTCCAACATTTCAAAACAGTCAATGATATCTACTCTGCTCTGAATATTTGGCTATCATGTGTATGTAGTTTTTACTGTTTTGGTGGTAGTATCAAAAATTAAGCAACACTATTCAAACGTTCTGGGGTTCTTTAGTGATGATTTGTATTTGATTTGTTACTTGTATCTGGGCGTATTAAGTAACACCTTAGTAGGCCTTTTGCATACTAAGGTGTTCATACCTTAATGATTTAGAAGGTAGCTTCTGCTGCATATCTGTTAGTGTGTGTCCTTATTTATAATGAGACTGTGAACTTTCGTTAGGGTATGGTTATGTTACCAGTGATTTTATAATTTTTATTTTGCCTTAGTCATTAATCAATTTTTATTTTATAATTTTCGTTTGCAGGAAGGTCCTAGGACATTTGTTGGAATTGCTACATTTGACTCAACAATCCACTTCTATAATTTGAAACGTGCACTGCAGCAGGTAATTCTTTTACACTAGTCCTTCTTTTGTTATTGTTTAGTGGAAAAAAGAGAGATTTGTTCTCTCCGGATCCTAATTAAATGGTCGTTTTCTGGGTCACTGGGCTACAGGCTCAGCAGATGTATTATGTATGTGTTGCTTTACTTGAAAGTTATTGCAATGGCACAATTAGTTTTATGTATCCTCTTATAATGTCATAAAGTGATTTACAATTAAGAGTTGTACTCTGCATCCCTGTGATGCTATGATATCCGGAATGGGTGCTGTCTCTTTCTCTTCCTGAAATCAGCTGATTACTGCCGCCTGTGAAATTGATTTTCCCCCCTTACGTGCAGCCATTGATGCTCATTGTCCCTGATGTGCAAGATGTTTATACACCTTTAGAGACAGATGTCATTGTTCAGCTATCTGAGGTCAGTTCTGGGCCATTTTTTTCTATATGGGCACACCCTGATTAGTTTTATTCTTGTTTTTCAATATGTCGTGTATGCTGGCTGCTATTCTTAAAGTTGGTTATTGTAATTTCTTTCCCATTTTTTGAATTTATTGTATTTTGTTGGAATTCAGTGCCGTCAACACCTGGAGCTTTTGCTGGATAGTATCCCAACGATGTTTCAGGAAAGTAAAACTCCTGAATCTGCTTTTGGTGCAGCAGTTAAGGTATGAAATTTCTGAAGATGCATATGCTTAACCTGCATGCCTGATTGGTAGTAATGTAGAAATTTGAGGGCCTTCGATTTCATGAATTCGTTGTTTAGTAAGCATTTGAGCTTTGTCAAATTTTAATCATCATTGCATGCCGTAAAAAGATAAAGTTTATAATCTGGTTAAAAGCAATCAGTGAAGTGACGTTTCAGGTTAATTGGGCGGTTTTGCCAAGAACCCATGTTTTTTTTTTGTGCTGAGATCATCTCTAATGGACCATTGCTCCTTTTTTTGGGGAAAAAATGCTGAGGATAATATATTAATATCTACTATTCTCCGCATGTGTTTGAATTTCATGTCTTACAACTCCATTTCTGTAGGCTGCTTTCTTGGCGATGAAGAGCAAAGGAGGGAAGCTTATGGTATTTCAATCAAGTATGATGCTCACTCTGTTTCGGTATTTTATATATTAGGGTATATTGAAGCATGTGCATCCAATAACTTAGAATCCATATATGCACATTGAAAATCATATATTTATTAGAAGCACCAACGCTCACTATTCATAATACATCTTACCGCTCAGTACCTCTATAACTTAAGCTGATATGATTACACTCTTTCCCATAGATTTGTGTTCTGTTGGTGTTGGAGCACTTTCTTCTAGAGAGGCTGAAGGGAGAGCTAACATGTCTGCTGGTGAAAAGGTAAACATGCTTTTTTCTGTGTCAGAGAATGTAGATGTTCATAGCAAAATATTGAATTCCTGTAATTTTTATATCAGGAGGCCCATAAATTACTACAGCCAGCAGACAAAATTCTAAAGACCATGGCTATTGAACTTGCTGAGTACCAGGTATACGTAGGATATATGTTTGAATTTAACTTATAATGTTACCGTCTGCTTATCAAGAATCTACAGTGTTTCATTCTCTCTTAATGGCAATATTACTTCCCTATCTAAGCCATCCATAAATCTCTCAGGTCTGTGTAGATATATTTATCACAACTCAGGCCTATGTTGACATGGCTTCAATATCCGTCATTCCAAGAACTACTGGCGGACAGGTGATTCCAAAATTCCTTATCCTTTCTGATTGTTAAAAAAATTTCTTTTACATATTTCATATTATTTTTCGTAATGTTAAGTTGTTACTATCACAGTTAAAATAGAGATTCAAATTCGTGTTGACAGAGTCTTTCTCGTCTCTGTCAGTTGAATGCATTTTTCCTATGGAAGCCCATGCCTTATTTTCTTCTGGCAACTTTACAATCCTAATTGACAGTAGTCTGTGAAAGTCTTGCTTGATGTCTAGGTTTTGCCGAACTTTAACTTTCTGTTGGAAACTTGTTTTTCCAGGTGTATTGTTATTACCCTTTCTCAGCTCTCTCAGATCCTCCCAAGCTTTACAATGATCTTAAATGGAATATTACTAGGCCACAGGGTTTTGAGGCTGTCATGCGAGTCAGATGCAGCCAGGTATGTTTTTGCGCTTCATGTGTTACTCTGTTAACTCCATCTTAATTAGCTTTCTGTAAACCACCGTTTCCAATAATTGTAGGGTATTCAAGTGCAAGAATACTCAGGGAATTTCTGCAAACGCATTCCAACTGACATTGATCTCCCAGCGGTGAGTGGATCCTTATTAATCTTTTTATAATTAGTTTAAGATAGTATTGTATGTGTCTAATGATTGGCTGTCCTTATCAATGAAACAATATATCTGTATGTGATCCTTTATGAAAGTTCTTGAGTCTGGAATTATGGAAAGATAAGATTCAAGTGCTATGCTGTTTAAGTTAACACAATGTTTGTAAATAGGAAAATACATAGTGTTTTTTCTACAAGTTTACAAGGAGATGCACTATGGTATATACTCCGTTTACTCTTGATTGCCCATGCAGATTGACTGTGACAAAGCTATAATGGTGACGTTAAAGCATGATGACAAACTACAAGATGGAGCTGAATGTGCTTTCCAGGTATTTTTTGTATTCTTGTACTTACGGAAAAAGGTTGGTAGTCTGTTACATTTCAAATGATGTTATTCTATGTTTGTTCTGTGTTTTTACAGTGCGCCCTTCTGTATACTACCATATATGGAGAAAGAAGAATCAGGGTTACCACATTATCACTTTCTTGTACGAACATGCTCAGTAATTTGTTTCGCGCAGCTGACCTAGATTCTCAGTTTGCTTGTATGCTGAAACAAGGTAGGTCACTGTTTTCGGTACTGATTATACTGTTATCGGTGTTATGATTATGTAACAATATCTGTTTTGTTATCATTTATGCAGCGGCAAATGAAATTCCTTCAAAGGCACTTCCATTGGTAAAGGAGCAAGCAACTAATAGTTGCATCAATGCACTCTATGCCTACCGTAAATTTTGTGCTACAGTGACGTCAACTGGACAACTTATTCTTCCTGAGGCGCTCAAGCTTTTTCCATTATATACTCTTGGTATTTCCTAGTTACTTTTATCCTAGTTAGTTTTATACAACTTCATACAACTTCAGGTTCTCTTGTGTGCAATTGCTTTACTTCCCTTCTCTTGAATTAGAAGTGATCATATATTGTGTATGCACCTGCTATGTGTGCTACCGTTTAAGAGATATTAAGTGACGGTTGTTTTCGTTTTCTGCGGTAGTTATATGTAGCTGCGGTAAGATCTTGTAGTATATTTGGTACCTACCATACCAAGTAAGTTACATACCTTAACTTCTTTAGATGTATGGAAATATGTGCTGTCATTCTGTGTGAATTACAAGTACTGATTGTCTTACTCAGCTATCTCTTTTTCTTTCTTTTATATCTGCTGAGTGTGAAATGCAACATATCGCATAGGCTTTTCAGGATCATATAGCTTCTTAGGACAGGAGTAATAGACAAGAAAATTTTGATTTGATGTTATTTCCTTTTTACATGGGTCTTCCTTCAGCATTGACCAAAAGTGTGGGTTTAAGAACGGATGGGAGAGTTGATGATCGATCATTCTGGATCAACTATGTGTCTTGCCTTTCTACTCCGTTGGCAATCCCATTGGTTTATCCCAGGATGATTTCTGTGCATGACCTTGATGTGAAGGTATGATTGGGCTACTTTTCTTTAACATATCTCTCTGAAGACATAATATATATGCAGCTTGTAAAAGTTTTGATTATTCTTGCTTTCTAATTTATCAGGACAATGAAGGAGAGGTCCTTCCTCCTCCAATCCCATTGTCAAGTGAACACATTAGCAATGAGGGAGTCTATTTTCTTGAGAATGGTGAAGATGGTCTACTATATGTTGGCGAATCTGTGGACTCCGATATCCTGCAGAAACTTTTTGCTGTTCCTTCAGCTGCTGAAATTCCTAACCAGGTAATACTCATGCAATTGTAGGATGATTAAGTAGCAACAAAATCTGGCATTTATACTATTTTATTGCATGATCCAGTTGTGACTTTTGTGATCGTCTCATCATATTTACCTATCATATTATCGAAACCATGAAAGAAGAAATATATTTTCTGGTATTTTAGAAGCCTTCTAAGAAATGATAACTTTTCATTACAGTATGTGCTGCAGCAGTATGATAATCAGTTATCAAAGAAGTTTAATGATGCGGTGAATGAAATAAGGAGGCAAAGATGTTCTTACTTAAGGTATCTAGCAAAATTCTCACTATGCGTCTTTTTGTCTCCTTACTGGATATTTTTCAACTAATACTTCCGTCTTTATGGTTTATCTACACAGAATAAAATTGTGCAAGAAGGGAGATTCATCAGGTGAGTAATTCAAAGACTCTTAGCACTAACTACAGAGGCTACATGTTATTTATCTTTTCCTGCTTGTGAAATGATCAGTCTTACACTAATAGTAACAGCATAGCTCCTGTCTGCAGATAGTACCAATGTCTAGTTTCGTGGTCTTGTCTTAACCACCTGACATATTCCACATATAGAATTATCTAATCTCTATGGAAAAGACCTTGTTCATGCATAAGGAGTTACATAAACAATATATATTTGGAATTCATGAACATGCTTGGTATTGCTGATTTCATAAAAATTTGTAGATGCTGATTTGTTGTTCTGATTTTTGGTACTATTCAGGAATGTTGTTTCTCTCGTATATGGTAGAGGATAGGACAGCAAGCGGCCCATCATATGTGGAGTTCCTCGTGCAAGTCCATCGCCAAATCCAACTCAAAATGAACTGATCCTCTGATTTCTAGGAGTCCGTACAAAAGTTTCTCTAAATGTCATCTCCTCCCATCTGTGTCATGTTCAGAATTTTACGGTAGAAAAGCATAGCAGAAGGGGAAAGGGCATCGTTCTTATGGCTGCTTGAGAAGTTTCACTTCATTCGAAATGTGTACTTAGATAATAGTCTCCACTTTTCCTTCCCCCTATAAAGATACAAAAGAGTCTTATATAGCTTTAGCTTATCCATTTTGTATGGTTACTTTTCCTTCTCATGTTTTATTTGAGTTCGAACTAAGAATTTCCTTTCAAATATTTTTCTTTTGCTGGTTGTTGCCGAAGGGACAAATAAATCTTTTTGATGTACAATGCAGTGTAAAATATCAAATAATTGTTATTTTCTTTTTATCATTTCAAACCTTTCTTGTTAGATATGCAAATATAAGATGAAAATACTGAAATGTATACAACACTGTAACACTTGTGTACGTTGTATGCAAATGCAATCTTCAATGGAACAAAATATCGAGTTCAAGATGTGAAAAAGATAATGGAACTAGACATTCGATTGATGTTCACCTTATATTTGCATGTCTAACTTGGCTTTTTTCATAAGCACGTTAAGTCGTTAACGGTGACAAAAATATTGTTTTTCTATATCATTATTAGTATGTATGTGTGGGAGGTGATCATTGTGATATTTATATATATATATATATATTTGAAAACGAATTAGAAAATATATAAATGATCGTTTTCTCGAAGGGCATCAATTTGTTCAACATGTGCACCGTCTGCCATGGTAATCGTGCTTCCTCGTTTCCCCAACTTCTTCTCTGCATCCACCAATAAACCGATCGAGTTTTATATTATATGACAACATGTGTGCGAGTACTTTGTATACGATAAAGAAACATTTAAATGGACGGTCACTTTTTGTTTAGTTAATTCTCTCACAGGATTCATATATGTAAATATATCTAAATAATAAAGAGAAGCAAAGTAACACATAAGTAGTGAAAGAGTGAAACTGACCAGCTAAGTCGAACAGAAGTTGGATAGAATCAGGCAAAATGATAAGTCTACCGTTGGAATCACCATTGTTGTTGTTATCTTGATTAGGACGTTTTCCATGAATTATCACTCTTTTGGGAACTCCCTCACTTCGTCTCTCTTCTTCTGCAATCAAATAACAATATTTTTTTTTTAAGGGGTCTATATATATATACATAAGAATCATAGTTCAAAATCTACAAAAGTTGTCTTCATACTCTGTTCATTTTCATCTCTTGGGACCGTGGCTATCTCCTCATCGTTACTTTGTGGTGTTTCCTCTGTCTGAATTGTTTCCTGTCACCAAATAATGAGATTTCACCTCAAAATCAATTAAAGACCGTGAAGAGAGGACTATGCATATATATATTTAATACATGCATGCATGGGCTTGGTTTATAAAATTAGTTATACCTGAACTTGAACCTGAGCATCTGCGTCAGCTAATAAATCTCTAAGAAAAGGAAGTTCTTTCTTTAACTCATCATTCAATCCTTTGAGATACTGAAAGAAAAAGAAACAAAAAAATGTTAGTAATTACTCTGGTAATATTATATTATAATCATTGTTGATGCTCTACAAACTGTTTTGTAAAATCTGATGAACTTACATTCATGAAATTGGTGATGATCATTTTGGCGTCGACGTCATTGTCAGACTGAACCATTTCTTTGAAGTTATGATGACCGATTCGGATAACTTGTGAAAGTCCTCGTGTCCTCACAGTGAAAGGCTGAGGTATGTTCAACACCACTCCAATCTCTCCTGCCATACTTCCGGGACCTAACTTCGTCAATACCTTCACCATTTATGGACCAACTCTTCAACAATCTTTCAAACACTTTATTATAATGTAGTTTTTTTTACTTAATCACTGAAATTAGCTTAAGAGTTTTTACCTGTTGACTCATACCCTTGGATGAAATTATATCCTGTGATTCCAAATTTTGTTTAAATCAACTGAAGTCAAATATATATAATAGAGTATACGTACATATAAAGGACAAGCTAGGTTATCATACCACTCCTCCAGATACAATAATGTAGAAATCTGTTGGAATCTCATTCTGCAAGATTATCTCCATTTTCGGCGGAAAATACTCTGCTTTTATCTGCGAAACCTACCAAAAACAACAACATATAATTAATAATGTCTTGGTTAACAAGGAACAGAGAGAAGAAGAAAAGAAATGAAACTGTTGACGATGGATCACCAGCTGGACGATGAGGTTATCAGGGAATCCTTTGAAAAGATAAGCTTGCTCCATGACGGAACGGAACAGATGCTGGTTAATGCTTGACCTTATAGCCTTTGGTAAGTCTTGAAGAACCTCTTCCTGCCTTAACTCGGCGGTCTTGAACTTGAGCTGCATATGTGAAAGCATCTGCTCCCTCATTGAATCAGGTAACCTGTTCTTGCTCGTGTACCGCAATATATGATTGATCGCACTCCTCTGTCCAACAGGAAGAACATTATTATTGCATTATTAGAGCTGATGTCCCCTCCCCTGTATATACATATATTTTATTTAAGGTTTCATATATAAAGGTTTCTTGGATTTCAAGAAAGGTTACCATGGCAAATGTACGATTAGCGCCATGGACAACAAGATTGGTCATGATACCGATGATGTAAGAAGTGAGGCCAATGTTGAAAAGCATGTAGAACATGTTGAATGTCTTCTCACGGTTATTAACGGCATGCAAATCCCCGTAACCGACGGTAGTGAGTGTGACAATGGACCAGTACATTGAGTAAGTGTAGCCTAACCATACACTTCTCTCCTTAAAATCCTCAACTTGTGATCCTATCCATGTCTCTGTAGGGGTTGGATAATGGTAGGCTATCCAGTATAAAATGCAACCCGCCAAATGAATCCAAAATATCGTTACCTATATCAAATTAATTTAGTGATTGGCAGTTTAATTTGGTAATGAAATTATAACATTAGACCACCTTATTAGGTACTATACGTATTAGTGATAACTCAACTAAAAAAAAAAACTTACACACAGAAGTTTAATGACTCTTGTAACGAAGTAGTTGAAATATGCGTCTTTCTCTAGTCTGTAATTAACAAGATATATGGAGGATTATATATATGATGTCCAAGACTCCCAAGTTATATAATGATATAAATACTATATAGTAGAGAGACTAGAGAGTAAATAAAAAAAAAAAACCTTTTAAAGAGTTCAGTAACACGACGGAGACGCCAGAGGCGGAGCAAATTAAGGAAGCCGAAAGCTTGGCCTCGTCCGACGTTTCCGGTAATAGTTTTATAAATGAATTGAATAGGTAACGTCGATGCTACGTCCATCACAAAAGCCACGCTCTTCAAGTACCTAAATTAATAATAATGCACATATTCTTTAATACTAACGAATTAACGAATTCATGAATGTTGTTGTTAGTGATGATGATGATAAAAGATTACCGTTTGGCGATAAGCTTGTGGTCGGTGACATTGAGGTAAGTAGTATTATCCAAGTAGGAAACGAAAAAAGTGAGGATGATATCAACGGCGAAGAAGAAGTCAACGACGAGATCAATGGTCATGAAAGCTCCTTCTGCTGCTTTCTCGAATGCCAACTCGAACAATGATGCCCACGCTGAATATCCCACCAGTATTACCAAAAACAACTCCCACAATCTGATTTAATTAATGTTATTTAGAGACAATTAAAGAACTAACCTAAAAATACCAAAAAGCAACAAATTAATCACACTTCTATATCATTACAAATAATTACTAAATAAAAACATTTATATATGTTATAGACTAATCTTCAAGAGAAGAAGAAAAAAAAGGATAAGTAGCTAATGAGAAAATATGAAAGGGGTGCATATATATGCGTAGGAACCTGTAACGACGATCAAAGTGAAGAACAATGAAAGGTTTGGAAGAAGGGTTGTCTTCTTCGATGACAGTACCAAACGCAGGCAAGAGACTGCTCGAAACCGATGTTATGTTCCTCACATCTTTGCTCGACCTTCTTCTGAACTGCAGTGCCGATAACGGCGATCTCGCTTCAGCTGCCGTTGATATCGCCGTCGAAGACCTTCCTCTTCTTAACAACAACGGCAACGGTGACCTCGCCTCCGAAGTCGTCGTCGACATCTCTTTTTCTTCTTCTTTTCTCTCTGATGATCCCAATTCAAGCTTGCATACTTAATTTCTCTCTACATCTTTTTCATATTTTATATACTAAATTGTTTAATTATGAGGAGGAGGAGGTGAGCGATTTGTGTTGACTTTTTTATTTTATTTTAATACGGTAACATGAAAGCTACATAACTATCTTATAGTAGTTTTTTTCAATGTATTGTATTATGAATTTACGTTAACCCTTTTTCTTTGTTAATGTTTGTGTTACAAATTTATTTCTTTGGAATTATAACCTTGTTGTTTGTTTTGCAGAAGGCTTCTTGTTGCCACCTATTTAATGGTGACATCAGGTGTAAGTAATTGATAATCGAGATCTACGATAAGGGATAAGGTTCTTTTTTCTCCTTATGATTAATTATTTATTTGTAATAGTTAGCTAGTAGTATTATTTTAATATTATAGTTGAAATATTGAGATTCTCAAAAGTCAAATCTTGACTTTATGTTGTTGTTGTTGTTGTTATTAAATGAGTCCTGACACGAATCGAATACTGTAGTAATGTTGAAAACAAAACGAACAAAACAATACTTTTTTTTGGGTAGAAACGAACAAAACAATACTAGTACTAATAAACAAATGAAATACATGTCATAAAACTCATAATTGCGAGCATGCATGATTCTAATAAGAGTAATTATATAGTAAACAAAAATAACTATATAGTAAAATAAGAAACCCCTATGGTATGATTTGAATACACTACGGTATAATCGGTATAATCGGTATTAATCATTTTAAGTTTTTTAATTGAATAATATGAACTTCTTTTTTCCGGTGCATGCATGTATATGTGATGGTGATCGTCGATGTTGTTGTCACGTTTTAAATTTATAAAAATAGGTGCATTGTCGTGGTAGATCCATGATGGGCTTTTGGGCCAAAATTGTAACAGATTTAAACACATATAAAATGGGCCGGGTGGGCAGTATTTACGGGTCATCATCATCATCGGGTAGAGTTGTTTCGCCTCAGGAAAGTGCAAAAATAATGCAATTGGTGGATGTCGCGAATCGACCCCAATGGATTTGTCCGGTAAAAATTGCCTGAGATTTTAATCACTCTCTTTGCACTCGTTCGAAAACCTAGCTACTCCTCCTCCTCCTCTCTTCCCACCATTTCGGCAAAGATTAATCGCCGCCCTTCGCTCGATTCGATTCGCCGCCTTGTGCTTTTATTATCTACGTCTGGTAGAATTTTCCCTCTTTTAGCTGCAGATTTGGCATCAGATTCCCTTCTGGATGCGTCGGTGATCGACTCTCGACGTCGGTGATGATAGCTAACGGATTCGAGAAGATGGATAAAGAACGAATCAGAAAACGTCCTCGTATGACCTGGGACGAGCCTCCACATGAACCTGAGGTTGCTCTTTTTCTTCTTCCCTTATTACTCCTTGACATTTGGAAATTAGAAGAGTTAGGGTTAGAATGTGGAGGAAAGACCAATCATTTATGTATTTTGATTCTTTGTGAGGTTTTGATACGCTGACATTGGTTTTTGACTTTTTTGGGGATAGGCTAAAAGAGCTGTGGTTAAAGGGCATGGAAGCGATGGGAGGTTTTCGTCTCCACCTTTAAGGGAGGATGATCGTGACGGTCATTATGTTTTCAGTTTGAGGGAGAATCTCACTCCTAGATGTGAGTTTATTACAACTTCAGGAATTTATTTGATTGTTTTCTGTTCTGTGCGAACTAAGACATTGACTTACCGTGTCTTTAAATTACATGGTACTTAGTATACGTGCATTGTTACTAGTATTGCCTCAGAGATGATCCTTTTTTTTTTTTTTTTCCGGTTTTGTTTCATTGACATAAGAATCCTGTATGAACATTTTAAGCTGTTAACTTACGTGATTGTGTGTTCTGTTACGACAGATAAAATACTAAGCAAGATGGGTGAAGGTTAGCTGTCAAGTGGCATGGTGTGTTCGAGATAAAAAACTGTTTATGTGAATCAAATCGTGCCATTTCAGTGAACTTGCTGGTGTTGTAGGCACATTTGGTCGGGTTTTGGAATGTTGGGATCGTGATACAAAAGAATATGTGGCAATAAAGATCATCCGAAGCATTAAGAAATACCGGGATGCAGCAATGATTGAAATTGATGTACTTCAAAAACTTGTTAAGAGTGATAAAGGCCGCACACGGTATTTATTTTTCTTCTAGATTCTAGATGATCGCAAGAGTTACATTGTTTCCTACATATGTGTATATATAATTGCTCAGTTTCTTCATTTCTGTTTTGTCCTTGCAGCTGTGTACAGATGAAGGACTGGTTTGATTACCGGAATCATATTTGCATTGTAAGTGTCCCAATCAAGTTTCACTGATTTCTACCACCATTGAAATGCATCTCTAATAATTAATTGGTTCTATGTTCAGTGACTTGTGAGCTTTGTTATTGTAAGAAGTGAATTAATCATAATCATTATGGCTACCTTTCGTTTGTTTTGATGCCCAAGTAACAAAAATCCAATCCGTGTATAGTGTTTGTGGTAGTTAGTTTATCCATGTGGATTTTGTCAATGAAGTCTGGAACTAAACAAAACCTTCCTTTGAATGGATTCTAATGGTGATACCAGGTGTTCGAGAAGCTTGGGCCAAGTTTGTTTGACTTTCTTAAGAGAAATAAATACTCCGCATTTCCTCTGGCCCTTGTTCGGGATTTTGGATGCCAGCTTTTGGAATCTGTAGCATGTCTGTGATTGTTCCTTTCTGCTGTTCTTTAATACAATTTCGTACCTAGCATGTTTATCTTAACCGTTTTTTTCTGTCTGGGGTCAGTAGCTGTAGTTCCTACCTAGTACCTAATGCCTCTCTGCTCT
The DNA here is from genome assembly GCF_000375325.1 of Capsella rubella. Taxonomy (NCBI): domain Eukaryota; kingdom Viridiplantae; phylum Streptophyta; class Magnoliopsida; order Brassicales; family Brassicaceae; genus Capsella; species Capsella rubella. Next base: position 2,976,358 of record NW_006238917.1, on the reverse strand, counting down.
TAACATAATTTTTTTTCTTATCTACAGATATGCACGAGTTACAATTAGTTCACACCGACCTCAAGCCTGAAAACATTCTTCTGGTGTCTTCTGAAAATGTAAAACTTCCTGACAATAAGGTATCTAGAACTGAATTAGGTTAAGGTTGGGTTTGGGTACAGCCTATCTAGTTTTGATAGGCTAGTTTTTGTAAAGAAAAAAACGTCCTTTAAAGAGTTTGCACTTCTGACAGTTTGGTGTTTGATTTTAATTAACAGAGGAGTTCGTCAAATGAGACACATTTCAGATGCTTACCAAAGTCAAGCGCCATTAAGCTGATTGATTTTGGCAGTACTGTTTGTGATAACCGGATTCATCACTCCATTGTCCAAACAAGGCATTACAGGTCCCCGGAGGTCATTTTAGGTAAGTAAATAAGTTATTTGCTTGTCGATGCATGCTTGCGGATTGTGTAGCTGACACTTACCATTGAATGAACATACTTATTTTTTGGTAACTAACCAGTTGCATATTATTGCAGGTCTAGGATGGAGTTACCAGTGTGACTTGTGGAGTATAGGTTGTATACTATTTGAACTATGCACGGTAAAGTCTTTTTTTCATCTTGTTGTATGAATTCTTATCTCCTAATTTTGAGTAGCTTTGCTTACAATTGTCAACATCTTTCTCTACTTTAGGGTGAGGCTCTCTTTCAGACGCATGATAACTTAGAACATCTAGCTATGATGGAGAGGGCATTGGGACCTTTGCCTGAACATATGACCCGAAAAGCCAGGTTAGCTTTATATTTCCACAAACTTTTGGGAACACGAAAGTCCACAGAGGCATAAATGCTAATCACTTGTTGCATGTACGGTCATTATGTTTTTGCAGCCGAGGTGCTGAGAAATATTTCAGGAGAGGGTATAGGCTGAATTGGCCAGAAGGAGCCAATTCTAGAGAGAGTATTAGAGCTGTAAAAAGACTCGATCGTCTCAAGGTTTAAGCGCAATTAAATTCTCATTGTCCAATGATATATCTTTTGTCCGATATGCCGTAATCTGAAGTAGAAGCTGCTCACATTTCTTGCAGGATATGCTATCGAAACATGTTGACAACACAAGATCCAGATTTGCAGATCTGTTGTATGGTTTACTGACATATGATCCATCTGAGCGTCTCACAGCAAATGAAGCTCTTGATCATCCGTTCTTTACGAGCTCAAGTTGAGAAGAAGCAAAAATCAGATGAGGCAAGTGTGTCTAAATAACAATGATCGCCATAAAATGTAGAATTTTACTCAAGTTTTTTTGGTTAGATTCTAAAGCTCCCTTTACTTATTAGCACCAAACAATAGTATTCCAGTTTCAAGTTTGGCTATACATTTATTCTGGAAAATACCTCTGTTGTACATTATGTTGTTGAGAATAAAAAACTTACATCACATTTTGAAACTAATCAATCTTACCAATTGCATATCAGAAGCTATCTACACAAGTGCAATATCCATTATCATACTTATGAAACTCAACGCCCCAAAGAAACTCCATTCTTCATAATCTTCAATGAAGACGAATCACCCACCTAGTATCTATCTTCGTATTCCAGTCGGTGAATATAAATGAGATATTAAACATATGAAACTATCTTTTGTTTAAAATTTTGAATCCTAATCATCGTCTTAAGGTGTTTGCATTTCATAGATTAGTTACTTAAGAGATACTACAACATAAGAAACTGTATATGTACTTATAATTGAAGACTATTCTCTATCGTTAGCCATTGGTTTTGGTCGTTGTTACTCCAGCCTGCTCGTCAGTGAGATCCATCAGCCTCTCTCCCACTTTGTATCGATTATCAAATTCCAGTTGGTGAATGTAAGTGATAAGAACACGAATGAGCTTGACAATAAACCATATGGGGATTAAGGTTAGGATCGCCGGCCAAATGAACCGCTGGACGGCTAAGTTGACTTCACTGGAAAATCCAAGAATCGGGAACAGAGAGTTCACCACCACGTAGGGAACACATAGAGTGAATAACAGGGACACTATGATCGAATCAATAACGTCTCGAATCAGCCACTTAAAAGGAAGTCGGTTGATTCCAACGCTTCTGATTCTCTGCAGCTTTTCCCGCCATGCCACAGTCGTGAAACAGTTGATCCCAGTGTACATAGTCTGCGCGGGAAGAAAACAGTTACTTGTTCAGCAGTAAAAATATAAGTTCTTGACTGAAGCAGTTGAAGAATATAAGTTCTTGATTGGAAAAAAAAAACACTCTTACCAGAATGATCCAGATGTGAAGGACAACCACACCGATCAACCAATTGTGGTACAAGATATATACTGAGGATTCATCTAGCAGAACTTGTGATGGTATGATGATCATAAGGTCAATAAGGAGACCGAGCAATCCCGGTATGATGGAGATCTATTCATCAGGGTTTACAAGTTATACATATAAATGTTCACAACAAAAGATGATTCAAAAGTCATAATATTCAATGACAGATATTTGAGTCTTGTTACCCAGATGGAGAATAACAAGACATTCCGTATGAAGATCAGGACATGGTTGACAAGTAAATCTGTTTTTTCCGTCACGAGATGATCATAGACGAAGCAAGTGACGATATAGAGTCCTCGCAGGATACAGAATCCAATCGAGAAAGCACAAAGATCTAAAATGATTGATTTGAAGAGAGGCACTTTTAAACATAATTAGAAGCACAAATCAAAGGAGAGATATACGTATGAGGCAAGATTCAGAAATTACAAACCGTCGTGTTTGAATCCGAAACTTATCGTGAAGAAAGAGATAGAGTGGAAGAACTCCCTTCCCACTAGGAGTGGTAGAGCCATGAAGGTTGTACTAACAAGAAACATACTCAGAGCAGCTAGAACAAACATCACTCCAATCCTCAGCATAAACCTGAAACTTCAACTAATCAGAATGAATATTGTACCAGAATTAAAAAGCTTGTTACCGGGTTACCTTTTATCTCGTTGGTCGTTTGTATCCTCTTCACAGGTGGTATCGCTTTGAGATCCATACAAACTGACCATAGAGCCTTCAGCTAGGCCAAATACTAGAAACAGCGGTCTCACATTACGATTTGCACGGTCTCTGAGGGGATCTCCGAGCAAGAAATCACTTAACTTGAGCAAAGAACTGATAGTGATAATCCACTTGTGAACTATGGGTCTGATGGATGGTCTAATTAAGCTGACTAACCACCAGGGGCCAAATCTAATTAGGCACGTATAAGCAATAAGTAAACGAAGCGCAGAATCCTCCTCGTAGACCCTGCAATCCCGTAATACATATTGTTCAAGAATCCAGAAATTTTAAAAAAATTATGTGGTAAAGCCCAGAGGAGCTTACCCAATTTGGAGAGGGAAAAAGGACTGGCTGATGAGACTGATTGTTTTTATTGGTAGGTGAAGCACAATCACCACCATTACTCCATGCAAAGCAAACGCCAAGAGAATGGGACCAAGATGCAGTTTGGTGATTTTGTAGTTTGGTTCTGCAACATCTAGCAGATACCACAAGACTCGTTTCTGAAGTATCTGATACCAAAAGCAAGAAGAAAAAATGAGTATATCTGATAATGCCTGAGGATTAAACAAAAATTCGAATTCAAATGTTACCTTTTGGATAAGCTCCATGCAGCTTATAGCAACTATCAAGTACAACATATAGAAGGATATGGTTAAATAAATAGAATATAGGGATTATCTTGTAAATACTTTTTACCCTATGTCTCCTCTGTACTATATATTCTTGTAATTGGTCATTTGTTAATATTAAGAAACATTCAGAACCTATATGGTATCAGAGCAAAAGAAAATTTTAGGTTTTAGAGACAACCGAAAACTCGTAACTTTTCATAATTTGGAGGTCTATGAAAAAGCTTCTGAAATGGTGATTGGAGAGCTAACACTGGTGTGGGCATACGGTTGATTAAATAGACAGCGGTTGCGAAGGCATACGGCCAATGTTCTTTCGGTATTGACGCCATGGACATGAGAGTGAGGCCAGTTTCGACGACATGACGATGTTTGCGTTCTGACAAGCCATTATGTTCAGGAGTATGGGGCGGAGAGGTAAGATGAGTAATGCCATGTGTTGCAAGAAGAGTCCGCAGAGCCACAAATTCCCCTCCATTATCAGTGAATAGCGTCCCAATCTTTGTTTGAAAACGATTTTCAACAAGAGCTTTAAAAACCGTAAAGACTTCTTTCACATCAGACTTTCTTCGCAGCGGATAGAGCCATGTATACCGAGTAAAATGATCAACAAGAACAAGATAATATTTGTAGTTTTGGAGAGACAATATTGGAGAGGTCCAAACATCAGAAAAAATGTATTCAAGAGGACGTTTTGAAGTAATAGAGGTTTGAGAAAATGGAAGCTTGTGACTTTTATTAATAAGGCAATCAGAACATGATAATGATTTTTGAGTAGAAGTTGCAACAGGAAGTGAAAAGGAAGAGAGAATAGTGTTTAAAATGGAAGAAGAAGGATGGCCTAAGCGTGAATGCCATGAAAACAGACTTGTTCTTGGACCAGACGAAGATAGCATTGCTACAGCATTTTGATTCACAACTGGCCACTCATACAACTCTTTATTCGTTCTGCCTTGGAGTAATGGGACCCCCGTACTGAGATCCTTCACCTGAAATGAAGCAGGAAAGAATTCAACAGAAACGCGGTTAGCGTTGCAAAGACGATACACGGAGATAAGATTCTTGCGTATATTAGGAACACAAAGAATTTTATCTAATTTTAAAGCGCGAGTTTGAGAAGGAAGAAGCATTGAACCCGTGTGAGTGATGGACATATTAGTGCCATCAGCAATCATGAGATCATCTCCACCGGTGTAAGGTTGATGCAGCGAGAGATTGTTTAAATCAGAGGTAATGTGGTGTGTAGCTCCACTGTCAACAATTGCTGCCATGTTTGCACGCGGCTGCCAAGGAGTAAAGGGGCTGCTGTTACTGTTGGAGCTAGACTGAAGTGAGAGGAGCTGTGGACAACGACGAGCACTGTGTCCTTGAGTGTTACACAGCTGGCACTTGCCTAAGTAGGGCTTGAAAGAACGGTTTGTTGATAAAGATAGACCTATGCATGTATGTCGCTTGAAGAAACCGATCTATGGGCTTAAGCAAGCACCTCGCGCCTGGTATATGGCTCTCAAACAACATCTTCTACATGCTGGTTTCACTAATTCTCTTGCTGATGCCTCACTGTTTATTCGAGGATCCGGGTCTCATCTCACGTATGTTCTTGTCTATGTCGATGACATCATCGTTACCGGTAATCACTCTGACACAATCGCATCAGTTTTAACCTCCTTTGCTGATCGTTTCTCCATCAAAGATCCTGTTGATCTTCATTACTTTCTGGGCATTGAGGTTTCACGCTCCTCTAGTGGTATACATCTTATGCAAAGGAAGTATATTACTGACCTTCTACTCAAGACTAACATGCTCGATGCTAAATCAGCCTCAACACCACTTCGTACGACGCCAAAGCTTACAGTGAACAGTGGCCTCGCTCTTGATGATGCTTCACAATACCGATCTGTTGTGGGGAGTTTACAATACCTCTCTTTTACTCGGCCAGATATCTCATATGCAGTCAATCGTCTATCCCAATTTATGCATCGTCCGACACATGATCATTGGCAAGCTGCCAAACGCATTCTTCGATATCTTGCTGGTACTACTACTCATGGGATTTATCTTCATGCCTCTT
>NW_006238917.1:2633360-2970513 GCF_000375325.1 Capsella rubella | reverse complement strand
ACTACATTGCTTCTCTACGTCACCTTATAAACTTCAAGGATACTCGGATGCAGACTGGGCTGGTGATACAGATGATTATGTCTCCACAAATGGTTATGTCATATATATTGGACGCAATCCTATTTCTTGGTCATCAAATAAGCAAAAAGGTGTGGCTCGCTCCTCCACTGAGGCTGAATATCGGGCTGTTGCGAATACGGCTGCGGAGGTGAGATGGTTATGTTCTTTATACACTGAACTACGCTTGAACCTACCTTCTACTCCAGTGATATATTGTGATAACGTTGGCGCTACGTATCTTTGTGCGAATCCTGTCTTCCACTCACGTATGAAGCATATTGCTCTTGACTATCATTTTGTTAGGAATCAGATTCAGTCCAACATGTTACGGGTTTCTCATGTATCTACACACGACCAGTTGGCTGATACACTTACCAAACCACTTCCGAGAGGGCAGTTTCAGCAAGCATGTTCCAAGATTGGAGTAATCCAGCTCCCTCCATCTTGAGGGGGCGTATAGAAGGATATGGTTAAGTAAATAGAATATAGGGATTATCTTGTAAATACTTTTTACCCTATGTCTCCTCTGTACTATATATTCTTGTAATTGGTCATTTGTTAATATTAAGAAACATTCAGAACCTATACAACATTCCCACACGCCAATGTTTGGTAGCCAGGGCTGGATAGTCTGAAAGAACATCAATGCTTTGGGAAATTGTAATTCCCAATATAGGGGAAGTGCAGAAATCTAGCCAGAAACCAAGCATCCAAGGCAGAACACCGAGTTTAAAACACAAGATGAATGTATCTTTAACTGACGGTAAAAACCATCTGCCTCTTGTTAGATATGTGTTTGGAAGCAGAGGAAAGACACTTCCAAGGTAAGCCAAGCAAACTGATGATATAACCATTTCACCCGCAGCCACTTCAGATGGATATTCCGCAATCCAACCATGTGGGAAACAGCGTAGAAGAAACAAGACACCTCGGCCAATCGAAAATGGTAAAAGAACGTTGAAAAAAGACCAATATATGTTGATGGCAAGAACCTGTAGAGACAAGAGAAAGAAGAAGAATCTGTTACTCGTGAAACATTAATCAACGTTAATCCGGAATAGCATGATTTTTTTCTTTTATGTAAGAGTAATTGACTATAGAGAGCAAAAGACTCACAGCAAAAGTGTTGTCATTCAAAAGGAAAAAAAAGCTTCTGATGGCTCCAAAGTGATGAAGCGGCGTGTTTCTAGGAACAAACACTAGTGGAAGAGGTCCCCTCTAAAAGATATGGAGAAATGGCAAGTGTAAGAGCTGATCATGCCACCAGTCGCACAGGATATGAAAATGATTTGCTAACAACAGCAAAATGCCAGTAACGTCTCTATCATTTAGAGCATTATCTAAGATGATCATAAGACGTAAAAACTCGGGGTGTATCCTTAAAAGCTCTTTCATGATTTCCACAAGAACAACCATAAAGGTGGTACTAAAGACTATCTCAGCAGTGTAAAACAGGCCAGGAAATTTCAAGGACAGTTCAAAAACAGTGTGGTTCACAAAGTCCTCCTTGTCACAAGGAAGAAGAGAAAAGCAATACGCGTTGAAAGGAATCATCAAGATCCAAGGAAGAATCCAAGCCATGAAACGTAGTGCTCGCAGTAGCAATCCCATTAAGAATTCGTGGTATGATAGTCTCTCTGGAGCGTTCTCGGAATAAACAGGAACAATTGAGTAGCGTCGCTTACAAATCTGCAGTAGAGAAAGAAAAAGAGAAAGAGAGACTTTTTAGAAGATTTATTCCTCAAATCACATAAAAAAAAAAGCAGTAAACTTTAAACCAAATTCGTTGCAGAAACAGAGTTTATGAAAAAAGGATATAAAGACCTCGCAATGGTTGCATTTACGGCGATTGAGCCAGAGAAAAAGACAATCTGAGTGGATGAACTTGAGAGAGCCTCGACACGCGCACGGATGTCTCAACGGATTGTCTGGTTCCTCCGGTGATTGGAAAATCCGACAAATGTCTAAAGCTTCGTTTTTTATGTCGGATACTTGTGTAGGAACAGCTTCGCCGTCGACGGAGCCAACGAGTTTGTCTTCCGACGGAGAGACCTCCATTTCCGGGAACAAGAAACCTTTGGATTGTATGTTTTGTATCTCTCTATCTCTCTGTATCTCTTTCTGCACTTCACTTTAGCGGTAAAAGAAGAAAAATGGCTCCCAAAGAGAAAAGGATATTACGTATTATATATGAAAAAGAATAAAAAAGGAAAAATGAACGAAACGTTTATGATTCGTCGAGTATGACGTATGGTTCTCTGTTTTCGACAGCTACAGATTGACTTCACTACGTTGCTTCCTCGGTAATTAATTTATGATCTTTACAGCTTGGGATTTTCTTCTTCTTCCATTTCCTCTGGTCATTTATGAGTTATGATCGATCTCACAGCAGGAGGAATCTACTACTACTACTTGTTCCATTTTTTCTTTTCTTCTTTCCTTTATAGTTTTCCACTTAAGTTTTCTAAGGTTTTCTTTCCCTTTCAGAGATCAAAAGCTAGACCTGATCTAAATAATAGTTTTAGTAACTAGAGAGGTTTTTGATTTTTAAGTGGGTTGTTGAAACAAGTTACCAAATACGAATGAGCTTTAAATTCAAGGCAGAAGTAGTGAGCTGGATTTCCCAAATAAAAAGTGAAAGGGTAAAAAAAATATATATATATATATATATATATATATAATTAGGCGCTATCTCATTGGCCAATTTTCTATATTTTTATAGGGTCAAAAACTGAATCTGTTCGATGATAAATACGAATTATACGAAAGAAAGTAAATAAATACCGTCTTTATTATTACACTAATACTACTAATACAGTGTGAAGTATTAAATCTGAGATGATAATGGTAAGGAAATGAGCGAGCATTTTTTTCTTTTTCTCTATAAAACCAAAATACAGCAGAGAGAAGTACAAAAAAAAAAAAAAAAAAAAAAATCCAAGAACAAGTACACCCAAAATCCAGCGATACACTGAACCCCAAAATTTCCTTTTTCCAAAGTACTGAACAATAGTATTGATCTTGTAGCACAAGTGAAATTAGCATCCAGAAAACGCAACAACAAAAGAAAAGAAAGATATCTTAGACATGTAACTATGTTTTGGAACTAACAAACCTACTTGAAAATTACCTATGGAAATATGGTTTGCGTGACCAAGAGGCCACATATGAGAATCACAGCGTACAAGCTAAAATCCATTAGAAGTGCTTCCATGATCTTCTTTACCATCATCACCGTCTCCAAAGCATTGCTCACTTGGTCTACTATACCCTGCCCGTTCATTACTGTCCCCGAGGCTGAGGACGCATCTCCACTATGACTCAGCAGAACGCGTCCAAGCACAATTGTCGCATCAGTTAAGATGAGCAAGAAAACAGGCCTGAAGCTTACTATGTTGACTAGGGAAGAGAACCCAAGATGAGATAGTATACAAACTAGTGCAATCGCAAGAGCTGAGAACATCCGTACGCATTCTGTAGCATCAATGGCCGCCCCAATGTGCTTTGGTTTGATGGTGTTCACATAACTAGCCAGAGGAATAAATGCTTGAGAAGCACCTAAATCTACCACTGACGGGTTTTGAGCACTTGTTGTTGTAGGAGTTGGTAGTATTGTTGTGTCCCTAGGATCTGAAGCAGAGGCTTCTGCCAATGTTTCAGCATACCTCTGAGGCTGAAGCGATTCTGCTCTGTTTTGATGGATGATATGATCTGCATTATCAACCACCACAGCATTGGGGATGTTTCCCTGTTGGCTAGTGAAAGCTGCAATTATCATCAAAATAAGTAAGTTACCCTCTGACTTTCTCTTACTATGCTCATAAGAGATTGGAATCAACAACATATAAATGATGCTAACATTTTGCCATGCTTATCCATGAAACTAATGACAGACATCCATCAATATCCTTGTTCAGAGTATAACACGTTAAGCAAGCAAAAAACACATACTTAAATAAGTGTATATAGCAGATAAATTGGTAACCTCTATAAGTAGGGCAGTGTAAAGGTAAGCCTCACGAAACATCAGAAATATGTTTCACAATCAGTGGGTTCTCTGACTGTGTATATTTACAACCCCTTGAGAATGATTTGCCCCGATCAAGCATTCTAGGAATATTTCTCCGTTCTAAATTTTGTGGTAAATACAAGGCAAGAAATATAAAAAAAACACAAGATAATTGAGCTTTCCAAACACAAGATAATTGAATCGCCCCTAGAAAGAATTCCACAGAATGGCTAATAAATTTCAAGGAGCGCAGTGACTTAAGCACAAGTAGAGAACAGTAAAATAAGATTCAGAATAAATACTAGTGCCTATGTTAAAATCTAATTTCTGCTAAAGTCAAGTAGGTTCCCCCTGAAAATCTGGATTAAGCAGCTTCACTGGCCATTAACTACTTCAATCAGAGGACACAATACACTAATATACATAAATGTGGGTACTGTACGTCTTATTCTTCTCTATAGATCTGCCTTATTTCAAACACCTTATGGCTCAAGCCGGGTTCTTAAACATTTCATACATGAAATTCCAATCTGTAACTAGGCAAAACACATAAAATTTGATTAAAGAAGCCTACTTGATAACTCCCTATGCTTCTACACATTACAGTAAGCGAAATTCAATTGACACAAACTTGCAGCACCTAGCTCAAAATAAAGGCATGGCTTATCTACTCATCACCCAATGCGAAATAACAAACGAGAAAAGAAAGATGCAACGCAAATACACTCATAAACAACAACGAAATCGAGCTTCGATACGAGCAATTATAATAATAATGCCCTAGAGAGAGAGAGAGAGAGAGAGCACCGATTTCTTGAGAATTAAGTATGTGATCAGGCGGGGGAATCGAGTCCGGTAAGGATTGGAGAAGAGAGTGGGAAAGGGAAGAAGAAGAAGAATCGGAAGGAGGAGGAACGCCGTTGATTTGACCAGTGATAAAGGCTAAACGATCAGATCCTCTTTCTAAGATCTTCCGCCTCCTTGCTTCTCTGCTGTTCGTCGCCATTGGCTCACCTGAATCTTTCGAGCGAAGAAAGGAACCAAACAAACAAATCCTCGATTCCAGAGCGACGACGCCGTGATATCCTTCGTGGTCAGCTCAGCTCGGCTCGGTCTTTTTTTTAAACGCGGATTTTAAATCACTTTTTTTTTTCATCAAACGCAAATCGTCATCAATAATTGGAGTAATGGCCTAATGGGCTTTATAACGGGCCTGTTTATGTCAATTGCCTCCAATTGTCCTATTGAAATTTGTAATATACTTCTCCAAAAAACTGCCATAAAACAAATACAATTTAAATTAAATGTACATCAGAAAAAATATAGGTGTTTAGGGTCAGTATATGAACAGTAGGGTTAATTAAAATTTCTTAAGCTCAAAAACCATTTTTAAAATTTCAGAATGGGAACCAAAATAAAACAAATGTTGACCAACCAAACTATCGATAACAAGAGGAATTAATTCTACAAATTTGATTGGACCAAGAGAATCAAAAGACAAAAGACAAGTACACAACTAGTTTTGGTCATGTGGCATCTGCAAAAAGTAAGTATTTAAATAAAAACAAGAGAGCGTTGCCTCCACGCGACCACCGAGAGAGAGAGAGAGAGAGAACCCCAATCCTTTTTAAAATTCAATCGCATCGCCCACAGTTTCTCACACCACTACGAACCTAAAGAGTCATCAGAAACCAGAGATAGAGAGAGAGAGAGATGCAATCGCTGCAGGAGAAGGCATCGGTGTTGAGCGGCGTCGATCAGGCTGAGGCTTTCGCCATCGACGAATCCAATCTGTTCGAAAAGCTCGGTCTTCAAACCTTCATCAATCTCTCCACCAATTTCTACACCAGGTTCTTTCAATTCCCTTTTCTAACTTCTCTATTCTATATGTTTCCTCTTGGTTATTTCTCTTCATATTCTTCGTTTAAACCTGGTTTAGCTTAGGAGACTGTGTTTTAAAGTGTGACTTTTTAGTATTCTCTCTACTTTCAAGTATCAAGTCCACTCTCTGCTTGTTCAAATGATATGAAATATTGGGAATTTTTTCTTTTTAGGATTTTGGCTGTTTTGACCAGTCTTATACCTTCTTCACTTAAAAAACTTTCAAGATTTTCGACAGTTCAAGTTCTATTTATAGACCTATGTTCTTAAAGGTTTTTTGTTGTTGTTGTTGTTGTTGATTCTTGGTCTTGAAATGGAGAGTAGGGTATACGATGACGAAGAAGAATGGTTTCGATCAATATTTTCTGACTCAAACAAAGATGATGCCATCCAGAACCAGTATGAGTTCTTCGTCCAGCGTATGGGAGGCCCTCCTTTGTACTCTCAAAGGAAAGGTTTGGCTTTTTCTTACCTTTTGATTCGTCTCCCCTAGCTTTGCGTTTTAACCGAAATGGCTGATTGCATTCATATGTTGTTCTCTGTGATTGGTTCTCTAGGTTGTATATGCTTTGACTAAGAAACCGCACATTAACTAACTCATTTGGTTTTTAGCCCTTTTGATGCTCACTTAGTACATAGACGCACTTGTATATGTATGAATGTGTCACAGTGGACATTAGGATACACATTTGCGCTTGCGCCTATGTGAGTTGGTTTTGACTAAATATGACTTGGCATCTCCCAAACTCATTGCTTACTTTTTGGCTGTTTGTTTATCTTGCCAATGTGTAGGTCATCCTGCTTTGATCGGACGTCACCGTCCATTTCCAGTGACCCATCAAGCTGCAGAGAGATGGCTACAACACATGCAAAACGCTCTGGACGATTCGCCTGACATTGACCAGGACTCAAAAATCAAAATGATGAAGTTCTTCAGGTAACACCAATCTTCTTCTCACTTGTCAGAGTCAGAAGTCTGTATAGTTAGATGAAAGTTTGATTGGGTGTTTTATTCACTTTAAACCTTATAATTCTAGAGATGTGAGCAAGCAGATTGTATCTGATTTGCTGCTATTGATCTGTTTCAGGCACACTGCGTTCTTCCTTGTGGCTGGAAACGATCTGAAGAATCAGGATGAGAAACCGAAGCATAAGCACCAATGTGCGTGTAAACACGCCGCGGCAAAACCAGCAGAAGAATAATTAACAGCAGATTCTTGTTTTACAGTACGTTTTATTCAATAGCACAGAAGAGATTCAACAAAATATTGGTATCTCCTGGAAAGCTATGTAAGAGAATAGAACTGGTTTTGGCTCTCTCTTTGCAAATTTGCAATGGCACTTCTTCATTAGATGATCTATAATAAAAGGGGATTTTGAAGTCAATACTTGCATAATTCATAAAGCGCGCCCAACGGCAACCCAAAAATTCATAAAGCAAAAAAAACAACTTTATGGTTCAAATTGAAAATTCGAGCGTGAATAACAAATAAAAATGGATTTTTTTAAGGAAAAATATAATAATAATACACAGATAGAGAGAGCTCCGTATACAAGGGAAATCAAAATTCAAACGCTACAGATTTTTGATACTCTACATCTGCTTCCAATTTGGGCGCACCTCACTTCCTCCGGCGCTGAAACCGCCGACTAGGGTTTTCTTTTTCAGATCTCCGGCGGTTGTTCTTCTTCCTCCGCCTATGGACTCGGATTCCTCTAAATCGCGGATTGATCAGGTCCGCTTCTCTCTCTTTCTCTCTGTTTCTTTGATAAATATGTCTCCACGCACTGTTGACGAGTGTCGATGTTTGAAGCTCTTCTTCCTCTTTGTGCGTAAATTCTCTATTGCTGCAACGTGTTGAAGTTTCTCACTTGTTGAACTTGACTCTGAAATCTGACCTATATCAATGCAAATCGATGAATTTTGTAGAGTCTTCCATTCATTGGATTGTTTGAGTAGACCGTAACCGCCTTTTGCTGGAATCTCGTAATTTTAGTTTTCCACTAAGACAGTAGAAAACTATCATTTATAAAGAAAGACGATATTTTTTTTTTCATGAACAAAGTTTCAAATTTGATATGGATTTTCCATGAATTAGGTTAAAAAAGAATTGTTTTTTGAAGATTTTTCTGAAGTCAAATTATGAACAGTGAGTTAGTTATGATGGAAGTGATGTGGGCCAAAAGAAGGAGTTTTTTTTTCTGATATTGAAGCTAAAGTATGTTTGTGCTGACCATTTTTTCTTATGTTGCTTGTCACTGTTCTACTAGTTTTATGTTTCGAAGAAGAGGAAACATTCTTCACCAAATTTGAAGTCTGGGAGAAATGAGAAAAATGTGAAGGTGACAGGAGAAAGGTCTCCTGGAGACAAAGGCACTTTGGACAATTACTTGAAAGCCTCTCTGGACGACAAAAGCACTACCAATAGTGGGTTGCAGGCAAGGCAAGAAGCGTTTACAAGAAAATTGGATTTGGAGGTTTCTGCTTCGTCTGTTCATGAAAATATATCCCTCCGCGTGCCTAAACCTGTAAGGGCCGCAACTTCTAATGGAGTTGAAGGGTGTTTGAACCAGAATGGATCTCAAATTTTTCATAAAGAAGGTGTTGCTATAACTGAAACTCATGCAACAGATGGTTTGCTCTGTTCTAGCCAGAAAGATAATTCAGACCTAAGAGACTTTACCACTGGTTTCTTGTCCTTGTATTGTAGGTAATGTGACTGTGCCGAATTTGTAATCTTTCCATTATCATGAAGGAGTTCGTTGGTGAAACATCCATTCTTTTATTTGTCTGACTAGTCAATAGCTCTTTTTTCTTTTGCAGTGGAATGCAGTCTATTATTGGTTCACCTCCACATCAGAAGGCATGTGAACTGAAGCGTCAAAGCAGCTCATCATCACTTGCCCAAGATACTAAAATTTCTCACAAGAGGCGCTGTGATTCCCAAATTATACCAGCTCTAGATGAACTTGCATATCCTCTGGGGAGTAAGCCTGAATCACTCGCTAGTGTTGCTGATAAAAGAGATAAATCTTTTTCAGACTCTACAAAGAAGGTAAAAGTGAAATCAGATGTAATTGTTACCTGTCCTCCTGCTATAGTGTTCCATCTAATATTATTTTATGTGTATATTCACAGATTCCGAGCAATGAACTTGTTGAAATTCCAATGGGCTTGAGAAAGTGTACCAAGGCACCAGAATCGTCTACTCATCTAAATGAATGCCACACTCCTGGATTAGCCATTAAATCATGTCCTGTTGGAACCCCAAAGTCAGGAAGTGGCAGCTCAATGTTCTCACCTGGAGATGCTTTCTGGAATGAAGCAATTCAAGTTGCTGACGGTTTGGCAATTCCAATTGAGAACTCTCGTTCCGTAGAAGTTAAAGATGGAGGTGAATATGGAACTATTCTTTCATGCAGCAACAAAACAGATCATTGCAGTGAAAAGTTAAAGAGGAGTTTAGATATAGATGAAAGCAGGGTAAAGGATAAAGAAGCCATTGGTTTTTCAAAGGTTGTAGAGAAGCATGGGAGAGATTTTAAGAAAGAAGTGTCGCCGCTTCCTGTCAAGAACCTTGAACTTTTGTTTCAAGATAAGAAAACAAATGGAGGTAACCGAGAGCGATTTACTTCATTTGATCAAAATAATAGTACTCTAGGAATCAGCAGGATCTCGGAATCTGTTTTTGTTGATGATAAAGGATGTGAAACTCTTGATATTGCAAATAATGTTGAGGCAAATAATATCTTGATAGGCAGGGTGTATCCAGAACCCGAAGAAAATAAAGATATATTGTGCGAGGAAAATCATCATGAAAGATCTGGTTCTATGATAGGCAACATTAGGAAATCAGTTGATTCTAGTGAATCTGAAGAAAGTCATACTCCTTCAAGCTCTCATCGTAACAAAGATGGTTTAAATCTTAGCACTTGGCTTCCCTCAGAAGTTTGCAGTGTATACAACAAGAAAGGAATATTTAAACTCTATCCTTGGCAGGTACATAACTGTTGGTTGATGTGTGGGTTGTTTTTTGTTGATTATATTTAGATACAGCTGATCATTATTTCTGATGTTCCTACTCCGTGATAAATTGATGTGTATTTGCTAACTTATTACAGTTAAATAGTGTAATCTCAGCTGAGAGCCTGCAGCTAGTATTCGTCATCCAGAATTAATTTTCTTTTCATGCTTTATTCCTTTCATGACATTTATCATATCTTGCAGTGGTTGTACATGCTATATATGTTGGTATTTGTGCTTCCTAAATAGTTTGTTGTTGATTACTGAGTGATTAAGAGAAAGTTTTTCTATTCTTTCTTGTATTCCTGTTTGTATGCATGCTATTGCTTCTGACGTCCTTTTCATTAGCTGAATACAAATTGTTAATTTTCTAGGTCGAGTGTCTTCAGGTTGATGGTGTTTTGCAGAAAAGGAATCTGGTATATTGTGCTTCTACAAGGTATCTTCATGGTTGACTATGAATCTGCCAATTCAAAGTTTCTTCTTTTCATACATTTTCTTCAGATCATGATAGCAGTATTATTAATCTCACTAGAAGGCTTCTATCTTTCAAGAATTTATGATCAATTTCAAAACCATGCTGTTTGCGCAGTGCTGGTAAAAGTTTTGTTGCGGAAGTCTTGATGCTACGTCGGGTCATAACAACTGGAAAAATGGCATTGCTTGTGCTACCTTATGTATCCATTTGCGCTGAGAAGGTTTCTTTTGTTTCTCCAAGTATCCTACACGTTTTATAATATTGCTTTTTGTAAGTTTAGGCGTATTTGCAATTGGGTGCAGGCAGAACACCTTGAGGCCCTTCTTGAACCACTTGGTAAGCATGTTCGTAGTTACTATGGAAATCAGGGTGGTGGAACACTTCCTAAAGACACTTCTGTGGCTGTCTGCACGATTGAGAAGGCCAACTCTTTGATAAATCGCTTGCTTGAAGAGGGTCGTTTGTCAGAACTTGGGATAATAGTTATAGATGAGCTACATATGGTATGGTTTTCGCATATCTCATATGCCTGGATCTCATATAAGCATATAACTGTCTGAGACCATCTTTAATTTTTATCCCTTTTTTTTTGTGTGCTCTATCTTCGTATAGTTGATAATGAATGCATTTAAAGGAATCTTCTACTCATGATTTATATAGGTGGGTGACCAACATAGGGGTTATCTTTTGGAACTTATGTTGACGAAACTTCGTTATGCTGCTGGTGAAGGCAGTTCAGAATCAAGTAGTGGTGAGAGTTCAGGGAATAGCAGTGGCAAGGCTGATCCTGCTCATGGCCTACAAATTGTGGGTATGAGTGCTACAATGCCGAATGTTGGAGCAGTTGCTGACTGGCTTCAAGTAAGAAAAAATCACAATTTCTGGCTTTAAGTATTTGTTAATTGATGTACGGACCTGCATGTCTGTGGGAATTACAAGAATATATATGGTATTTATCAAATTGCACAGAAATACTGTTCGTCATTGTTAATAAATTTTATGTTTCCTGCAAAGTGAAGACCTGTTTATCTCCAGATCTCTTAAATGGATGACGATAGTTTTTCAATATTTTTTTTTTCATCTATTGAAACTTTTTCTGAAGTTATTGTGGCTTTTTAACCATAAAATTTAATTTGTGTTTTACATGTTGAAAGGCAGCTTTATATCAAACAGAGTTCCGACCAGTTCCGCTAGAGGAGTATATTAAAGTTGGTAGCACTATTTACAATAAAAAGATGGAAATTGTGAGGACTATACCAAAAGCTGCTGATATGGGAGGAAAAGACCCGGACCATGTAGTTGAGCTTTGTAACGAGGTAATGGGCATTACGTGTCTTCTTATGTCTTGTTGTATAAATTCCTAATTTAGTACTTGCATTTTTTCATATCTTGTTCACATATAATATCACGATCCAGGTTGTTCAAGAAGGCAATTCAGTGCTGATATTTTGTTCGAGTCGAAAAGGATGCGAATCAACTGCTAGGCATATTTCAAAGTTCATTAAAAAGTTTCCCATAGACGTTGATGGTGAAAATAGTGAGTTTATGGATATCAGATCTGCTATTGATGCCCTGCAAAGGTCTCCGTCTGGAGTAGATCCTGTATTGGAAGAAACTCTTCCCTTTGGGGTTGCCTATCATCATGCTGGTCTTACAGTACGTTTACACATTCATCATAGATTTTTTCTTGACCTGGCCAGATTATATACTAGGATTGTGATTCTTTTCCTATTTACATGGGTAACAGTGAATTTTACGCATAGTGAATATCTCTTTCATTAGCACACTGGCCAACTAACTCTATTTATATTGCAGGTAGAAGAAAGAGAGATAGTTGAGACCTGTTACCGTAAGGGTCTCGTACGTGTCTTAACAGCTACATCCACTTTGGCGGCTGGGGTTAATCTGCCTGCAAGGAGGGTAATTTTTCGACAACCAATGATTGGCCGTGATTTTATTGACGGAACAAGGTACAAGCAAATGTCTGGGAGAGCTGGGCGGACTGGGATTGATACAAAAGGAGAAAGTGTAAGTCTAATTCTGTGACTCTGGAAGCTTCCTATTAAAATTTCTGTCTGGTTAAGACTGCATTGTGCAATTTCTGTAGACACATTGTTCACATACATTTTTTCTTGGTTGGATTGGTCGATATCCTAGGCTTTTGGTTCTTGTTCTGAGTTTTTTTTTTTTTTTTTTTTTTTTTTTTTTTTTCCAGGTGTTGATTTGCAAACCTAGAGAAGTCAAGCGAATAATGGCTCTTCTTAATGAAACCTGCCCACCACTGCAGTCTTGTTTATCTGAGGATAAAAATGGAATGACTCATGCAATTCTAGAAGTTGTGGCAGGTGGAATTGTTCAGAGTGCCAAAGATATTCATCGCTATGTTAGGTGTACACTTCTCAATTCTACAAAGCCTTTTCAAGATGTGGTCAAATCAGCTCAGGATTCGCTTCGGTGGCTGTGCCACAGGAAATTTCTTGAGTGGAATGAAGAGACAAAGTTATACACTACAACACCCCTTGGACGTGGATCTTTTGGCAGTTCACTCTGCCCCGAGGAGTCACTTGTAGTCAAATCTGACTCTCTATAACTGAAATTTCATTTATAGTGTTATGTAAGCATGCTTGACGTTCATGTAATTGGTGTTGCTGCAGATAGTTCTGGATGATCTTTTACGAGCACGTGAAGGACTAGTTATGGCATCTGATTTGCATTTGGTCTACTTAGTCACACCAATCAATGTTGGTGTTGAACCAAACTGGGAATTGTATTATGAACGGTTCATGGAACTGTCTCCTTTAGAGCAGGTAATGTTGTACTCTGATAATGTATGGCATAATTATATGTTGATATTCAGGAAGCATGTTGTTAGCTATCTTCTTCCTCTAAATTAACTGTTATTCTAGTTTTAAGTTTATTCTTCTTATTAAGCTTTTAGTGTTTTACAAAATAGTTTTGCATTCTCTTTCTCCTTCACTTCCGTTGTGGAAAGCTGAATTGCACCCTTCAAGTGTTTTGCAGCTTTCTGAATAGAACTATAGGAGTTAGGTTTTGTTATTTGGGAATGTAGTTTTTTTTCAGAAAATCTTTAGACGCTGATGCTGTTACTTTTTATCTCTCAATTTCAGTCTGTTGGCAATAGAGTTGGAGTGGTCGAACCTTTCCTGATGCGCATGGCACATGGTGCAACAGTTCGCACTAGAAACAGACCACATGATGTAAATAAAAATTTGCGTGGAGAATTTGACAATCGGCATGGTTCAACAAGCATGAAGACGCTTTCAGATGAACAAATGCTTCGAGTGTGCAAGCGATTTTTTGTTGCTCTTATTTTGTCAAAATTAGTTCAGGTCACCCTCCCCCCTTGCAGCTTGCATGATCACCTACGCTTCATGATATTTTGTTAAACTGCTTATTTAACTTACGTGTCCCTACTTGTTTTGACCCTTGCATAAATTTGTTTGTATCAAATTTCCTATTTTAAAAATGATGACGACGCTTGCCTTTGCATCAGAAGGCACGGTGATGACTGACTTCTAATAGCTAACTTGTTTGTTTTTGTATTTGAACTATGGAATGCAGGAAGCTTCTGTGACTGAGGTCTGTGAAGCCTTTAAAGTGGCTAGAGGTATGGTTCAAGCGCTACAGGAGAATGCTGGAAGGTTTTCTTCCATGGTTTCAGTGTTCTGTGAGAGGCTTGGATGGCATGATTTGGAAGGCTTAGTTGCCAAGTTCCAGAACCGTGTTTCATTTGGTGTCAGAGCTGAGATTGTCGAACTTACTAGCATTCCATATATAAAGGTATATTCAGCTTTCAGGAACTTGTAGCTAGGATATGAAGTGTGGTTGATAAATATGGTTTTTGGTGTTGAATAAAAAGGGTTCAAGAGCTAGGGCGTTGTACAAAGCTGGCTTGCGTACATCTCAATCGATAGCTGAAGCATCCATCCCTGAAATTGTCAAAGCTCTCTTTGAATCTTCAGCGTGGGGTGCAGAAGGTACATCAGTTTTCGTAGACAGTTTGAATTAATATTTTTGTTGCCTCATTGATCTCTACAGCTTAAATAAACATTGATTAGCTGAATATTTTGTCAGAAAGAATATTGTATTCTCTTTCATCTAATTTGCTCGGAGTTAATATGGTGTATCAGGTGCAGGACAAAAAAGGATGCACCTGGGATTAGCCAAGAAAATCAAGAATGGGGCACGCAAAATTGTTCTTGAGAAAGCAGAAGAGGCGAGGGCTGCTGCATTCTCTGCTTTTAAGTCACTCGGTTTGGATGTTCACGAGCTTTCAAAGCCCTTGCCATCTGCTCCTGCTAGGAGTCCCAGTGGACAAGAAACTACTGAAAAAGACATTTCTAGAGGCTCTGTTGGTCCCAATGAATTACAACATGTTCCAGGAAAATCAAGCACAGAGGAGCACATAGAATGTGAAAACTTTGATACCGATAATCACAGAGAAAAGCCAAGGAAAGTATTAGGTGCTACCTTAGGGGTTTCATCAGAAGTTAACTTGAACAGACGTCTTCCTAATTTTCAACCTATAGGAACTACAGTCGGCACTAATGGGCTTAATGCTGTTAGTATTCTTTCCAGTGATATTTTCCCTATCCCTGTTTACAATGACAGAGAGATAAAAACTAAGGACAATGTTGATCAGCATTTGACTAGGAATTCGCATATTCCTTTGAGTAATAAGGATGGTACAGGTGAAAAGGGTCCAATAACTGCAGGAAATATTAGTGGCGGATTTGATTCATTCCTGGAACTTTGGGAATCTGCTGGCGAATTTTTCTTCGATATCCACCATAATAAACTACAAGATTTGAATTCCCGCATCTCTTATGAGATACATGGAATTGCTGTCTGCTGGAATAGCTCCCCCGTATACTATGTCAATCTTAATAAAGATCTTCCCAACCTGGAATGTGTAGAAAAACAAAAGCTTATCGAGGATGCAGTTGTTGGAAAGAATGAGGTTTTTGCTACCCACAACATGTTTGATGTTATAAAATCTAGGTGGAACAGAATCAGTAAAATAATGGGCAATGTAAGTACGAGAAAGTTCACATGGAATTTGAAAGTCCAGATTCAGGTGCTTAAGAGTCCTGCTATATCAATCCAAAGATGCCCTCGCCTGAATCTTGCAGAAGGGATCATGGATCTTGAGTTGGTTGATGGATCTTGGCTAATGTTGCCTCCGCTTCGCATAAGCCACACCATTGACATGAGTATTGTGACATGGATTCTTTGGCCAGATGAGGAAAGACACTCATATCCAAACATTGATAAGGTATTCCAGATGTACTATTATTGGAACCAATATGGTATATATCATATGTGTCCTGATGATGGTGTTGAACAAGAAAAGCAACAAAGTTTAAATATCTTTTTATCTTTTATCATTTGTTGGTTTTCTATCATCCTACAAATTTAGCTTATAGGTAGTTCAGTATAGATGTTGCTGAAAAGTTGCTAAAACTGTTAATGTGATGTTAAAGGAAGTAAAGAAAAGACTATCCCCAGAGGCAGCTGAAGCTGCTAGTCGCAGTGGCAGGTGGAGGAATCAGATCCGAAGGGTTGCCCACAATGGCTGCTGCAGACGGGTTGCTCAAACGAGAGCCCTTTGTTCAGCTCTTTGGAAGATCCTTGTTTCTGAAGAACTTCTTGAAGCACTGACAACCACTGAAATGCCGCTGGTATATCTTCTTTAACTTGCTTTAACGAATAAGGATTATCTAAACTACACCAGCATCCCGCTAAATGATATGCTTACAGTTAAATATTTATGTGTACTTTCTCGAGCAGCCATCTGTGACTGGTTTTCCTTTTCAGAATTTTTTTAATTTGATGGTAAGTGTTTGCTACCGTACAGCTTCCTGAGGAATATCCTATGTGATAGAGCTAGGCAGACAATCTAAAGAAATTTCTAACTCCGATAAGTTTGTTGTTTTGCAGCAGCATAATGCTTTCATTCTGTGTTTCAGGTTAATGTCCTTGCAGACATGGAGCTTTGGGGTATAGGCGTCGATATAGAAGGATGCCTTGGGGCACGGAATATATTGCGGGATAAACTGCGGTCCCTCGAGAAGAAAGCATTTGAATTGGCTGGCATGACATTTTCGTTGCACAACCCAGCTGATATTGCAAATGTGTTGTTTGGACAGTTGAAGTTGCCCATACCGGAAAACCAATCTAAAGGGAAACTTCATCCAAGTACTGATAAGCACTGCTTGGATCTTTTAAGGTATTTCAGAGTACCAATTGCTTTTCCTTACATTGTGTTCTTTTTATTTCATCACAAAGGATAACAGACTTTTCAAGGTACTTTCAACAATAAATCATATAAATTCTGTTGTTATGGTATCGAGAATACATTTTCTTCCAGCTGTTATGATTCTATTTTAGTCTGACCTACATTGGAATACAACTTTGTCCCAGGAATGAGCATCCTGTTGTCCCAATTATCAAAGAACACCGCACTTTGGCAAAGCTCTTAAATTGTACACTTGGATCAATTTGTTCACTTGCTAAACTACGCTTGAGCACGCAAAGGTACACTTTGCATGGCCGCTGGCTTCAAACATCAACAGCAACTGGGCGGCTTTCCATAGAGGAGCCTAATCTCCAAGTATGACTTCTGCTATGTTTCCTTTTTCATTCTATCATGTATCTTAAAATCAATGACCATGTTACTTTTCTGCAGTCTGTTGAGCATGAAGTAGAGTTCTTATTGGATAAAAATGGAAAGGACGTAAATTCAAATGCTGATCGTTGCAAAATAAATGCACGTGATTTCTTTGTTCCTACTCAGGTAAATTTAAAATTTCTACGTGATTTCTACAAGTTTTTTGTCTTTGGCCTTCAAGCCAACAAGAAAACATATTTCTCAAAAAAAAAATTGTACGACTGAAAGCATTTATTTCCTCCAAAGCATTATTGTAGAGAGGTCAGTAGTTTGGGTCCTCCTGAGTTATTGGGCTAGTTACTTGAGGTTTAGGGGATTTCACATATGCATTTGAAAGGTATTGGAAGCATAGTTGCTAAGTCAAGATCATTTTATTATAAAGCTCATTCAGTGTGGAGGAATGAAGATGACAACAAAATCTCAGTAGGGTAGAACCATACGTACAGGCTCTTACTGGAAAAAGTGTTGAGTATGTCACAGCATCTTAGGTGCCATGTAGTTTCAATCACCCTAGCCATAACAGGTTTCTGGTTTTCTTGAAAGTTGAATTTAATGATGATTTTTTCCACCACAGGATAATTGGTTACTCTTGACGGCAGATTATTCACAGATAGAGTTGCGACTTATGGCACACTTTTCTAGAGATTCCTCGTTGGTTTCACAGCTTAGCCAGCCAGAAGGTGATGTCTTTACAATGATAGCTGCAAAATGGACTGGAAAAGTCAAGGATTCTGTTAGTCCACATGATAGAGATCAGACCAAAAGATTGATCTATGGAATCCTTTACGGAATGGGTGCAAATAGACTCGCAGAACAGCTTGAGTGCAGCTCAGATGAAGCCAAGGAGAAAATTAGAAGCTTTAAAAATTCTTTCCCTGCAGTCACCTCTTGGCTAAACGAAACAATTTCATTTTGCCAGGAAAAAGGGTGAGGATGTTACACTCTATTTCCCCTTCTTTTTTTTTTTAATGCAGTCTCATGTGTTCCTTGAAACTATAATATTTCTCATTATTTTATGTGATCAATAGGGAAGCTAGCTATATTTTCGTTATTTCTTGTTGAAACTAGAATTTTCAGCTTAGTAATTAATTGGGTTGTATAGAAATTATAATTGCCGAACATTTTAAAATGCAGATATATTCAGACTCTCAAGGGAAGAAGGCGGTTCTTGTCAAAAATAAAATTTGGGAATGCCAAAGAGAAATCTAAGGCTCAAAGGCAAGCTGTAAATTCCATGTGCCAGGTTTGATTTTGTTTCTTCCTTTCTTTCTCCCTAACGCTTAGTGATATCCTCTCACGTTTAGTAGAC
This sequence comes from Capsella rubella, assembly GCF_000375325.1. Lineage (NCBI taxonomy): Eukaryota > Viridiplantae > Streptophyta > Magnoliopsida > Brassicales > Brassicaceae > Capsella > Capsella rubella. The sequence continues at coordinate 2,952,061 of NW_006238917.1, read as the reverse complement.
TGCTATTTACAAAATCCATCTATTTAGAGTGAAATAGTGTTCTCTTCCCTTTTCGCCGCTCTTTTGTTGGTTCTAATGGTTTTAAGAGTCCCAAACATTTTTGCTTTTCCGGGTTGTGGTTGTGTTCAGGGATCTGCTGCTGATATAATCAAGATTGCAATGATAAACATCTATTCTGCAATTACTGATGATGTCGATAGCGCAACATCTAGTCCTTCAACTGAAAGCAGGTTTCACATGTTAAAGGGACGATGTCGAATTCTTCTACAAGTGAGTTTTTCACTTTTTATTTATTTTGAGTTTTGTTTATTTCCAAATATGCAGTATCGTACTTACTTCTGCATGTAAAATTTTCATATTTTCTATCACTTATAATTGTGAGACATTGAAACGCAGGTACATGACGAACTTGTGCTGGAAGTTGATCCTTCTTATGTAAAAGAAGCTGCAACATTGCTACAAACCAGCATGGAAAATGCGGTTTCACTTGTAGGTATGTTGCTCATACTGTATACCAGGCTTCTTATAATGTGATGTACATATGTATTGACATAATAAATCCTATTCTGTATCAGTCCCTCTACATGTGAAACTAAAGGTTGGGAAAACATGGGGCTCCTTAGAACCGTTTCAGGCTGATTAAGTAAGACATGAGCAAATTTTCTATTAAGTCTTTAACTTCTAATCGAAGATCGTCGGATGGTTATGATGCATAAAAAAAGTTCCAACATCGATGGCTTGACTCGATGCTAAGCTCTGATTCATGTACATGAAGTGATGAAGAGAAATGATCTGACGGTCTTATTTGACATTCCTTGCCTGAAGCTTGAGACATGGAGATGGATATGACACATGATAAGAGTCGAAAATTCCAAAGGGAATTACTCTCTTGCTGTGTTCTCAGGCGGCTCTTCTTATCAAGCTTCGTAAGAAGAGTCTATGTAAAGTTGTAACCAAAAAGAGGTAACTTCAAAAGTTTTACTGACAGTGACTAAAAATCGTAGAAAGATTAGGCAAAGTAATTTCACTTTTTGAATGTAAATAGTATACCTACCATTTTTTTTTATATATGTAGTCATGGTTCCAAGGGAGTAAATATATGAGTTCATAATCTGCTCTGTATTTTCTTTTTTTTTATATAGAGTTGAATAATTTGGTATGTTTTTTAGAGTTTGACCCCAAGAAAAGGGTATTGGAGGAAGAAAAAGAAAAAAAAGAAAAAAAAGTGGAGAGAGAGAGAGAGACTAGGTCTGTAAAGGGGCCACTAGTTAGAAGCATCTTAACTAGGCCCATCCCGTGAACCTAATCTATCTATATCAATCCGGAGGATAACATTGCTGAAATTCTTTAGTGGGAGCCAGGGACAAAAAAAAAAGGCCCCTTACAAAACTTATGAAGAAGAGATGATGATATAAGTAAAAAACTAAAAACGCATAATTGTATTTATTATCATCAAGGGGATGTGAAGTGGTGGTAGTAGTTGCTCACGAGCGGCGTTGCAAGCCTGACTGAGTGATTTGCTCCGCTGTCTGACTAATTGTGTTTCCTTTCTTTTCTTTTTATAACACTTGAAAATAACAAAATATATAATCACAGGTGAGAAAGCGATAATACATTCTCGGCGTCAGAAGCTTACACTGCTCTATACGACAAAAACAAAATATGACTTACTTAACCATTACATCACATGCCCCCAATAGAGTCCTCTACCTGCTTCCTCCTCCTCCTCCTCCTCTGTGACTCACTAAAACTGTTAAAGCCTTCCCTCACCCAATCATAATCTTGCGTCCTTCCCCCCCAAAACGCCTTCGTTTTGATGTTCCTCTCTCCTGCTTCCCCGCCGGCCCCGGCTACTTCCCCGCCTCCCGCAGATTCCTTACCTTTGACGTCATCACCTCCAGCTCCTCCTTTGTCTCCTGTTTCCCCGCCATTTACCTCTCCTCCTCCGTTGCCTCCCCCACCGCCTCTCTTTGCTCCCACCGCTTCCCCACCGTCTCCTCCGGTTGTATCTCCTCCGGTAGAGTCTCCATCTCCACCGTCTCCTCCCGTAGTGTCTCCACCGTCTCCTCCGCTAGTGTCTCCACCGTCTCTTCCGGTAGAGTCTCCATCTCCACCGTCTCCTCAGGCCTCAGCTCCTTCCGGTTCACCGCCATTGCCCTTCCTTCCCGCCAAACCGTCTTCTCCGCCTTCTCCGCTTCCTACCGAGACATCACCGCCTGTTAAAACCATTTCCCCGCCACCTCCTTCACCTCCCTCCGTTTCAATCCCGCCGGTGAATACGGCTTCTCCTCCACCGCCGTCTCCTCCTCGTCGCCGTGGCCCTAAGCCTTCGCTTACTCCTCCCACCAGTTCTTCCCCACCAAAACCGTCTCCGTCTCTTCCGGAAACTTCTCCTCCACTTAAACCACCGCTCTCAACGACGCCATTCCCCTCTTCATCTACTCCGCCGCCGAAGAAGTCGCCGGCAGCTGCAACTCTTCCTTTCTTTGGGCCTACTGGCCCACTAACGGGGACAGTAGCACCACCTATTGGGCCCGTTATAGAGCCCAAGACAAGTCCCGGCGTATCAATATCTCCGGGAACGCCACAGCCACTTGTACCGAAGAGTCTGCCGGAGACGACGTCGTATCACCGCTCTTCCGCCGGATTCTTATTTGGTGGTGTAATCGTTGGAGCTCTTCTACTTGTTCTGTTGGGACTTCTCTTTGTCTTTTACAGAGCTACCAGAAATAGAAATAACAGCAACGACTCTTCTCATCATCAATCCAAAACTCCATCAAAAGGTATATATTATGTATTCAAATCATTTGCCATCAGAATTTCCGAAACAAGAAACTGAATCTTCTTTTCCATAAGCTTAGTGTCCTAACTGCTAAATACATAAACTTTGAGATCAATTTCAACATTAATGTTTCAGATTGTCACATAAATGTTATGTAATGTTAGGCTCTTTTTAAACTGTATCAGTTCAACATCATCGAGGCGGTAATGTTGGTCCAAACCAGGCACATATTATCACAATGCCACCTCCAATCCATGCTGCACCACCTAAATATTCATCTAGTGGAAGTCGTGGTACAAAGGAGAACAATGATGTTTCAATGCCATCTGGAATGTTCACCTATGAAGAACTTTCAGAGGCAACCGATGGGTTTTCTGAGGCGAATCTTTTGGGAGAAGGCGGTTTCGGTTACGTTCACAAAGGGATGCTGAAAAACGGGGTAGAAGTTGCGGTGAAGCAGTTGAAGATTGGGATCTTTCAAGGGGAAAGAGAATTCCAAGCTGAGGTTGACACAATCAGTAGGGTTCATCATAAGCACCTCGTTTCGTTGGTTGGTTATTGCGTTAATGGGGATAAAAGACTCTTGGTTTACGAGTTTGTTCCTAAAGATACGTTGGAGTTCCACTTACATGGTATATATATATATATATTATGACCCCTTTAAGGATTTGATATTGTCTTTAGAATCATTATGTTGAGTATTGTGGGAATATGTGTTGTAGGAAACAGAGGAACTGTGTTGGAGTGGGAAATGAGGCTCAGGATTGCTGTAGGAGCAGCAAAAGGATTAGCGTATCTTCATGAGGATTGTGAGTGTTATCTCCTTAAATGGGAATGAAAATGGCTTTTCTTTTTTATCGGTTTTCGACACTCATATTGATTTCTCGTGCTTGAAATGCAGGCAGTCCAACTATAATTCACCGTGATATCAAAGCAGCTAATATCCTTCTAGATTCCAAATATGAGGCAAAGGTGATCTACTCTTTAATCTTATCATTATTAAGAATGGTTCTCAGGATAAAATCCCACCAGAAATTTCTCAGTGACGTTTATTGAATCCGACTTTTTTTGTCATTTTTAACAAAATTACATGTAGCTTAGAGTTCCTGTTCTGTTTTGCTTCTTTCAGGTCTCTGACTTTGGACTAGCCAAGTTTTTTTCAGACACCAATTCATCATTCACTCATATCTCTACTCGAGTGGTAGGAACTTTCGGGTAAAACATCATCCATGGTTGATGTGTTATGTCATCTTAGATAATACTTTACCGTTTCAAGTTTCTTCCTTCTTGTATGGTAAATTCAAGATGAACAGATTTATTAATCAGTGATCACTAACGTCTTGTGCACCATTGAAACAGATATATGGCTCCAGAGTACGCGTCTAGTGGGAAAGTAACTGATAAATCAGATGTATATTCATTTGGGGTCGTGCTTCTAGAACTCATCACTGGACGTCCATCAATTTTTGCCAAAGATCCTACCACAAACCAGAGTTTAGTTGATTGGGTAAGTCAACATACATGATGATGTACCATCAGATTTTTTTTGGAGAAGTATACTTCCCAGTAACTGCAAGCTTGAAACTTCATTAGATTGTTATTTTTTTTTATATCCTTAGGCGAGGCCATTGCTTGCAAAAGCGATTTCTGGAGAAAATTTTGACCTTGTCGTAGACCAGAGGCTGGAAATGAATTATGACACCACTCAGATGGCAAACATGGCTGCTTGTGCTGCTGCTTGCATTCGCCAATCAGCTTGGCTTCGTCCCCGAATGAGCCAGGTTTGAGAGTAGTTTAAACACCTGTATTTTTCTATATATCTGAAATGAACAAGCCTAATTCATGGATATATTTGTATCACGAAAAAACTTGAATAGGTAGTACGTGCTCTTGAAGGTGAAGTGGCCTTAAGAAAAGTCGACGAGACAGGGAATAGCAGGACATATAGCTCTTCTGAAAACCCGAATGACATCACACCACGTTACGGAACAAGTAAGAGAAGATTCGACACTGGTTCAAGCGATGGTTACACTTCAGAATATGGAATCAACCCATCTCAGTCGAGCAGTGAACAACATGTGAGTACTTAGTTAAGGTTCCATCGGGTAAGTTTCACCAAAATTATTGGCTTATTAGGATACAATCATCAGGGGTTAACAAAAAAAGTGGTAAGAAATTAGGCTACTTCATTCATTTGTAGCTAAGGGTTATAAAGAACACTGCTTGTGTTCATTTGGTGATCGTTTATGTACAAATTTGTTGTAATATTGGGGCACAAGTTTAATTATTCTGAAATTTAACTTCTATTTCTCCTGTTTCCCGTTTTAACTCAATGATATAAATCCTAAACTTGGCTCGGTACTGCAAACCTTGTCTAGCACTCCAGCTTTATTAATTATATTAATTACTTTTACGTTCTAATCTTGCAAGGTGGTTAAGAGAAGAATATATTTTGCTAATAGATACAGTAATAGCAGCTTTTCACATTATATTCAGGGGTCCGTGATAAAAGCTAAGCTTGCCCATTAAAATAACAAAAGTTGAGATGTTGAAACCCTAGGAATATTTCTCAACTCCTCAATGATCAACTCTTTCTTTCCAAGAACGGAGCTGGGTTTCACCGAGATTGTCACAGTCTTTAAACACTTGGAGTTGGCAAAGATATATGTCAAGAATTCTTCCTCTTCTTCTCTGGCTCCATATTTTCTGTACTCAAATATCTCGAGATGTGACAACATGCATCGAGGAACAGAACACGGTTGGTTCCATGAAAGTGGGATCCGATCCCGGGGCCAAACGGTACATTCCTGAGAAGAAATGATAGTTATATATTTAAAACAAGTCCTGACTAGTATTTTAGTCTATAAAAGCCAGACGATCGAAGAAGAGAGTATATATATATATACACGTACATAAGTTACCAAAAGATCTTTAAGGTTTGGAGCATTTTCAAGTAAGGGTAAGAGTGGTTCCAACCAGTCTGAATTATGCGGATATATAGTTAACTTTATAAGTCGAGAGAAGTTGATGGTGCTACAACGCACAAGCTGCAATGAAACAAACAGAAACGTAATTAGTTAGTTAGATGCGATGGACACTGTACGTAATCGAAACGAACAAGCTTGTAAGATAGATAAAGAGTTAGAGAGCTACAGCTTCATTGGTCATCATAAACAACGTAAGGGACAAGACCCCGGAAATAGATGTTTTGGACTTGTCAATATCCGGGAAAGACCTAACATCGAAAAATGCCTTCTCAAGACAAGGAATATTCTCGAAGGACCAAGAGTCTCTTGAATAATCAGCGATTATGAAGTCTATTAGTGCCGGAGTATCGATAGTCAAACACCTAGCAGTATCGGGAAGTGATGTATAATCGCAATTTTCATACCAGAAGAACTGTAAAGAAGGTACTTTCACACTAAATTTGTTGACATTGTCATGATGTTTGGTATTTCGTTTCACGTCCAAAAGGTCAAGAACAGGGCAGCTCGATAAGAATCTAAAAAGAGAAGCCTCGTCTTTATACACCACATAGAAAAGTTCAAGAGTTGAAAGGGACGGGAGGCAAGCAAAAGAAGGGAAATCCACAAGAATATTGTGAGAGAGAGTAAGTTCCTTGAGTGTCTCGCAGGTGTAAAGGCTCTTGGGTAATCTAGTTGGACCTGTAGACCAACAAAGCTCGAATTTTAGAACACCCACTTGGCGATCAACAGCTTTTGTAAGCCACTTACCGACGTCAGCATCACTAGGACATCCTGGACCAAGTTTGATAAGCAAGACTTCTAAGATAGGTGCTTTGTGGAGTTCCATTGACTTATCAAAAAACCACCAAATGCTCTTCTTGCTCGGATCATTATCATTATCGCTGCTTTCTTTGTAATCAAGTCTAGGCAACATCATCCAGATAAAGCGCCAACGTTTAGACAAAAGCATGGTGGCTACTGCATCTCTAATCGGGACAAGCAACAGTATCGTCACAAGCAAATCTTCGGGTAAAGCGCTGATCCTGTCTTCACAAACTGTTTCTTCTATTTTGGCTTCTGGCATCTTCACGAGGCAAAACCCTAGGGAGAAGATTCACACCTATAGGTCGGACTTATCTAACAAAAACATTATATATATATATATATATATATGAAACCAAAGATATACTTCCCTTATTAGATAGATACAAGAAAATCTAATTAGGTTCCATAAATATATATAAAAATAGAGGTTTTGAGTTTTGACTTATTTTTCTGATAATTTTTAAATAGAAGAAAAAGGTTTTGTGTTCGGCTGTTAGTAGATGTTGTTTCAAATTTTAAGGGTTTTTTTTTTTTGGGACAATTATAATTGAAAGTTGAACATTTTGTAATGTAAGAAAAAAAAAAATTATAATAACCAAAAGCATCATGAAAATTAACCAAAAGCATCATGAATTGAAAAGCTAGTAATAACAGATATCCGAGAAACATCAAATATCCAAAGAAATCCTTTTAACACTCTTTGTTTCAAATATCATCACAAATCATACTAATAAACTTCAGGTTCATTATTTATCAACAGGGAGCATATCAATCCCACCAAGAGTTCATGTTCATGTTCATCAATTATCAACAGAGAGCATCAATCCCACCAAGAGTTCATATTCATGTTCATCAATTATCTCAATCCCACCAAGAGTTCATATTCATGTTCATCAATTATCTCAATCCCACCAAGACTTCCAAATCAGTTTATCGTATCCCCTGAGTTGGTGCTTCATGCTGAGCTCTTGAGATGCCATTTTCTTCTCCATAGTCTTGCCACTGTTCTTAACAGCTTTCTCTCCACGTTTTATCATCTTAGTCTTTTCACGCTCTTCATTTTTCTGCAACATAGAGTCCAGATTCTTCTTCATTTCTTCTTCTGTGAGGGTAGAGACAACTTCTTCCTTCTCTGCAATTTCTTCATTCTCTGCAATTTCTCCCTTCTTCTCAGCTTCTGCGAGTTTCTTCTTATTCTGTTTGCTTACCTTTCTCATCATTTTTTTTTTAGTAGCCTGAAACACCTCATCCATCAGATCTTTTGGGATCTGGTGTCATTAACAATGAAAAAAGAAAGAAAGATGTAAGGATAAGAAGAAATTCACACGAAATCCGAGTAGAAGAAGAACAGTGATTCAAAAAGATGAACAGTGAAAGATGTCAAATCAGATGAAATCTAATCACCTTGCAGCCTGGATCTTCGCTGAGAGTCCACTTTGCCTCTACCAATTTGACACGGAATTTTTCCAGGAAACTACAGATCATTATATAGAGTCAAAACCAATTGGTAACCACAGATCAGAGCAAAATTTTCCAGGACTACGCATAGAACGATGGAGTAAAAACAAATCGGTAACCACAGTTCAAGCGACGGAGGACGATTTTCCAAGAAACCACACATAAAACGACGGAGTAAAAACCAATCGGTAACCACAGTTCAAACGACGGAGGAATATATTCCGGGAAATTGCGAATCACATTGTCAAGTAAACTACACATAAAACGATGGAGTAAATACCGATCGTTAACCACAGATCAAACAACGGAGAAACATTTTCCGAGAAACTACGCATCAAATTTTCCAGAGATGATGAAGTAAAAGAAAGAAAAGAGTAATCGAGAACGCACCTCTCAGGAATGCGTTCGTCAGTGTAATCCTTGGAGAAGAGACTCAGATTTGTATCATCCGTAGCTCCAGAAAAAGATTTCCAGAAATCGTTGATGGCATCGTCCAAATGAGCCCAAGGTTTTTTCTCCGCCATTGCTGATGAGAGTGAAATCTTGAGAGAGAGAAAGAGAGAGGGAGAAAAATGGGAAAGAAGGAAAATGAAATGATATCTAACCGTCTAAGAGGGAGTGCGATTAGATAGAACACATTTTGTTCTGTTAACGGTTTTCAACAGCGTAGCATGATGAGGAGGTGCGATCACCTGCGACGCGCCCTATAGAGGCTACGATCACCTGCGAACGCACCCTACAGAGGCTACAGTACACCTTAAATGTGGCGACAGAGGTTTCCACCGGATCCGGAGAAATCGACTTAGATGTGGTGGTAGAACGAAACTCGCCGCAGGGAAGCTGCTGAAGGGAGCGGTGGAAGACATATGTTAAAAGTACCCCCTCCACCGGAACTGTAAAGACGTTTCTGAGAATTTGAGTCATTGCTGATTAGTTTTCAAAACGAAAAGAAACTGAGATCTGGTCGAGACGACGAAGAAGAAGAAGAAGAAGAAGAAGAAGAAGATGTGCAAAAATGAAAACAAATTGTTCCTTTTTTTTTATCTTTGGTCAACTATGACAATGGGCGAGATGGGCTTATTGTCAATGATGTTCCATAGGCCTTTCTGAGCCCATCCATCATCATTTACAATTTTACATTCTTAAATGATGTCGCTTCGATTTGAGCTACCGAATTATATATTTTCTCTACATAATAGATACAGTAATATTCCTTTTTTTTTTTTTTTGCATTACATATGTTTTGTTTAATTAATTAGTTCAATTGAAAAAGGTTGATTTTGCCCATCTCCATAATTCTCTAAGGATACCTTTAGCTTGTTTAAACCTTTCTTTAGACGTTGCATTACGTTGTCATATATACTGTATGTTGTTACACACAGCGAGAAAACTTAACTTGTGTTCAGTTGGGGGTCATTTTTGTATAATTTTCTTCTAATTTGTTTAATATATATTTTGTTTTCTTCTCCGATTTGGAGTTTTAATTTTCAATCTCTAAGTTGCAGCAAGCCAATGTTTTTTTTATTTTCTCGATACAAGTGGCTAGACATCGAAGGAGAACTTTCTATAAATAAAAACTGATCCCGTGAAACTCGTTTACTTGACTCGTTGAATTATACATACAAAGCCCACATTTTCTAAAAATAGCCTTATCTATTTTTACTGTACTTAATTATATGTATGACGAGAATACTTGTAATGAGATCAGTAAGATAAACGAAGTTCTGCTAAGAGTAATAGAGAGATAAGAGATTGTTTTTTTTTTTTTTTAACACTAGAGATAAGAGATTGTTATCAACAACTTTTTTAATCATGAAATTTGCTACCTGTTTCATAGTTTCTTATGTTCTTGTTTTTCTCGTTCTGAGCGCTTGTAAAGGTAAATACTATATATACTTTGATTTTGTTTCCTTGCTTTAAGGAATTTATAAAATCATCCATTGTTATGAATCGCAAAAACATTAATGTTGGGAAAACAGTAGTGTTCTAAAGATCATGCACTATATATCAAATATATATATATATGTAGTAACTGTCTTGAACTAATAAAAAAAACTAACAATTAATTATTTTTGCGGTTGATATATGTATATAAAATCACAGAAGTGGAAGCTGAGGGACTGTGTAATAGAATAGAAGACATAGATGGGAATTGCGACATTGAGGGAGAGAAGGAGTGCTTGAAGTTCATGAGGAATAAATATAAGAAAGAAAGACATGTTAGCTGCACATGTACTAACCTTTACATGTATCGCAAGACCAAACGCTTTTGCGACTGTAAACATCAATGCTCAAGTACTTGAAACTACGTGTACAACTCCATCAACCATCATCGATATCATCATCATCGTTTTTTTTACTAGTATTATTTACTCAATCCAAGTTATGTTATTCACATTTTTTCTTTTTTTTTTGTCTTTCATCATATATATAAATAAAAATACTTAATAAAGTTATCAGTTAATCATTTTTTGCAAGTCAATAAATCTATCTTCCACGTTCAACTGTTCCACATTGTCATGATCCAAGTATTAGTTTCCGTTAATTCATTTTTATATGAAGATAATTATTAATCTAGAAATGTATACAACAGGGGAATGTACGGTACGGTTCGTCGGATCGTGAGTATTTATCTCGATTCTAAGTTTCTAATAACTCTCCTCGATCGTGGTCCATATATACCTTAATCAAAGTATCAAAGTATATATAGTATATATATAGGAGAACTTTTATAATATCACTGTTAATTATATATAACCCCTGTGAATTCTATAGCTACACACAACAGTATAATATTTACATATATATATATATATATATAAATGAAATATCTGCGAAAAGTTAAAAAGTATCGGAATTCGGAAATTACTAATTCAGTGATTAGTCGATGAAGAAGCCAACCAAAAGAAAAGGTTAGCCAATTGACACATTGACAGGTGAGGAACATGCAATTAAAAAAATATATATATTCACTAAGTCTGATAATCTATACTTTGACTCACTGGTCTTTTCTGAGGATCTATTTTTAATTTGCTATATACTAATATTTTTTCTGTTTTTTACAATAACGATAATTGTACAAATTCAGTTCTTGTTCCACTACTAATCCCGGATAATTGTATTTCTTTTTTTGTTTGAAAACCGGATAATTGTATTTCTTTCTTATATCTAACTCTTGTGTTGTACTAGAAAAATTTTCTTTAAACAAAACAAACTCTCTTACACGTCCGAAAAGACAATTTTGATTTTTTTTTTTCCTTTTTCTTACGCATTATTTATTATTATGAATACTGACGGCAGATGTCTAAAATGGAGATGCAAATATTCATCTTATCCTCTCTTCCCTCCTTCTGGGACCTAACTGGTTTCGATGTCTAAAATGGAGATGCAAACAGCTCACTGATTACCCATAAAACAGCTTCATATAACTTCAGTTTGATATATTTCAGGAGCTCATATTGGACCAGAACCGACTACTGACAGATTTGTTGTTGTCATGGTATGTTAATTTGTAATTATCCAAGACTTTCATTTGTGGGATGATGTATTAGTCGTTTCAAACATTGATCTATCATCTTCTGCTAAATATTTGAAGTTTTGATTGTGTGGTTGACAATGGTTGGTAGATTATTTCATTTCCACCTCTCATAAAGGGTTACTTCTACCTGTTTGTTTCCCAGTCTGGACCTGATGAAAGAAGCATTCCGAGGAACACAGTAGCGGTTCAAGCAGATATGACATTTAGTGGTATTACAACTTTTGGGACTGCCTTTTTGTCAAAGTTTGAATGCTCTTTGATGCCTCACCTTGTATGTGTAACCTTATACTTCTACAGAATGTTCATTGCTTTTTCTTGTATCGATTTGCTGATAATTGTTTATCTATTCATCTTTGTTTAAGCTGGTGGAGCATGCAACATTTGTTGATACCCCCAGGAGTTTTATCAGGTGAAAAGAAAAGGACACAGCAAGCTTATGAATTATAACTGGTGTCACGTCATGGTTTGCCTCTAAGTGTGATCTCATCCTCCTCCTATTTGACCCACATAAGCTGGATGTAAGTGATGATTTCAAGCCTGTAATTTCATCTTTACGCGGTCATGATGACAAGATCCGCGTAGTTCTGAATAAGGCTGACCAAGTGGACACTCAGCAGGTTGACACCTCAATCGATTATCGAGTCTTATTTCCCCTTTTCCTTTCACTTCTTTGATTGTTTTCCATGTCCTAATATATTGACACGTCTGTCTCTGTATCTTGTATAGCTAATGGGGGTATATGGAGCTCTCATGTGGTCGCTTGGGAAAGTTCTCAATACTCCTGAGGTTTCCCGTGTCTATATTGGGTAAATATTCTAGATATCCTCTTATAAAGCGTACTTCTTTCTTCAACTTGTTGGCAGTGTTTTGCTTACATAAAAAACTGTTTGAAACTAGAATTTATGTTTTGATGTCCTTGTTTGTTTGCTTTGAACAGTTCGTTCAGTGATAAACCCATAAATGACGCTGCAACTGGTCCAATTGGGAGCAAGATGACCTTTTCGCTGCTTTAAAAGACATTCCAAAGAAAGCTTGCAATCGTCGAGTGAGTGTGAACATCAAAAAGGAGCTATCAAGAGGGAGAGAGCTATGGTTTATGCTTTGAAAGAAACTGTAGCAGCACTGTATTGAACATCAAACTTTACATTTCCACTCTCTTATCTAAAATCTTTTCTTTAATTTCTCACTAATTAATAAATAGCACAATTTGAGAATAAGAGAGTAGCTTATAAATCAGCACCACATAATAACTCTTCCCTGGTTACCTTTTGGAAACATCGGTTTTGATATTCGTCAAAATCACATTACATCGAATAGTCAGACCAATTACAGATCCTTTGTTCCTTTGTCCTTTGACGACAATGCACAAATGATATAAACATTGATTGCCTTGGGTTTGGTTGTTTACAAAAAAAAAAAAAAGATCGATGTTCTAATCTCTAATGACCAAAGTTCCCAACTGACAACAAAATCATCATCATCATCTTACTTCTCTAAGAAGTTTTATCAACTATTTTACACGCATACCCATTAAATTAAGCTTTGGAGATTCTACATGATATGTAACCACACCACCTCTTCTATATGGTGTTCCTGCTGCTGTAGCTCCATCGTTTGTCGCAGTTCTTGAAGCTTTTGTTGGATCATTTGGACGTAGTTTCTTTATCACTTTAATTAAGATGATCACGTAAAGACTCGACCCCAAAACAACCCATAGTATCTCAAACAAATCAGAGTACCGATCTTTAGATGAAGCTACTAAGGTTTCGCCTGTGTCAAAGGAGACAACAATTTCTTTGCTTTGGTTTGTGCAAAACATTTATCACATGATAAGTTGAAGTTCCATAGCCTAGTCTATAATCAGTGTAATTAGAAGTAGCTCACCAGTAGCAGGGAGAGTGATGCAGATTCTTTCTGTGAATTGCTTTGATGTTAACACATTCACCTGAAAAAGGTTGATGAATATACTTAACTGTTTTACTAGTATGGTAAGGATCCTGAAGAGGGTTTAAGTGAGAAATCACCTTGTACATAGCATACCCTGCGATACCATAATCTTCTCTTTTGATCAAGCTGATCGATAACTTACCTTTGTTGTCCCAGTCAATTTGAACATCTGCAATGAGCAATATTAAGTACGTTTTTTGCAATTTTTCATAACAGAACGAAGAAAAAAACGAACTAACAGTGGATATACGAGATTTACCAGTGTTCCCCAGTATTAAAATGATGTTTGTGTTTGAATCCGGGTTTATATATAGCTGCAAGAATATTTCCAACTGACTCGCATAAAGCACATATCCTGAAAATGTAGACATTGCTTAACGAAGAAACTTACCTTGCTTGGTCCTTTTACAGAAAACCCTCCAATGAGAAGTGCAGATGCAGATCCCGAAACTTGATGCGCTTCATTGAGTGAAGCAATAACGGAGAAAGACACATAGGGTTTCATGTATTCTGCTATAGACATGGAGTGAACCAGATACTTTGGTGAGTATGGGAAGAAAAGGCAAAAAGTGCTCCCACTATCAATATCCGTCCATGGCTTTGCGTATCTTAAATAAGAGTCAAAGAAAAATAGCATTTATAAATATATACACACATAAATTCACTGCAAGAAAGTATAATTGAAGTATGCATCAATACCCTATAAACGAAGGGTCTACTTGGCAGTTAAAAGTGGCTTTGTTTCCATTTTCAGAGACTACAAACCTGTTCTCCCTGTTGCAGTCATATCAGTAAATTATCATCATCAGTGAATAATTTGTTGCATATGTGTTTACAATGCAACACTAAGAGATCACGGACCTGAATTTCACTGGAAAGTCATATCCTTCTGCAGGTGCGTGGACATTTGTTATCGTTTCTCTCGGAGAGCCAACAAATATGGTGTTTCCAAGTAGCAGTGTGAGTTTTGTTTGCATTTTTAAACGATGACCTTCAAATAAAATTGTGCAGATGCGACATAGATCAGTAGCAAGATAAAGAATATCCTATAGAACTAATGCCCAAGAAAAAGCATGAAAAGATAGTAATATTACCGTGAGCTGAGCCTTGGCTGATCGTTTTAGCTTGGCCAGATGTCAATGCCACATTGACGGATAGGTTACTTCTGTTTGACGTAACCCGTTTACCAGATACTTGATGATCCACCCCTAAATTTATTGCAAGTGTCTTAATTTTACAAAAAGAACTTAATTTCTTGATGATTCACCCCATTAAAAGGCCTTTATCATGTAGATTTGATTTGAAATTTTACCTACTATGCTGAAATTTAACAAAGTTCCAGTGTGAATGACCGGGTTTTGAGGACAGATATAAGCCCCAACTGAAACCTGATAAAAGAAAACACCTGTGATATTAGCCAATATCGAATATCATACCTTCTGCTACACGAGAACTATTTACAACAAAACCCCACAAACAGCTCCCTCCAGTCACTGAAAAATTTACCTTTGGGTGAAAAAATATTGAATATCATACCTTCTGCTACACGAGAACTATTTACAACAAAACCCCACAAACAGCTCCCTCCAGTCACTGAAAAATTTACCTTTGGGTGAAAAAATATTGAATTATTACTACAGACCTAGTTTTGTTCATTCATAATTGCAGATACTCATTGCAAACCATCCATGCTTCCAATGTATGCATCAACCTATCAATCTATCTTTTTCCAGTTTTTATGGGGAAACACTTGCTAATGGGTAGTATTTACCTTCGTGTTAGGATTGGAAAAGACCAGGTTGAACTCTGGTATGACTCGTAGTGCGGAAACCAACTGCATATTCAACCAATTTACAGAAATAAGAACAGTTTCTGGATATTAACAAGGGCAATTCAGAAAACTGAAGGGAAATCTAACTGGAGCCTTAAGCATGATGAAAAAATGTGGAAGTAACGAATAAAGCTACTACAATAAGTATTCCATAATCCATACCTGTAAGATGAAGGTATCTGGAGTGACAACATTGATAGATGGTGTTTGAAAGTGGCCAGCGACCCTGGTGTCCTCAAGAATAACTGTTGTTTTCCACAAGCTTAATGCTTTAGTCAGATCTATCAAAGAACCCACTTGAGCTACAGAGGAGTTTAACACAGACCATCTGTGATGTAATGACGGTAGATGCACGGCTGCAAATGAACAAACAATGAACAAATCAAGAAAGAGATTGATAAGCAACATAACATAGTATGTCACATTCAAGCTACAATTACAAGCATACAGAAGAATCTGAATCAAGTAATGAACACCTCTGAAACATCCTAAAAAGAATAGTCCTGCCAGCTTAGTATGACAATTTACAAAAGATGCCCAACACATTTTCTTCATTTTTACATAAGTATCAAACAACCAGAGTTTTAAAATACAAGATTATCGAATAACTAAGCTGCAGACAAACCTTGAGGAACATTCCCACGGATGACATTTAGAGTGTAGCCAAAAGAAGCTCCCACAAGGACGTAGACTGCTGAAAATAGTTCAAGAGACATGACCTCTGCTACGGCAACTACTATTTCATCGGTTATATGGGTAAGAGGAGCATCAAGCAGATGAACAGAAACCTTCTCATGTCCAATTCCGGTTCCCTTCACCACAAACAAATCTGAAAATACCCCCTGCATTTTACAATGTCACCTTAGATCGCTAAGCCATGAAACTTTTAGACTCAGTAATTCACACTCAAAATATATACATACACCGTCTTCAAGCTTTTTCTGGATATCCAAGTGGGCACAGAATCCTCCACAGTCAGTCAACGGAGATTCCTTCAAAGGAACATGAGCAAGGTGCTGTGTTGATCCTCCACTACCAGGCATCAGCTTCCAGATGAGTTGTAGACCCACCAGAGAGCGGAACTCGTTCTCTGCAGATAGATTATCATATAAAAACATTAGGCTGTAGACATATGTAACTCCTGAGAATGTCGATGCTAAACTAAAATCCAATTGTCATGTAAGGAACGAAGAAAAAACTATTGAGAATTACTAACCTTCATTATCAAAAGCGCGGACTCTAAGCATGGAAAGTCCATTAAGATCAAGCTTGATCCGTGAGAAGATGCCAAAGAACACCGTGCAGCAGATCATGATCCTGGTCTGTATATCAGTGGCATAAAATGCAGTCTCCTTTCTCCCACTATACGAGGCAATCGATTTCACACACGCGCGATGACTATCATGATGATCCCATGACCTGCAAATTAGAACCCTAATCACTTAGATTACACAGATTTGCAAACTGAACAAAGAATTCAAAAAAAAATGGGTAAGAAAACAGAATGTGTCATTGCCGCAGAATCCTGATAGAATTCAGCAGTAAAAACGATATCAGAAATTAAGCATTCCTTGATCATCATGGTCTAATAGACTACGAATCTCTCTAATACATACAAAAGAACCCAGTTAAGGAAAAGAGAAAGCTAAGAGTGCCTCGATGAAGCTCATTCTATTCACAGTTTAGCAAATATCTGAGCTGAGCTTATAATGATTAAGATAAGAAGAGAAATTGGTTTGGGTAATGTACCATTTAAAGCCAACTGGATTCTTCATCTTCGGAGGTATTAGTGTTTTAAGATCAAGGATACGTGGACCAGAACCCAACTGCGATGAAATTTCTCCAGCCGATAGCAAAAGAAGGAGAAAGAATAAACACAAGGAGAAACGAACCATTTTTGGTTTTCTTCTTTTTGCCACATCAACTCAAACAAAAGAGAGTCACTGAAGAAGAAGAAGAAGCTTTTTGATTTAGTGAAAATCGACGATGGATGAGACTGAAAGCTCCCTAAAATGATTCGAGGCAGATTGGATCAATGGAAAGGGAAATAAATGTTGAGGGAAACGACGGTGACGTGGCAGAATTATCCGAAAGTACTGAACCGGTACCCAACCCCGAATGCCCAATTGCCTATCGGTGGTCTCGTTTTAGCATCGTTCTGGATTTTCCAAAGGGTTGTTCACGCGCTGATGAGATTTCATTTTTTTTTCTGGAAATAGAAATGAACATCGTCGTGTTTCCTTTTTTTTTTTATGGGATTGATTTGGTTATACATAGTACTTTTAGTAATGTTGCGTTTTGTCTTCTTTTTTTTTTTCCCCCTACTTTTATATCTTTACTACTAAAATAAAATAAAAGTGAAATATATATATATATATATATATATATATTTTTGGACCAACTAAAAAAGTGAAAAATATTAATAGGGAAGTGGATGTTTTAAAAAAGTATGTATATTCTAAAAGTAAATAGTTGATCCGTCAAACTCGTTAATTATGTTGAAATCGTTGAATCTTCCAAAGCATAATATTCTAAAAAAAGATATATGCATCTATTTTTACTGCATCTCGAATATATTAATCATGCATTTGTTGTTGATAAAGAAGAGAGATTTCGAGAGGCAAACACATTAACAATAATTGTTTTGCTGCATGCAACCATCGAGATAATCTTTTTTAATTATCAGTTTTTTTAGTCATGAGATCTGTTACTTGGTTCATAGTTTCTTATACTATCATGCTTCTCGTTCTAAGAGGTGGTAAAGGTATTAGTATATATTAGCTAGCGTTTCTTGTATATATTACTCGAATGATATTTAGTTATCTAAATGATCTTTAACTATATATAACGGGTTAACGATTTTTAATTGTGTGGTTGATAAAATTAATGAATAAAAGTGGAAGCAGAGAAGCTGTGTACAACGATAGGAGACTTGGATGGTAAATGTAGCCATGACGGAGAAAAGCTGTGCATGAGATACATGACGGATCAAACTAAAAAAAAGTTTCTTAGTTGCACATGCAATAACGTTGTCATGTTACACAACAAGTACAAACACTACTGCGAATGTAAATCTCACTGTACTCCAAAATAATCTCCTTTCAATTGTAATTCTTTAGTCCTTAATTAATTAACCACGTCCATATATATATATTTTCTACTACAAAAATAAGTAAGTTACGAGAGTTTCTTAATTTGTAGATGTTCAACTGCATGTTTCATATTGTAACCTTAGATTTATATATATATATATTAATTTTTTATTTTAACACTTGAACAGTGGTAACAAACCATCAAATTTTTGATCAACATCCTACGAGAAGAAGTAAAGTTTGCCTAAATTTGAAGCATACCGGGGGTAAATTAGATAGTATTGGATTATTTGGGGTACAATTTACAAAATTCTAAAGCATAGCGGGTGGTAAATTACATAGAATATAAGTTATAGGGTTATTACGAAAGTAAATTTAATCTATCAAATTATATTTAAAAAAAAAGAGGAAAAAAGGACAAATTGACTCGAATAATACTTAGAAGAAAATGGAAACTGTATGTGACCATAAACCCTAGTACCCTTCCTCTATTTTCTTCTTCTCTCTTCCTCCTCTCTCTCTCTCTGTGTCTCTCGCCGGTGAGCAAAGATGTCGATTCCTTGTCTAGCAGAAGAGACAGCCAAAACGGTTCTGCGCCAGGTACAAAACTTGTCTTCTTCTTCTTCTGTCTAGTCTCTCTATTGCTTCACCAGTTCTTTTCCAATAATGTTGTGTATTCGATTATTGTTCAGGTGGAGTTCTACTTTAGTGATAGCAATCTCCCCATTGATGATTTCCTCAAGAAGACGGTCACAGAGAGTGAAGATGGCTGTAAAGTTTTCTTACTCTTAAACAATTCAATTGCTGTGTGTTTTTTTTTAATTGTTATTGTGCTAAGTGATATTTTTTTTTTGGTTTGGTCAAACAGTGGTTAGCTTGGCCTTGATTTGCTCATTCAGTAAGATGAGAGGATATTTGAAGCTCGGTGATTCCAAAGGAGATGATATTCCTGAAGACACCATTAAAGCTGTTGCTGATACTCTTCGAACCTCTTCTGCTCTCAAGATTTCAGAGGATGGTGAGTTTTTGTTACAAATTGATGGAATTATATTTCTATTGGCTTCTTGTTTATGGTGTTATTGGATATAGTTCAACAATTCCTTTAGTTGATTCAGATGAGGTAGTGAAATCTTAGCAGATATATAGTTAGTTGAGAGTCTCAATTATAGATGAAGGGCTTGTGTACTTTAACATTAATCCTTTTAATCGGACAAGCAAAAGTGTTAGCTACATTGAGATTTGTTTTTGTATTCGGAGTGTTTATAAGTTTGTTAATTTAATGGTACTCAGTTAGGGGAGAAATCTTTTACAGTTTAGTGATCACCTTTTTTTCTTCTTTTTCTTACAAAGGGAAAAAGGTTGGTAGGAGTACTCAGCTGTTGAAGCTGGAAGACTTGATTGAGCAGCTAAATGCTAGAACAGTAGCTGCGTCACCTTTCTCCTATGATGTTAAGAGGGAAGACGTGGAATCCTTTTTCAGTCAATATGGAAAGGTATTCCATTATAGACTACACTATTAGTGTTTCGCTATTACTCAAAATTTTACCAATACATTAACAGTTAGATTAAGTGATGTTACCATGGCGTAATATATGTATTTATTTTTCTCTTTCAGGTTAACAGTGTGAGGATGCCTCGTCATGTGGCAGAATCGAGGGTATTTTCTGGTGTTGCCTTGGTTGAGTTCCCTACAGAAGAGGATGCCCAGAATGTTATGAAGCAAAATTTGGTCTTTGCTGGTCAGGAGTTGGAGCTGAAACCAAAGTAATTCTACTTGAAACATAATATGTCCTGTTTGCTGACTGTTTCTCATTTTACAGTTCTTTCTATTGATTTTTTGGATGAATAACTTATAGATGAAATCTTTTCAGGAATGATTTTGATGATGATAGGGAGAAGGATGAAGTCAAGTTTGCTAATTACCAATCACAAAAAGGTTCTGCAAAGCAGAAGAATGGTTCTGATCACAAAACCAATTCTGATTATGAGCCAGAGTAGGGGTTTGACTGTTGCTATTATTTTTCGTGTCTTTTCTTGCTAAATTTTCTCTTGATCTGATTGTGGTTATTTAATCATATGATAGTTATCCCAAGGGTTTAATCATATCATTCACCCTCAAGCGTTCAGATGAAGAGGGTACCACAGAACAAAAAGGTTCTGAGGAGCAAACCGATAAGACAATGGGAGAAAATGAATCAAAGCCAGCAGATACTCCTGATGCGGATAAAGAAAACACTGACGAGGTTCAGGCCCAGGGAGCAGATGATGAAGATGATGAGAAAGAAGAAAAAGGTGCTCTAGCTACCCATAAAGATAATAAGGAAGTTGTCTTACGGGAAGATCTCAAGGCTGTTTTTGGAAAATTTGGTGATGTCAAGGTACTAAATCAGTTCTATTTAGCTGTATCTCATATAACATTTTGTTGTTGTTTTTTTTGTCAGAATAACGTTTTGTTGTTTAATAACCCATTGTTGATATTGATTCCTTTGTTCTTTTTGCTGTGAAGTTTGTGGATTTCAAGATGGGATCTGAGACTGGTTACCTTAGGTTTGATGAACCTGAAGCATCCCAGAAAGCCCGTGCAGCAGCAGTATTAGCCAAAGAAGGTGGACTGGCCGTGAAGAATTTTATTGCTGTCCTAGAACCTGTGACTGGTAAAACCACATTTTCAACTTCCATCTTATCTTTATCTAAGTATATACTTGTTCTGCCTGAGTGAAATGTTTACTTGTTTTAATTGCGATGCCAGGCGAAGCTGAGAAAGAGTATTGGACGCTCCTTCGCAGCAAAGATCGGTTTGACAAGGGTGGCCGTGGAGGAAGGTGAGTTCATGTTTTTGTTATTAAACATAATCAAATGGAGTTTTGTTGGGGTGACCCGAAGAAGCAATAATCATATATAATTGTCATGGCCTATGCAGGGGAGGAAGAAGAGGAGGGAGATTCGGGCGTAAGAGGGGATCAGATTCCCCGGGTGGTCGCTGGAACAAAGCTCAGAAGGTCGAAGCATGAGAGAGCTAGGTTTCTACTTGTTTCTTGTGTTATTTAATATCTTTCTCTAGTTGCAACTTTAATTTTTTTGTATACCTGAGAGTCAAAACCGTAAACCCTACTTATGACTCTTGTGATGATATAACTAATAGCAAATTTTGGTTAAGTCATATGTTGGTTTTGTCTTTTGTTTTGAATTGTGCAGAATCTGTCTTTTTTTTTTGTTGGTTCTCTATTATGATGTGCTTTCTCTTTCATCATGTTTTAAATCTTAAGTTTCTTTTGGAAAGCTTTCCCAAATGACGAATCAACTAATAATAACGACATCAAAAAGTATTCCACTGTCTACTTAATGCTATAGTACAAATGTTACCACTGTATCAACTAACTCACACTGGAGTTGGTCGTTTTAAATATTTTTGAGAATCAAATTGGAAATTCTTGGTCCTTTCGGTTGACTTTGTCCACATTGTTTTTAGGGTTATATGCTGACTTTACCGAATAGCTAGCTGTTACTGGCAATTTCATCATCGCCCCTTTAAAATTCAAAAAAAAAAAACAAAAAATGTCATCTCACCAAAATTTAAAGAAAAGGTAGATATGCTAATAAGTCGTATTTCAATGCTGTTCAGAGGAAACAAAATCTCAAAAAAAAAATGAACTTTATTATTATGACGGGAGAGACGAGAGAGACTAGTTTAGCTAGATTCAGAGATTAAAATCAACGGCTGAGATCACTTTCCCTTTTTGTTTTGATCTCTCTCACTTCGAATTCCGCCTCTCCCTGTTTGAGTTTTGAATACCTCTTCTCTTCTCTTCTCTCTCTCTCTCTCTCTCTATTTCCGATTTGTGGTCTTCTTCTTCGTCTGGATTCACAGCGTCGTCTTAATTACTTGGATTATACTTAGATTTCGTGGATCTGCCAAGTGTGAGGCTTACTCGTTTGACCTTTGTCTCCGTCTCTTGTGGTCACATTTTGGTTTGTTTTTTTTCACCCAGACTCTTTCCCGATTTTTGAACCAACATTTTTTTTTTTTAAATCTACTCTTTGAATCTTCTCTAGCGATTTCGTTGAAAGGTTCGATTTTTTTCAGAGAAAGGTCGAAGCTTTTTTTGAGGTTTTTGTTCGAGGTTCTTTCATTTCAGCTTCTTCTCTTAGGTTTTTGTTTTTGTTTGGATCCACTCTCTTAATCTAAAGCTGCCTTCTTTCAATTTTATTTATTTATTGTGAATTCTTCGTTGTTTTGACTTTTAGTTTCTGGGAATGTTTACTCCTTTGCTCAGTTGTTATTGAATATGTAAGCTAATGCTGATTGTTAAGAAGTCCGACTGTGTTTTTGATTTTATGGTTTTATCTTTGTTTCAGATTGTTGCATTGCGCCTGGCTTATGATGATTCGTAAGACACATCAAAGAAATCGACTTTGGGGTGTGTCTTTTGGCTTTCTTTGCTAAGTATGAAGCGTGAGATGAAAGCACCTATTATTCCACCAGAGGGTTTCCAAAGCGAACTTAAAGGGAAACACGGGTACGCTCCTCCCTTCTCACTTCTCTTTTCTTCTGTTGCCTTTCAATATTGAAGATTGTTCTGCTTTTAGCACCAACTTTGGCATTCAACGACACTTTCTCAGATTAATGTTGCAAACTCTTTTTGACATTTCATAGGAGGACATCTGGCCCTGCAAGACGATCCACCAAAGGACAATGGACGCCTGAAGAGGTGGGTTCCTTTCCTGTGTCTTTTTTGTTGTCTGTCTGATTCTTCCATGCTTTATTTAATGTTTCCAGGAACACTGACTGAGCGTAATCAGTTGGTTATATCACACCCTATTGTTGCTTTGTACAGTTCCATTTAACTCGTTGACATTAGCCACCCTTCGCACGTACTGAATATTTGTCTCTATGATAAATTCTGTTTTCCTGGATCAGGACGAAGTCTTGTGCAAAGCTGTTGAGCGTTTTCAAGGAAAGAACTGGAAGAAGATAGGCAAGTTGAATAGGGAATTATAATATGTAGTCTTTAGTTAGTATTATGAAAGCAATGTGTGATTTTATTTGATTCACCTTTTCAGCTGAATGTTTTAAGGATCGGACTGATGTCCAGTGTCTTCATAGATGGCAAAAGGTCTTGAACCCAGAGCTTGTCAAAGGACCGTGGTCGAAAGAGGTGATTTGGTGAATTGCTTTATATGCTTTACTCAATTTGAGTCTTTCACACCTTAGCATTTGTAATGTGTTCAATGAAATATCATTTTTTCCATATTTTTAAAGGAGGATAACACTATAATTGCTCTGGTTGAAAGATATGGGGCAAAAAAATGGTCTACTATATCTCAGCATTTACCTGGGCGCATAGGGAAACAGTGTAGGGAAAGGTATGCACAACTCTCTACTTCGTTTCCTGTAAAATGGTTTTTTTTATACTACACTTCATACATTGGGTAGTACTTCAATGCACATGAACAATATTGTGGCTGATGTAGGTGGCATAACCATCTTAACCCTCTGATCAATAAAAATGCTTGGACTCAGGAAGAAGAACTGACTCTAATTCGTGCGCATCAAATTTATGGAAATAAATGGGCAGAACTAATGAAACTTTTGCCAGGAAGGTAAGTATTGTCTTTTTCATGGGTCCTAGTATAACAACAGTCATAAAGAATTTGTGGCCTCGTATGCGATGGAATAGTGTTTTTTGCTGCTGACTATTGTGGTCTATCCTTCCTGCTTTGGTGATTTGCTTATTTGTTCTTACTTTCCCATAGGTCAGATAATTCGATAAAAAATCACTGGAACAGCTCAGTTAAGAAGAAGTTGGATTCCTACTATGCTTCTGGCCTTTTAGATCAGTGTCAAAGCTCGCCATTAATTGCCCTTCAGAACAAATCTATCGCTTCATCTTCCTCGTGGATGTACAGCAGCGGAGATGAAGGTAATTCAAGGGCAGGGGTTGATGCTGAAGAATCAGAATGCAGCCAAGCTTCAACTGTTTTTTCACAGTCAACCAACGATTTACAAGAGGAAGTTAAACCTGGAAATGAGGAATTTTACATGCCTGAATTTCATTCAAGAGCAGAGCACCAAATCTCAAACGATGCAGAGCCGTACTACCCTTCCTTTGAAGAGGTCAAAATTGTTGTGCCCGAAATATCCTGTGAAGCAGAATGCTCAAAGAAATTTCAGAATCTTACTTGTTCTCATGAGGTTAGAACTACCACAGCTACGGAAGATCAATTGCAGGGTATGTCTAATGAAGCTAAACAGGACCCCGATCTAGACTTATTGACTGATAACATGGACAATGATGGAAAAAATCAAGCACATCGACAAGCTTTTCAAAGTTCAGGAAGATTAAGTGAACAACCTTCTTTGCCAAATTCGGACACAGATCCAGAAGCTCAAACTTTGATCACAGATGAAGAGTGTTGTAGGGTTCTTTTCCCAGATACCATGAAAGATAGCTGTACGTCTTCTATTAAGCAAGGTCGGAATATGATTGACCCTCGAAAGGGCAAAGGATGTCTTTGTTCTCAGTCTGTAGAATCCCATGCTCATGAAACTGGAAAACTTCCAGCTTTATCCAGGCATCCTTCAAGTTCTGAGGTCCAGGCGGGTCATAATTGTGTCCCTTTATCAGATTCAGACTTGAAGGACCCAGTTTTACTCCGTAATGATTCCAATCCTCCTATACAAGGTAGTCACCTTTTTGGAGCTACTGAGTTAGAATGTAAGACTGTCACAAATGACAGTTTCATTGACACTGATGGACATGTAACTTCCCATGGCAATGATAATGATGGTATAGAACAACATGGGCTTTCATATATTCCCAAGGATTCTTTGAAGCTAGTACCACTGAATAGTTTTTCTTCTCCTTCTAGAGTGAACAGGATTTATTTTCCTATCGATGATAAGCCAGCTGAAAAGGACAAAGGAGCTCTTTGTTATGAACCTCCACGTTTTCCAAGTGCAGATATTCCTTTCTTCAGCTGTGATCTTGTACCATCAAATAGTGACTTACGTCAAGAGTACAGTCCCTTTGGTATCCGCCAGTTGATGATTTCTTCGATGAATTGTACAACTCCTTTAAGGTTATGGGATTCACCGTGTCACGAAAGGAGCCCTGATGTCATGCTTAATGATGCTACGAAAAGTTTAAGTAATGCACCTTCCATCTTAAAGAAGCGACATCGAGACTTGCTGTCACCTGTGCTTGATAGAAGAAAAGACAAAAAGCTTAAAAGGGCTGCGACTTCCTCCTTGGCTAAAGATCTCTCATGCTTAGATGTAATGCTTGATGGAGGAGATGATTGCATGTCTACTCGTCCGTCAGAATCTCCTGAAAATAAAAATAGACATGCATCCCCTTCCAAAGCCAAAGATAATAGATATTCTGCATCAGGTTGGTCAGATCAAGAAATGATTCCGATAGATGAGGAACCAAAGGAAACCTTAAAGTTAGGTGGAGTGACTTCTATGCAAAATCAAAAGGGATGTAATGAAGGTGGTGCTTCAGCTAAAAATGTAAGTCCGTCTTTGTCCTTGCATATTATTTGGTATTACTTATTGAATCTCAGTCATCTCATTCTCTGAGGTCTATGGCTGTAAGGTGCAATATCTGGTATACATTTATTGACTCTATTAGTGAACTTCTTGGTGCTTAAAACATTCATCTAGTTTGTTGAAAGCTTATCCTGTGAGATCATATCAGTCCCATTTACTCAAACACATTGCATCTAGTTATTTGACTGTCTATATTGATGATAATAGATGTATAATTGGTGCTAAATCCACAATAAGGTAACCTTACAAATCTCGTGCTTGCTCTTGCACCAGGACCAAGAAACTTCTGGAACTTTTGTTGAGATACAACTGTGTTCTCCTGGTATGACTGGAGGTAGATCAGATAACAAAGTTAATACAAGTGCGAAAGATCTTTCAAACCAGCACAAAAGATCATTAGCTGATATTCCAACCGAAGAAATCTCACCAGAACTTCCATGCACAGTGGACTCCAGTCCTTTATCAGCAATTGATAAAACTAACACTACAGAGACCAGCTTTGACATTGAAAACTTTAACATGTAAGTTATACTTTTCCTCTGAATGTTTTTTGATAACTGATTTTGCTATTGCAACATATTAGCCGGAAAGTTCTATACTTCTACTTAAGTTGTGTTGGTTCCACTTGTTTTTCAGATTTGATGGAACGCCTTATAGAAAACTCCTTGACACACCATCACCTTGGAAATCTCCTTTACTCTTTGGTTCTTTCTTGCAAAGTCCAAAGTTGCCTCCAGAAGTTACATTTGAGGTAAATATGAGATGGAGTAACTTTAAATCAACTTAGTTTCTGAATATTATACGGTATAATTTATACCTTTTCGTTTAGATTGAAGTGCGTGTTGATTAACGTATATTCTTTATTTCTTGTTGTTTTCTTTTCAGGATATTGGGTGTTTTATGAGTCCCGGGGAGAGGAGTTATGATGCCATAGGACTGATGAAGCATTTGAGTGAACACTCAGCTACGGCATATGCAGATGCCTTGGAAGTTTTGGGTAATGACACACCTGAAACAATACTCAAGAAGAGACAGCTAAACAAATCCATTCAAGGGAAAGAAAATCAGCACCATCCTCATGATCAGCTTGGAAACCGATCCCAGGTTTGGCATTTACAAAAACCTTATCGTCTCTCTTCCTCTTTTCTTGGTATAGCTTAATGTTGAGTTGGATCTTGAATTTGGTAGAGATAAGAGGAATAACAGTTTGAGTTAATAAATTGACTTACACTGAACCAATTCTCTATTGAAATGCAGGTGGAACGTCGCACATTAGACTTCAGCGATTGTGGGACGCCAGGGAAATCAACGGTATCCTCAGCTCCACCAGGAGGCTACTCAAGCCCATCATCTTACCTTTTGAAGAGTTGCAGATAGAAATGGCCGGTTTTGTTCATAAAGCTCTGAAGGGACATTCATTCCCGCCTTCAATTTTTTTGATCCCGTATGTGTATGTCTTTCTATTACCTCCGTCTAATTTTCTTGTTTCTAACTTTTTAATGTGTAGCTCTCTCAACTATGGGATATAATATATTTGATTATATAGCGGAAAATTAACTCGTTCTCAAGAAACTGCTTCGAATTCCAAAAGTTCTCATCCTCGTTATGACCCAAGTCTTTTTTTACTTCTTATTCTATTTAATGATACAAGAATTTTCACAATATTCGGGTAAAATATATTGATTCATAAAACCGATAATAAACACACCAGGTTTTGATAGCATAACATCAAATTTTGTAGCCTGACATTGTGGAGACACGGATTCCTTTTCTATAGAACTTGTAGAGTTTATGGTAATAATCCTTTTATAATGCGATTAATGCATGTTAAGGACATTGTACCGTCAAAATGTATTGTTACAATGTAAACGATCAAAACCAGCCATGGACTGCTAAAAAGAAAGAACTAAACCCAATCTTGATGATCGACTGTATGTATATTTACAACCACAATAATCCTAACTGCTCTAATTTGTCTTCCAAATCTAAATCTTCTTATGATCCGTCCATAAGCGACATCAGCAGAAACTGAAAAAAACCTGAGAATCACCGGGGCAACAATTTGGTGAGCCCAATCTCGCAACCATCTTAGGAGGTTTACGAAAGTGTCGTATCAAATTCTTCTTTCCAAGAGTTAAGATCTTTGCCTGCTTAAAAGAGTATTAGTTACATCGGGCACTTCATTGTAAAACTCAGGTTCGTCTTCTTCATCAGATGATAATAAAGATGGTCCCATCCATGCTTTGAACCCCTCGTTCACCCGTCTCTCAACATCTGGTGTGAATTCCAAGGGATTAGCTTCAAGCATCTCCAAGCCCTGATCATTTCTGTTCCCAAATTCTCCTTCGTCAATAGTTAATACGGCTCTTCTTCTCAGGAAGAAAGCAGTTCCAGCATACAAGATTACCAAACCCCATGAAGAAATCTCGTAGCACCAAAACAATGGGACAGAACAGCTGCTTCCTAGTGTCAGAAGGCTTGAGCCGAGAAATACAGCAAGGAGACCATAGATGATAGCAAAGACAATATTCAGAATTGACAGGCAACGAACCCCACCTGTGAATTTAATAGCCAAGATCAAGAAAATCAAAAACATATTCCAGAGAGAGAAGCAACTCTGAAGATTCGCAAAAGTGGAAATATTGTAATTAATAGCAGATGAAAAGGAATTATACATAAATCTTAGACGATAAAGTCTAACATTAAAAAGGATAGAAAGTACAAAACACATATATGGAAAGCCGAATAAATCTTAAGGAGAGAGGAGTATACCTCTTCTTGACGCACAGTAATTATTTTCAACTACTTTCAGAAACCGATGACGGTGAGGAGCAGAATAAGCCACAA
The DNA here is from genome assembly GCF_000375325.1 of Capsella rubella. Classification (NCBI taxonomy): domain Eukaryota; kingdom Viridiplantae; phylum Streptophyta; class Magnoliopsida; order Brassicales; family Brassicaceae; genus Capsella; species Capsella rubella. The sequence goes on along the minus strand of NW_006238917.1, from coordinate 2,923,223 downwards.
AAATTCCTGCAGTATCGCAACAAATAACGAAATTATAAGAACAAGACATACCACATGTTGTAAAGATTAACTAAAGACAAAACAAAGGAGGAAATTGTAGAGAGGTTTAGCTATTTAGGATAGCAAAGCATTTAACAACGTTTCCATGTTGTTAGAGTTACTTTTTGAGGTAAAAAAATGAAAAGAGATAAAGATGGGACTCATACTCCAGAAGTTGCATATATTTGGCAACATGTAACAATCAAATTCTGATGGCAACAGCGCTGGCCGCTGATCTCTCTTATCGTTCAACTGATAGCTAATAACCCTCAAAACTTAGAAAATTAGACCTAAGAAGGCCATGTGAGACAGAAAGCTATAAAGGTAATATGTAAGATCCAACAATTTTCTTCCATATAAAATATAATCTAACAAAATCTAGCAGAGGAATTAACTGGATTTTACAAAGCCCACAACTTGCTCTGTGGCTTGACCCTTGGAAGTCCAAAAAAGACCAGAACCAACACAGAACTAGACTTGTCTCCATATAGTGGCTTCAATCAAAACGAATGATTTGTAGAACTAAAAACCTAGCAACAAGCATTCAGGAAGAACATAAGCAAGAGACTTGACACTCTCACCTGCCACAAGGTAAACAGATGATACAAGGAAGATTATGGTCGAGGGAAGAAAGACGACCATCCAGTAGTAATCGACAGTTTCTTGATCCGTCAAGTAAAAAGCACCGGGAAACAGATCGGAGTCACGAGCTTTCCCATACATAGGCAAAGGCTGTAGCTTCACATCGCTGCAAAATGGCCTCTTAAGAACATTCGAAGGAAATACGATTTTCAAGCTGACGATCGTGCAAGTGAAGATGACAAAGCAAAGGAAAGCCACGATCGACATTAATGTCGGCCTCTGAAGCTTAATCCAGGCTCTATCTTCTTCCCTTAGGCTCTCGTACTCTTGCTTTGGCATAAACGCTTGACGCAACGCGTCTCCAATGATCGCCATTGAAGAAGAACCCACACAAATAAAACCTGTAACCCACAATCAAGCGAGGCCCTTTTCACCAGACTGCTTTCAGTGATAGCCGAAGAAATCAAAATAGGGTTTTTCAAATTTAGTGAGGAGCCCTAGATCAATGAACCTCCCGAATTGGGGAAAATGAGGAAAAGAAGAATTAAAGAAGGTGACGCAGAAACAATTAGGCGCGTGTAAAAGAGAGAGACGTCATACTACGTGATTAGATAACTTGTGTATAATTACAGATTGACCCCAAAAGGTTTTCAAATTGCGAGGTTATCCAATTTCCCGCTCAATTATATATCATAATCATAGAATATGCTTAGCTATTCGATTAGAGTCCCTAAATATTTCAACTGATGACATTGAAATAACACTCTTATACGTAATTTTGATACTCATTATCTTATTTATGCAAGTGGATGAATACAGCCAAACTAGAAAAGTGATAAAGAAATGAAAACTCAATAGAGTAGTAATAGATGTGTGATAAAGATGGTTTAGGTTTGTATCACACCACTCACTAAAAATAAGATAAAACAAATTACATTACTTGATGATTAAACTCTTGTAAGATTTGGATTTAACGGTTTCATAACGTTTGGATCACATTATTATATATTTAGCTAAACCCAAAACCAAAACCAAAAAGATAACTAACATTTACTTCTTGTTAGTGAAACGACGACCGTCTGATTTGTAAGTGGGGTGAAAACAACCGTCCGATGAAAAGCAATGAATTGGTGCAAAGTCATCAAAACACAAAAGAGATGACGTGTTAATCTTTTAGTGGACCTTCTCTAAAGATATTCGACTAATTTATTTTTTCCGTTTTTAGTTTTTATAATTCGCGAAAAAAATAAAAAGAGTGATCTCATCTGAAGAACAGAAAATACATAATAATAAATAAAATAAAAAACATTCCGAAAATTAATAATAGAGAAAAAGGAAAAACCAATTTTCTAGAAAGGGAAGAGAGAGAGAGAGGAGAGAAGGGCGTGAATTCCTGAGAGAGAGATTCTTCGCCGGAGTAATCTCGTTTGCGTGATCTTCTTCTCACACACGGCTGCTTAATTCTTCGTCGCCTGAGAAAACCTGTTATTCGTCCCTCTCTCTTTCTCTCTCGTTCGTCCCATCTAGAGGTTTCTATTTTGCTGTTGTTGTTTGGGTGGGAGGTCAAAAGCGAAGATGGTTAACGCTATGGTGGAGAGAGCGACGAGCGAGATGCTGATCGGACCTGATTGGGCTATGAACCTTGAGATCTGTGATATGCTCAATAGCGATCCGGCGTACGTTCCTTCTCTACTCCCTCCGATTTTTGTTTTTCCTTATCTCCTCCCTTCTTCTTAACTTCTCGATTAGTCTCTTGTTAATTTATGATACTCTCTATGCCGATTTGAATCTGTGTTGGCTTTGTTGTTCAGTTTTAGACTTTACACTAAGATGGTTATCAAATTTCCTTCTTTTTTTTTATCTTTCTTTTCTTTTTTGGAGAAGAATTTGATATTATCATGTTTCATTAGAGCTGGGATATTATTTTCCTTTCATCAGTGATTTCAGTGGTTATACTAACGGGACGAATCCTACCTGATGTGTGAAACTGGTTACTGTTTCGTAGGCAAGCAAAAGATGTTGTGAAAGGCGTTAAAAAACGGATTGGTAGTAGGAATCCTAAAGCTCAACTCCTTGCCTTAACTGTGAGCTCCTAGCTTACTCTCTCCTTTTTCTTTTCCTTTATCGTTACTTCGTTGAAATTACCATTGTTGTTTCTGTAACTCTACATTTAGATTGCTTGTTTGTTTAGTTACGCATCTAGCTTCAAATTCCAATCCTTTTGGCATTTGTCTCTTTATCAGTAGATATTACTTATTCATTATACTAATGTACACGATGAGGATTTTATGATATGCTGATAGTTATTTTCACTTAATCTCATCTTTCTCGTTGTCTTGCAATGATAGTATATTTACTCATTATGCATTTGTTATGCTCTAGCTGCTTGAGACTATAGTGAAGAACTGTGGTGACATGGTTCATATGCATGTGGCTGAGAAGGGTGTTATTCATGAGATGGTCCGAATAGTTAAGAAGAAGGTAAGGTTTCTTCCAATTTGGTCTTGTTGGGAAGAATTAATTTTCTCCATCTCTTTATCTCTCTGATCCAAATTGGTCCCATGCATGTAGCCGGACTTCCATGTCAAAGAAAAGATTCTGGTCCTTATCGATACATGGCAAGAGGCCTTTGGTGGCCCTAGGGCAAGATATCCACAATACTATGCAGGATACCAGGAATTGTTGGTATGTCTGGTCGTTTGAAATGCTTTTTGGGTTTCGTTTTTTTTCCTCCAGTGTAGTATTGTTTCTGATTCTGGATATCCAGATGTCTCATATTGAAATTTAAATATGTGTCATACTAAATTCTTTGTGATTCCTTTGTGAGTTCTGTTAGAAATCGTCCACTACTCTTGCCTAACCACCAGTGCTTACTCATGTCCCTTTCAGCGCGCTGGGGCTGTTTTCCCTCAGAGATCAGAGAGATCAGCTCCTGTGTTCACACCTCCACAAACACAGCCTTTGACGTCTTACCCTCCAAATCTTCGTAATGCTGGACCTGGTAATGATGTGCCTGAACCTTCAGCTGAGCCAGAATTTCCGACTTTAAGGTAGATATCTTCTGTTGCAGCTCCCCTATTTTAAGAAATTGTTTTAACAAAATCATAGAAGTTAGGACTTATATGTATGTTTTGTTGGTTTTGCGTCTATTTGCTTGCTTTATTTAGCACGTATATGTATGCCTTTGTTGCTGAGGATTTATTGCTTCTCATAATTTTATTCTGCTGTATGTCGAAATCTTTTTCAGTATGTCAGAGATTCAAAATGCAAAAGGTATCATGGATGTGCTTGCAGAAATGCTGAGTGCATTAGAGCCTGGAAACAAGGAGGTAACACGATTTAGTTGCAAAGTGTTTTAACTATCTCTTTGCAAGTGCTGGCTATAATGCAAAATATACTTAATAAGAGGAACATATTCTGAATTCTTTTTGGGCATTGTGATTGAGGTTAATCACTCTTCTCATTTTTTGGATTTATTCAGGATCTCAAACAGGAGGTGATGGTTGATTTGGTGGAGCAGTGTCGTACATACAAACAAAGAGTTGTACACCTAGTCAACTCGACTTCGTAAGAGCTTTTTATTTTCCTCTCTGATTCTATTTTGGTTATCTCTTTCATATCTTATATAAGTTATTATGCTCGGAGTGTAATAAATCTCTTTAAATATGCATACATATTACCACTGGATTATGCAGCGAATGATTGGTTTTTATGCTTGCATATATTACACCGGGCAATATGATGCCTGTAAACTTCCATGGTAATTCAATTGATTTCTGAAGAGGCACAGATAGTGTGCGTTTAGAGGCCCATAGACTCTAGTTGTACTTAAGTAAAATAAGCATCCATGGATTAGCCATGGGTTATAGCTGGTTAAGCTCTTTGTATCAGATTGAAAGCAAAGAGGGATTGAGGGAGTATTCACGTTTTGTGTGGGTTTTGATTTATTATGTAAAGAAGGTGGGGAGAGAACTTCATTAAGAGTTATCTCAGATCCGTGCATGTCTGAGTTATCGCTGTTAAATATTTACTTTACGTTTTGAAAGGATCAAATCGAATAATCCAGTTGATGAGAATTGCGTTTATGCTATTTTTTTCTTTTTTGTCCTCTTGCTTTTATGCTTTAGAGCTTATGTTTCCATGTACTCTTCTTTACCTCTGAAATTTGATTTTCAGGGACGAGTCTTTGTTAGGTCAAGGTCTGGCTTTGAATGACGACTTGCAGCGTGTCTTAACCAATTATGAAGCAATCGCTTCTGGATTACCTGGCACCTCTACTCAAATTGAGAAGCCCAAGTCCGAGACAGGAAAATCCCTTGTTGATGTTGATAGTCCACTTATTGATACTGGTGACAGCAGTAATCAGGCGAACGGGTACGTTAGTCCAAACTTGAGAGTTCTGCGTCCAAGATTGTTAGATAAAATCACCTATATTTGGATATGGATTACCAGTCTTAGCTGCAAGCTTGAGCCCAATATATGGCTTACACGTCAAAATTATTACAATTTTAGGATGTGAACACGAGAAGTTGCTTATGAATTTGAGAGTAACGCTAATCATTTACATATAAACGGTGTAGATTTTTCTCTTAACTTACCAAGTAAGAACTCGGGTTTCAGACCAAATGACCTGGTAAAAGTTCTTATGTCTTATGACATAGCTACTGATTTGTACTATGTCCAACACTTTTACAGAGCTACATCAAGTTCTGGTAACGGGATTCTAAATCAGTTGGCCCTCCCTGCACCACCTGTAACTAATGGTCCAGCCAATTCTAAAATAGACCTCCTCAGTGGCGATGATCTCGCCCTTGTTCCTGTTGGACCTCCTCAACCAGCAAGTCCGGCTGCATCAGATCAAAATGCACTTGCCCTTATTGATATGTTCTCAGACAATACTAATAATTCCAGTCCTGCAACTGCACCAACTGGCAATCCAGCTTCCCAGAGTATTCCTTTGAATCCTCAACCGCACCAGCAACCAAATAGTCAAGCTGGAGAAGCCGGATTACAACAATCCAACGGATTTTCTCCTCAAATGGGTTATTCCCAATTTGAGCAGTCGTCATACGGGCAAGGAGTCTCTTCTCCCTGGAGCAATCAGCCTGCACAACAACCACACCAGCCGTCTTATGGTAAAATATGAGTTTATATTACAACTTTTAATATGTTCAATAACGAGAAGGCGTTTCACTCTTTTTGATTCGAGAGTTTTAATTTAAATGTCTCATATGTTATCCTTATTTGTTATGTTTGTGGTACTTTTGTAATGTGAAGAAGGTGCCCAAGACAATATGGCATTTCCACCACCCCCATGGGAAGCTCAGCACCAAGACTTCAGTCCTACTGCGGAGTCAGGAAGTCCGTTTTCTCCTCAAATGCATCTGGCACAGGCCGCCTTCACACAGGCTCAACCAGTTAACAACAACAGTCCATATACACAGATGCCCCAAACCGGCCAACCAGTTAACAACAACAGTCCATATGCTCAAATTCCCCAAACCGGCCAACCGTTTAACAACAACAGTCCATATCCTCAAATGCCACAAAGCGGTATGTACATGCCAAACCAACCCAATCAGGCGCAAGGGCAAGGCTATCCACCTCAACAGCAGCAGCAGATGATGATGGCTCAGTTCTATGCCCAGCAGCAACAACAACAACAACAGCAACAAGCATATGGAAACCAGATGGGAGGATACGGTTATGGCTATAATCAACAGCAACAAGGAAGCAGCCCATATCTGGACCAGCAAATGTATGGTTTATCCATCAGAGACCAGAATTCGCATCAGGTAGCATCATCGACATCTACCACATCTTATCTGCCTCCTATGAAACCTAAAAATAAACCAGAGGACAAGCTATTTGGGGATCTCGTTGACATCTCCAAATTCAAGCCTACAAAACCGACTTCTGGAAGAGCTGGTACCATGTGAGAAATCCTCGGATCATTTATAAGTACTCGTCTCCTCTACCCTCTGTTTTCTTTACTCAGCTAACTCTCTTTTCTTCTCTTATTTGAGCTATCATCATTGATTTTACCCTTGTGGGAGATACATAGATATATATATATATATATATATATATATATATATATATGTTATCTTTCTTCCTTATAATTTACCGTTGATTATGACGGGTAATGGATTTGTATATTTCTTGTAGAGAAAGAAAACTGGAAAATCTTTTGTTGTCAACTCAGCGATTTGGGGTTTGTCTGGGGTTTCAATTTTAGGACGTTTTAATGTCATTTGTGTTTTCAGACCTTTTTCTTTGTTTTCTCCATTGGCAATAAAGTTTGATAACAGTTGTAGAGTCATGGTTCTCAGGATTACTTAAGGATGTTTTGTTCTTTGTATCTGAATGCAACTCTCATGTCTTAATCTATGTAGACATGAAATGTCAAACTATGTTTGCACTGTATAATCTCACTTGACTCGCGATGATGACGATGACGTTCTGATCAATGGTGTTAATTAAAAGGAGCAAGTACAAACAAACATAAAATTAATCAAAAGGAGCAAGTACAAACAAACATAAAACTGGGTCCAGAATCGAAAATCAAAAGATGACGGTTAGCTTGTATCCTATGTGTCTGTATTTAAACAAACAAAAAGCACAATAAACAGATCGTCAATATGTCCGAGTGGTTAAGGAGATTGACTCGAAATCAATTGGGCTTTGCCCGCGCAGGTTCGAATCCTGCTGTTGACGAATTTTAATTTTTATGTTAGTTTTCTCTTTAGATTCCTCTAATAATATTACGGTAATACCTATTCTATTTTGGAATATATATATTTTTTTGGTCAACGGAATATATATTTATAATTTCTTATACATATGTTATTTTTGTACCAAATTAAAAATATTAGAAAAAGTGTTACTACTTTGAAAGGAAAAAAATACAACTAAACAAAGGGAAAATATTTCACTACTGTTTCTAGTTTTATCCCAGAATCTATAATTAATTTTTTTAAGATTCACTACTGTTTTATTTTTTAATTTTTTTTTAATAAACGTCAGATTTACTACTGTTTATGTTAGAGTTTCCCTTGATATATTCAAATTCCCCAAAGGAGTAAAGAAAAAAAACAAGTCGGCCACAGAAAGGAAAATAAAAAACAGAGAGACTAGGAAATAAAAATACAAAAAAGATTTTGTTAAATGTTATAACTAATTAATACGTTACGTTTTGGGTTTGCCACGTAAGTACTTACCGCCACACGTTCCCTTCCTCTTCTTCTTCTTCTTCTCCTTTGCAGTATATATCGTTCACATGATTTGTCACTCACCGAACACACAATTTCACATTCTTTTGCATAATTCATTTTCTCATTCTGAATCCGTTCTTCAAATAATGGAGGTACGGAGCTTGGTTGTTTCGATGAACCCTAATTTATCTTCCTTTGAGCTCTCTCGTCCAGTATCTCCCATCACTCGCTCACTCGTTCCGTTCAAATCGGCCAAACTTCGTCCCCGCTCCATTCCTAGGGTCTCTGCGTCGATCTCCACGCCGAATAGTGAAACTTCTTCATCTGACACCGACAAGATCTCTGTGAAACCTCTTTACGTCCCTACGCCTCCTAATCGCGAGCTCCGGACTCCTCACAGTGGGTAAATTCATCCACTTCGATTCTATTTTCAGATTAGGACTTAAATATTGTTCCTTTCCTGCTTTAATATGTGTTTTCTCCATTAAGTAGTTGAAAAGATTTGTTTTTTAAGTTGCTTTGCTCTCTCACCATTCGAAAACTAATTGTGAATTGAATTTTGTGAAAATTGCAATCTAGAGTTGCTAATCAAACAATGTTGTTTGAAATTTTGAAAAATACAGATACCATTTCGATGGAACAGCTAGGAAGTTCTTCGAGGGATGGTACTTCAGGGTTTCAATCCCAGAGAAGAGGGAGAGTTTTTGCTTTATGTACTCTGTGGAGAATCCTGCATTTCGTCAGAGTTTGTCACCATTGGAGACGGCTCTATATGGACCTAGGTTCACTGGTGTCGGAGCCCAGATTCTTGGCGCTAATGATAAGTATATATGCCAATACACTCAGCAGTCTCACAACTTCTGGGGAGGTAACTTCTTGGTCCTTAAATTGCTGTTTCATGACAAGAAGAAATCAAAATCTGAGTCTTGTTTCTCCTGCTACTACTTATGTTCGTTATTGATCTGAAAGTCTCCCAAGTCTTTTCTGGATTTTGTTATCTTTTGGTGCTGCTGCTGTTATCTTTCATATACGTCAGTTTACATGACTTTGAAACTTCCTCACCTAAACATTTTACTCTTGCGTAGATCGACATGAGCTAGTTTTGGGGAATACTTTTAGTGCCGTGCCAGGAGCAACGCCTCCAAACAAGGAGGTTCCACCAGAGGTTGATACAAAACATCTATTTTCTCCCTCCTCCCTCGTTAACTACTCTGTTATGTGTTAGATATCTTTCCGTTTCCATCCCCTCACTAAAATACTCAGTGATCTGAAATAAGCATAGGCATTATAGTGTTCTACTTCTACTTGTGGGAAATCTCAAGTTTTTTTCACTCTTATTATTCTCTTGAATGTTGTATATAAAGCATAGCGTTAAATTGTAGGAATTCAACACAAGAGTGTCAGAAGGATTCCAAGCTACCCCATTTTGGCATCAAGGTCACATTTGCGATGATGGCCGGTAATTATCTGCTTCTCTGTATTTTCGTTATTGGATATTAAGTATTTTTATTGTAAATTTCTTGTGTTTAATTTGCTTGTTTTGGCAGGACTGACTATACGGAAATTGTGAAATCTGCTCGTTGGGAGTATAGTACTCGTCCTGTTTACGGTTGGGGTGATGTTGGAGCCAAACAGAAGTCAACTGCAGGCTGGCCTGCAGTTTTTCCTGTATTTGAGCCTCATTGGCAGATATGCATGGCAGGAGGCCTTTCCACAGGTGTGAGCTTGCTTGATTGAATTAATTGGTAGAAAAAGACTGGTTAAGTTTGCGTGCTAAGTACTAACAGAAAATTAAGAAAGAAATCATCCACTTGCGTAATTATCCTCTTTCAATCAACAGGTTTTAGTTCTTATGTTTTATCTCTTGATTTTGCAGGATGGATAGAATGGGGTGGTGAAAGGTTTGAGTTTAGGGATGCACCTTCTTATTCAGAGAAGAATTGGGGTGGAGGCTTCCCAAGAAAATGGTTTTGGGTAAAAAAATTCATCCTACTGTTATCTTCTTGTTGCAGTCTTAGGCATCTAGTTGGACCTGTGTATACCCACATGTATCGATAGCTTTATTCGTCAATGTCACTATACAGGTCCAGTGTAATGTCTTTGAAGGAGCAAGCGGAGAAGTTGCTTTGACTGCAGGTGGCGGATTGAGGGAGTTGCCTGGATTGACTGAGACATTTGAAAATGCTGCACTGGTATGCACTAATTAGATCGTCTTAAGCAATGAAAGTGAATAATTCTTCAACTGTATAAGGCAAACAGTTTCAAAATCTTTGGACCCTTGTAAATGTGCAGGTTTGCGTACACTATGATGGAAAATTGTACGAGTTTGTTCCATGGAATGGTGTTGTTAGATGGGAAATGTCTCCCTGGGGTTATTGGTATATAACTGCAGAGAACGAAACCCATATGGTAAATTCGTTTTTCTTCCTCAAATTCATTCAGTTTCACTTTTGTCATGTACCTTATGGCTAGATTCCGACACTCGTTAAATGTCTTGTGGCAGGTGGAACTAGAGGCACGAACAGATGAAGCGGGTACACCTCTGCGTGCGCCTACCACAGAAGTTGGGCTAGCTACGGCTTGCAGAGATAGTTGTTACGGTGAATTGAAGTTGCAGATATGGGAACGGCTATATGATGGAAGTAAAGGCAAGGTATGCATGCAAATGGGGAAGAAATTCCTGTAGTTTAAGTCTAAGCTAGTCTCAACTCTCAAGGCAGTTAAGCAAGATTATAAACGTTGGTTATGGTTAATAATGATGCAGGTGATACTAGAGACAAAGAGCTCAATGGCAGCGGTGGAGATAGGAGGGGGGCCGTGGTTTGGGACATGGAAAGGAGATACGAGCAACACGCCCGAGCTACTCAAACGGGCTCTTCAGGTCCCATTGGATCTTGAAACCACCTTTGGTTTGGTCCCTTTCTTCAAGCCACCTGGTCTGTAACATTAATGAGTGTTTTGTTTGTTGATAGAGAGATCCATGTAATCAAGACGGAGTTTATGTTATTGCTAGCGTAACTAATCTGTATGGGTCAGTTCATTCGGTCCTTGTAGTAAAATATACGGGCCGGTGTAAAGTTTATAGTTCAATAAAGCCAATTGGTCTCTTTCGCTTATGTCATTCTATGCATTTAGCTTCTGTTTACATAAAACTTGGTGGTTCTCTGCCATCTCTTCAGCTTGTCTTCAACTCTTTGAGAAAGAACGGAATTAATTCTCTCGTCGAATGTTCCTTTTAAATCCTTACAAATAATCAAACTCTCACTTAGGTTTTAATCCTTACTGCTATTAGAAGGTTACAGCTTCAAAAATATCCAACAAGTTGACATAAAACAACAGTAACAACAAGAACAGATGAAAGAACTTGCCTCCTCGTAAGTTTTGGCAAGCTCACAATTGGAAGTTATTTACATTTGTTTTTTGTTTTCCCCCCACTCAATGTTCCTAGGTAGAAACCACGATCGTATTAATGGATTAGTAATCATATAGGTTCGACCTTGTTAGATTAGATTAGATATGCATAAATATATGAGTGGGAGGCAAAAAGGAGAAAGAAGAAGTTCCTTAATATCGGCTCACTTTGTCTATAGCATCATCACATATGCACTCTCTCTGGCTCCACACACTTACTTTTATATATTCTTTCTTCCGCTCATCAAAACAAATCCTTCTATGTTCTATCTCTAACATGAGTTGAGTGAATGATCTTAATAGCGAGTGAGTTCTAAATGGAGCATGAATTATCACGTTAGCTATAAGAATAAAGACTTTCATTTTTAGCGTTCTAGTTAATAATAATAGAGTTTATATATACATTATCAAATATACAACAAAACCTTTATTAAAGGACAAAACTTGACCAAACTGTATTTTATAATATTTCTTTATGTATTATATTAGTTATTATTAAAAAAAAGTTATTTATTTTCCGTTGCCAAAAAAAAAAAAAGAAAAAGAGGGAATGAGTATTCAACTTTTTTTTCTTCATATAAAGCCAAAGTCACATAGTGATTCTTCTCCAGTCAAATCTTTCTATCAACAATGACAAGTTTGCACAAAACCCTCTTCACACAAGATCAATGTAAGTTCTTCTTTAATTTGCTCCCTCTTTAATTAGTTACGACGTTACTCGGTCAAAATAAATATATAGTGGATGTGTGTTTTTGTTAGTGATGATGTGCCATACGGGAAGAGATAATTCATGGAAAAAACTAGAAAACATAGACGAAGAAGGTCCAGCGATGGTGAGTACCCGTGGTGAAGTGAAGACGGCTTTACCACCGGAGACGCCGACGGAGACGATGGAGTTTCTAGGGAGATCATGGAGCATTTCAGCCGTCGAACTCACAAGAGCTTTCTTCAACAATTCTGCAGCCGACACCAACTCTTTTCTTCTCTCCACGCTTGTTAACACCAACAGAGAAGACAGGGAAGACGAAGAAGATTCTACTTCCATGGCTTCTTCTCGTGACTTTGTAAGTCACTACCTCTTCCTATTTTCTCAACCGGTCAGCTAGTCTATAGTTCGGAACAATTGTCTTTTTGTTTTTTTTTCTAAGTATGAAAATATCCACTAAATTAAATGGCAACATAATTTGTATAAACCTTCTTGAAAATATTTTAAAATGTACTGAATTATTTATCTAGTTTTCTTCTATTATTCGCAAATTAATAGTAATTCAACAAATTGCCATTTACTTGATTGAATATTTATAAATTTTATATTCAGCGCATTTGCTCGTTTGTTGTTTTATCACACGACTGCACAAGTTTATTATTTAATTTTGGTAAAAACTTAAAAGTAACTAAACTTTGCGCATCAACACTTTTATGTGAGGTTTTTGTCTATCTTTTTCTTAGTTGTTGTTGACTTGTTGTTGTTGTCGTTGTTGTGTGTGTTTATGTTGAGTTCAGAATTAACTCGATTTTACCAAAAGCCTAACTTTAGTTATAGTTTTTGTTACTTAAATATTAAACTCACGGTTCATTTTAAATGTTGACAAGAAAAAGGAAACAAAATTTACACATGTAAAATCATTTTTGCAGCTGCTGCCGCAAATAGGAAACAAGACCAGCCCTCCAATAACTCCAAGAACCGGAAAAGAAATGAAGGTAAGACTTATTAAATCAATTTTGTCCGGTTTATCTTCTTTTCCAAATCAATCATATCTTTAGTCGACGTAAAGAAGAAAAAAAGCTGGCTGGTTTTGGAAATTTTGGTTACATCAAAAAAAAAAAAAAAAAGTTAACCAAGAGAAAAGAGAAAGGCAATATAATTTGTCATGATTGATTTCATGCAATTGTAAATTCAATTAAAAAAAAAGAAAAAAAAAAAGGTAACGTAGTGAGTACATATGCGGATGATCGGATGTGGTTATTTCTTTAGTTCGAAATAATTTGAATCGGAAACAATTTATAAATTGCTGACAATCCAACTTGCATTGCCATGATGAGATTATTACTATAGAATATTATGAAAATCAAACATACATATTAAGCAAATATAGATAAATAAGATCGTCACAGTAACATTTTAGCATCCAAGTTTCTTACACTCTTTGGAATAAAATAATAGAAATATCAAGTTGAAACTATAGAAATATTAATGACATTTACACAAGTGTAATATGCATGCACGATGCAGCATCTGTACAAGAGCATGATAAGAGGAAAAACAATGGGGAGAAGATTGAAGGATCAGAAGGAGAAGAAGAAACAAGAAACCCGAACTCGCAACGCTGAGATCCACGCCGCAGTCTCGGTTGCAGGAGTAGCTGCGGTTGTAGCCGCAACGGCTGCATCTAACGCGGTTGCGTCGGCAGAGCATGCGGGTGAATCAACAACCGTTGCAGTTGCGGTCGCGTCTGCAGCCGCTCTCATCGCTTCGCATTGCATCGAGATGGCCGGGGAGATAGGGGCAGGTTATAACCAGATCGCAACGGCCGTTAGCTCTGCCACCAACGCTAGGACTAACGGAGACGTTATGGCTTTAACGGCAAGTGCTGCTACAGGTACGTAGCATTTACCTTTTTATGAATCCCATATGTGATATAGAAGAGGAAAGATCAGTCTATACAACTTTAGTTATCAAATTAACAGTTGATTGGTTTTTGAAGCACTGCGAGGAGCTGCGATTCTAAGGTCAAGAATGGAAAGGAATTATAAAGAGAGCAAAGCAATGATATATGCAACAAAGGAGAGCGTAGAATTGGAAGACAGAAATGTCTTTGGAGCGATGACTTTCGTTTCTAGAGGAGAAGAGCTTTTGAAACGCACCCGCAAAGGTGACTTGTAATCCAAGAAAACCTTTTTTGATCATGTCATGAATCTATCAAGGGTTAAGTTTCGATGACTGTTTTGGTGACAGGGGATCTTCATTGGAAGCAAGTATCTTTTAACATCAATTCGAATTGGCAAGTAAGTTCTTTGTGTTTGGGAACCAACTTCCATTAGAATTTGCTATAAAGACTTTTTTTTATATGTTCCTCATATATAGGCTCTTGATTTTGAAATAGGTGGTTCTTAAAATGAAGAGCAAACATGTGGGTGGAACTTTCACAAAGACGAAGAAATGTAAGTTAATATGAAACCAGTCTCTAGCTAGCGAGTTAGTGCATTCCTAATTTGATCATTGTATTCGTACGTCTTACCTTGTATGTATAAACCAAGATTCGTTTGATTGGTGTTTTTTTGGCTCTAGGCGTTGTTAGTGGAGTGTGCCGAGATATACCAGAATGGGCGCATAGAGGACGAGTAGAAAAAATGATGGAGCGGAGAGCCTACTTTGGTGTGAAAACCGTCGAAAGAGTGATAGAATTCGAATGTGGTAACAAAAGAGAGAAGCAAATGTGGATAGAGGGGATTCAACAGCTGCTTAACTCACTTGAAATCGGTTCTAGCGTTCATCACTGGGAACATTAGGGTTTGGATCAAAATACGTACTATTTCATGATTGAACATCATGTGTTGAAGATTGAACTTGTCGTTTTCATGTGTGTTGAGCGAAGTATGTTTGTGTCTGGTGTGATTTTTTTTTGTTTTTTCCTTAAACTAAAATTTTAACATGGTCATCACTTGTGAAATCTCTAAGACTCTAACTATCAAATGATAAAATAGAATGTATGTTAAATTTACATAACACGCAAAAAAAAGAAGTAAAACTTATAAAATCTAATCAAAAAATCCGGTTAGTATTTAAAAATGTAAAAACATAAGTATAAATTAGATTATTTTATTTAGATTTACGGTTCAAATAAAATAAAATTCTTAGTATTTGCCGGAGGGAAAAGAAACTATCTATTATATTTTTTAATAAACTATATTTCTTTTTCTTTTTGACATCATATAAATAAAAGAGACACTAGGGGAAAGAAAAAAGATTATGTTTAATGCTATTGCTATCTACGTACAAAAGTACACTGTAATAAAGTATTTATATTAATTAATCACAGAATATATGGTTATTAATTGATCTTCGGTCACACTTACGCTATTTGTTTACAGCTGGATTTTATTTTTATTTTTGTTTTAACGGGAAAAAGGAAAAGTGTAAGAAATAGAAATAAAAAAAATTCCCTCTCTCTCTCTTTCTTTCTTCTCAATCAGTTTCTTCCTTGTGATCGATTGAGAGCAGCAGCTTCTGTTAAATCCCTCCTCACCGGTTCATGTCACAATCAGTATCGGTAATACATCTTTCCACTCTACTTCTATTTAGGATACAAATTGCTTTGCTTGTCAAAGTTCATCTGAGCTAATCTTCTTCTATAGTTCAGTGCTGTTGTTTGTATTGTTTGTATCTTACAAGTTTATCTTCTATCTGTCACTTCTTCAACATCTCTCTTTTCATGTTTCCAATTTTATTTTTCTGTTTTCACTATTTAGAAGAACTAATCATAACCCCCCTAAAAAAATTAGCTGCAGGAATTGAGTTTTTTCCTTTCTAATTTGTTTCGATTCAGGCTCGTTAGCTTCCAATTCTCCGACCAATGAGTGATAGATTCGTTCCAGCATAGAAAAAATGTTACTTTCGTATTGATGTCTCGGGATATGAATCCATTTACAGTAATATATATTCAGTTGTAACATCCAATTCGTGTGTGTGTTTTATTCTATATATCCCTTGCAGATTTGATTTGTGGTTAAGAGATGGTGATATAGGGTTTTTGACATCATGGAGTGTACATGTTGAATTTTGTGGCAACATACTATACGTTTGCCACCTGAATCTGGAAGATGCTATGAAATTGTTACGATTTGCTGGTGTCGTTTTCGTTTTTATCACAGTCTTCCAATTTGTAAACATACGTTTCTATGATGGTGCCATCTTCTCTTTACCTTCTGAAGATAAGTTCCTGGTGTCAATCAATGAAAGCACTGAACCCCCTATCAGACCATCCGGTGCTGAATTGTTGTATTTTAGTAGTTCAATATCCGCTGAAGGAGAGATAACTGGTTCGAAAGAAGACCCTATACTTGGGGAAAGAACTGTTCCACAGGAAGACCATGTAGTTGGCTCTGATAAAAATGACACTAATCAATCCCGTCAGAGTTTGACAGACGATGCAAAAGACAAGGAAACTCTTGATTTGCTTCCTGGAACAAGGAGCAGCTCAAACGAGAGTTCCGAGACGATAGTGGAAGATGCTGATATTGCTTATGAAAATACTAGGCAAGTGGAGATTCTGGAGAGCAAGTCTGATCCTTCTGTTGATAATCTTTCCTCACAGGTTAAAAGTTTTATGAAGGTGTCAAATTCTGGAGTGGTTTCTATCACTGAGATGATGAATTTGTTGCATCAAAGCCACACTTCTCATGTCTCCTTGGTATGTGTTTTTAATCTCCGGTAAGGCACCTAGTTGTCTTGTTTCTACTACTACACCTCCGTAGTTTAATATTCATGTTTTCTTGTCTATTGCAGAGATTAAAACGGTCTTCCACAGTTGATCAAGAGCTGTTATCAGCAAGAATTCAAATTGAGAACCCACCGCTAATAGAGAACGACCCTTTCCTGCATGCTCCTCTCTATTGGAATCTGTCCGTGTTCAAAAGGTTAGTTAATTTGATAATTTTATGCCTTTTGATTGCTTTCATCTGTATCTACTGGGTATATTTTTTTTTTTTTTCTGCTCTTCTGGCTGAGAATGTCATCATTAATCATGGAATCTTCTAGGTAAGATAGACTATTACCACAAAACTGTACTCTTTAGAGAAGCTACAGTATTCCTGTTGTGTTTCACTTGTCTTTCTCTGGATGGATCTTTGATCTCCTATTTGGTATTTTCAGTTGTGAGGATCTTTGTATAGGTGCTTTCGCTTTGGTCAAATTGCTATGATTTTTTATCTAGCTGGATTTATGTGTCTCTTCTTCTATATTTTTCACAATGCAGGAGCTATGATCTAATGGAGAAAAAGCTCAAAGTATATGTCTACAGGGAAGGCAAAAGACCTGTACTGCATAAGCCGGTGTTGAAAGGAATATATGCTTCTGAGGGATGGTTTATGAAACAGCTCAAGGCCAGCAAAACATTTGTCACAAAGAACCCGCGTAAAGCTCACTTATTTTATCTTCCTTTCAGCTCTAAAATGTTGGAAGAAACTCTATACGTCCCCGGTTCTCACAGTGATAAGAATCTCATTGAGTTTTTGAAGAACTACTTGGATATGATTTCCTCGAAATATAATTTCTGGAATAGAACTGGAGGATCTGATCACTTTCTGGTCGCTTGTCATGACTGGGTATTCTTTCTAATTCTACTTTATCTACTATGCTACTGTTTTGTGATCTCGGTGAACCCCATTTGATCCGCTTCTTCTTTGTATTGAATCCATGCTTTCAGGCTCCTTCTGAAACGAGGCAGTACATGGCCAAGTGCATCAGAGCACTATGCAATTCTGATGTGTCAGAAGGTTTTGTGTTTGGTAAAGATGTAGCTCTTCCTGAGACAACTATTCTTGTTCCCAGGAGACCGCTTAGGGCTCTCGGAGGCAAACCTATTTCACAAAGGCAAATACTTGCCTTCTTTGCAGGCGGAATGCATGGTTACCTTAGACCTCTCTTATTGCAAAACTGGGGAGGTAACAGAGATCCAGACATGAAAATATTCAGTGAGATACCCAAATCTAAAGGAAAAAAGAGTTATATGGAGTACATGAAGAGCACCAAGTATTGCATCTGCCCAAAAGGGCATGAAGTCAATAGCCCTAGGGTAGTGGAGGCATTGTTCTATGAGTGTGTCCCGGTTATCATATCCGATAACTTCGTGCCTCCCTTCTTTGAAGTCCTAAACTGGGAGTCTTTTGCGGTATTTGTGTTGGAGAAAGATATTCCTGATTTGAAGAACATATTAGTGTCCATAACTGATGAAAGGTATAGAGAGATGCAGATGAGAGTCAAGATGGTGCAGAAGCATTTCCTTTGGCATTCTAAACCGGAGAGATTCGATATATTTCATATGATACTTCACTCCATTTGGTACAACAGAGTTTTTCAAAGCTGATACCACAGAGTAGGTTTGAGACGGCAGAACAAAGTAATTAACAGAGATTCATTGGTTAATATAGCAAAAAGGGGGGTTGCAAAACCCCACAATTTCTCTAATTGTGTTGTTTCATCACTGTAAAGTATAAACCACTGAGCAATTTGGCTACACACAGTATCAAGACACCTTTTTTAAGCTCATCATCAATCACTTTACATCGCCCACATTATGACACGCTTCATAGTTCTTTCACTGTAAAATATATAACAAACTTGAGAACCTTTGATCTTCTTGAGAATATATATATCTCCAACAATGTCTATTCTTAATTCTTTTGAATTAAGAGCTTAAAACACTATCTATCGCCTTCAACAACGTTTTTCTGGTGTTCGCACAGGTCAATACAAAAACGTCAGAATCAAATTTGTTATGCTCCACTTCAGTGAATGAACACCTGCTTTCGTAAGATCTTCATCATGAATGGCAAACAAACATATAATCATCAACTTCATGTTGCCGGTTGAAAAGGATCAATCATTAGGTCCCAAAACAGGGAAAGGAGCCATGAAGGATCTTCGATTTTGATTCAGCTTTCTAAAAAGAACGTTAACGTAATTGACTTGTGGATAGGCGACGACAAACATTTGTCGGACACAACTTAAACGATGGGGATACTTTTTCAATATAGGTGTGACTTATGCACTTCGTTTGATTGGTCAGGCTTGAATTTAATGGAGTACATCTAATTGTAAATTGTATTTTTCGTCCTGATCAAAAGTGGAATATCTCTTTTTGGGTTATATTGTGTCCTACGTTAAAAGCCAGCACCCTAATTTGGACCAGATCTGGTATTGCTTGTAACTATCATCTGCACGAATTATTTCTAAAGAGGACCACATAACGTAAGTATGTGTGTGTGCATGAATATTTTTTTTCATTTCTTTCCTAATTTAAACATCAATTGTACTAAGATCGATCACCAAGACACGTACAATGTCTAGTAGATATGAAAAGATTGAAACAAAGAAAAAAAAAAAAAAAAAAAACTGAAAAACATTTGTTCATCAAATCCTCCTGTAACGTAATGGTAAAAGCAAGAGCGAGGCAGCCCTTAAAAATGTGTTCCCAAATTTGGTTAATAATTTTGGGCCTAGGATCCCCCCAGGCGCAAAGGCAAGGATCGAGAAGAATCTTGAAAACAAGCTCGTCTCAATGGCTTTTTTTTTTAGTTAGCAAATATTCTTCTGAACCATGAGGGCTCACGCTGGTGAAAGCCCATGCTTCAGGTCTCATTTTTTATCATTCAAATTCGAGGGGCCACAAATTTGTGTAATTTAATCTAGTTGTAACCTAGAATATTACTGTAGTTACTTTTAAATTCAGTTGTCTACTGCTTTTGAATAATTGAATATCACTGTCAACTTTGCTAACATATTTGTTTGATAAAGTCGTCATTCTATTTAATGTATGCGTAATGTCTGTTTAATAGCAAAAAAAATAAAAAATAAAAATTCTGTTTTTGAATTACAAATGTTTAGTTTCCGTATTTAATTGTCTTAGTTTATTACATTAAACTATAGTTAATTATATTTATGTATATACAAGCAAGAACAAATACACACAGACTCTGATATACAAAGATCCAACTTTAAACAATCCAATTTTTAATAGAAAAAAAAACATTTGAGTATCAGCAAAATCTAGGATGGTTTAGAATGGAAATATAAAGGTCTAACACGATCTGAATGAAAATAATAAGCTGAAACGCTCAAGAGATGATGGTGATGATGATGAAACCTAGGCTACAATCAATACAATATAACAATTTTGTGGTTGTATCCAACATATTTATTAGTGTACGTAGTTACTATCCAAACCCCAGACTGAACGAGAAAACCAACAAAGCTCTGAAATAAGTTTGGGGAAAAAGCCAAAAGAGATTGAAAGTTCATATCTCATTTTACCACCCAAATTTGTATGCTAGACCCCTAATGACATATCACATATGTGCTCTATCCCGTTACTATACATAATCTTGGTTGCTTGCGATAGAGAAACTGGCGTGTACAAAAATCTCTAAAATGCTCAATAATTTGACAAAGTAACTCTCCTATATACATACATACAACTTTCTTCAGTGTGAGACAGAGGTTTTCATGCTTCTCGAGTTTTTTGTTTTTTTTTTGGGTCTCCTACTCTTCTTCTTCTATTATGCATCTCATCTCACAATTCTTATTTTCTTACTGATATATTTGTTTTTCTTTTTGTCGACTAGTCATATATATATTGTACTTTTTACTCTATGAATGACAATTTAATATATATATATAAAAAAATACTACAAAGCTTATAAAAATTTGTAATATGGTGGCAGGGGGCAGGGTGTAATAATTGAATCACGTGAGGTCTTGATTGGTCGAGGTTACGACACGTGTAACGCGGTGCGTGAACCGTAGTCAAGGAAAAGAGAGAGGGTCCAAAGCTGTCGAGAAAGTCACCAACAGTGTCGTAGGCTTAGCTTGACAGCTGGCTTTTTATCTTCCTCCGTACAACTTTTTTTTCTTAATTAAAAAAAATACTATTGTTATTATTTTTTTTGTTCTTCTTCGACATTTTGTCGACTTATTGTATTCACTCTCTTTGTACTATTTTTCTATTCTTTGTTTTCTTCTAATTTTTGGAATTAATGAAAATTCGTGGGCATTTATTATAGAAAAAAATCCATTCAATATTTTGGGCTGTTGGTATCTGATTCCAGCTCACACATACTATTAGTGGGTGGAGAAGAAAAACAAAACAAAAAAACAAAATAAAGAAAAGGTGCATGATGACGCCGACAAATAGTAAAATTATGAGATGACAAAAAAAAAAAAAAAGTAAAATTGTGAAGAGAAAAAAACGAAACTTGTGCGGATGTTGGTTGTACTTGTGCGAGGAGGTTAATGGAAGACGATGAAAGAAATGTGCATAGGATTCAAGAATCACTTGTTTGGTTTGGTTTTCTATATCTCTGTAAAAAAAAAACATACTTTTTATCACTTGCTTAAAAATCATTTGTCAAGAATAGAAAGAATATTTTGTATGCCTTATTGTTGTTAAAACATAAACCTAATAAGTTACCTGATAGCATAAACAAACAAAAGCTCACTAAACAAAAATACAAAAAGCCTTGGCTGTAAGTTCGCAACACATCATACGCCCACGCACACACACACAAACAGATTGAGTAAATCCGTACGTATTGGCTAATTAAGAACTTTAAGTGAAATCCTCATATAGCCGAATAATATGCACGATCGACGTGCATGATGTATATATATATATATATATATAAGCTATCGTGCATATTATATTAAATTTGATTCATTTATATAGTACAGAAAAACTTTGTTCAGAAATTTTAATTGATTTGATAAGCTACAGTGCATATATATAGTCATGGATAAATACGGCTTCAGCCTTTTATCATCCGATCTTATGAGTTTCTTCTTACATATCTGAAAAAAAACAAACAGTCCTGCAAATTACACAGATAGATGAATGAGATCTCATCAAATATATTTTCTTCGCAATGACATAAAAGCAACAAAACTTGAAAAGTCCGAGTTATCAACTATTTGCCATTGTCGACATTATTGACGATGTGATAATCGGGACAACTTTTTAAATATGAAGGCTTTTTAGAACCCTACCACCGAAGCAAATTTTGAAAACGACTGTTTCACCCATGATAAATAATATATAATCTTTGATTAGATCCATTGCAATGATGGTATATTTATTTTGCATGACAAATTACTCACCTTGGGTGATTTTTCGCTAACAGAATTATAATATTATCATCCGTCTCTAGCCGACACAAAGTATATAATTCTTTCTATAACATCATTTCCCTATCTTTTTTATAATATTTAACTTGGGTTTACAGTCATTAGAAAAATGAGACTACAAAGGGAAACTAGGCACATTATAAAAAGTTTTTTAGACTGTAAAATAGTTTCGGGTAAATGTTTGATTTCCATAGTCTCTTTAGGATGGATGTCATGATGATATATGACCAAATTTTGTTCTTAAAGTTGGCTTGCAATGCTGTGTCCCGTTGTAGTAAAATACCAAGAAACTTATTAGTTATTTCTATGTTTACCTATTTTGACTTTAGATTGTTTGTGTTATCAAACTTATCGTAAATGATTACTGTACTTAACTTATCTTATGGTAAAGTTAAGAATAATAGTATATCTCACTCTAATTTTTTTTAAAGGTTTTTGGAACGAATAGAGCGGTTCGAGAAGGCAGCGATTAAATGCACGTACTTGATAGCAAGAAGTCAGTACATCCTACTCCGAGGCTTGCCGACTTGACCAAAGTCATTTATGTTTCTTATCGTTAAAAAAAACCGTACATTGTTTTGGAGTTGTAGTAGTAATAACGAAAAATATTAAAAGCAAATTCTTTCTTTCTAGTTTCTACTAATGAGTTCAATAAAATCCAACACAAACTGGTGACTACGTACTATACCGTAGTAGGTTCCTTCCAGTTCTGCACGTTATCTTACAAATTAAACAAAGATATGATCAGAGAGTTTCTTATTAAGTAAAGAAAAATACTATAAATAAGAAAATCTACGAACTTGGTATAACTCGTCACATCACGAAAAAGCAAAAGATTAAAAAAACATATCGTGTTTCGCGTTATACTAAAAAAGAAAAGATACTTTTTAGAGAGAACAATAATCGTAATTTTTTTTATACACACCAACCTCGTAGGTAAGATATATAACCTATGGTCCCTCTCATTCCACCACGTACAGTATACTACTACGCAGAGGAGGTATGTTATATAAATTGTGAGTTAAAACTTCAAAAATATCATTTTGATTAAATATCATTGTTGAGGGAGAGAGTTTGGAAACATTCCAAAAACAAGAACTTGAATTTTTTTTTCACTAAATAATGATACAAACAAGAAGTATCTTTTTATAAATAAAAAACCCTTACACCCCCAAAATATAATTGTCTCAACTCTCACTCCTTTTGCCTTAAATTTCTTTCTTTTTACAACAACCCGAATCTATACCAAAAAAAAAAACCAGACTCTTTGACATTTTGTCGAACACTTGGACGGCATTTGAGAAAAACGAAAAAAAGGTTCAACCTTTCAGATTAGCAATGGAGGATTCGTCTTCGGAAAAGGAGAAGAAGGAAAGTAGTAAGCAGCCCGTGTACCGTGGAGTCCGTATGAGGAGCTGGGGAAAATGGGTGTCGGAGATTCGTGAGCCGAGGAAGAAATCGAGAATCTGGCTGGGGACTTTCCCGACGGCGGAGATGGCTATGCGTGCTCACGACGTGGCGGCTATGAGCATCAAAGGAACCTCAGCCATTCTCAATTTCCCTGAGCTCTCTGACTTTTTGCCCCGACCCGTTTCGCTAAGCCCTCGCGACGTCAGAGCTGCGGCGACCAAAGCCGCTCTCATGGACTTCGACACGACGCCGCTTCGTTCCGAGGCAGAGACGAGCGAAACGACGACGGATAAAAGGTCGGAGAGCAGTGAGACAGGCGAAACGACGTCGAACAAGAGTAGTGAGAGTAGCGAGACGGCGTCGTTCTCATCGTTCTCTGTGACGAGCATTGAGGAAAGTGCAGTATCGGACGACCTGGAAGAGATAGTTGAGTTACCGAGTCTAGGCACGAGTTTAAACGAGTCGAACGAGTTCGTGTGTTTTGACTCGTTGGAAGAGTTAGTGTACATGCCTCCTTGGTTAACCGGTACGGAAGCAGACGATTTTACGTATAACAACAATGCTTCTTCTTCCTTGAACTCTTCAGTTTTCGAATCTTGGAAACACTTTCCCTGAATACCCAAACATATAACATATTTTTCCCATAATATGTTCTCTTTTTACTTCTTTTTTTTTTAAGAGGGAGGTTTAGTTTTGATGAGATTCTCTCTGTTTTTGCTTTGAGTGAGATATCTCTCTCTCTCTAAGGAGATGATGATGATGATGTTTGTGGAATTAGATAACTTTTTTTTTTTATGTTCTTCTTCTTCTCCTACTCCTAGTCAGTTAAGTGTGTATATTTTGCTATGGGTTTTAGCCGGGAATAATGACTTTGTAACTCTTCCAGTTTTCATTATTTCTTTTTTTTGCAAAGAGATGGTTTGAGAGACTCCTCGCTAGTCAGTATACACCCAAAACATGATGTAGTCTGGTTTGTATTAATGTCCTCGATGAGTCACAATCTTGATTCAATAGTACTACTTTGGTCTGTTGATTGTTACAAATGAAAAAAATAGGAATATGGTCTCAAAGCTTGGACAACATTTATATTGATGTTTGACATAACCCCCATTTCGTTAGCATATTCAGATTTTCACATTTGCTAGAGCTTCCACAACAAAATAGACTATACACACTACGAGCTTAGTTGAATATATAACTAAACTAATATCAACAATTTAATATCACAAGTAAACAAAAGTCAAACCGTTCATATGTATATGAACAATTTGACGGTTTTAGACAAAAATTTGTAGCATGATTTTTATGTGTTTACAACTTCGTGACAGCGCAGATTTATGACCATTTTTTTAACTAGTCTACTACAGTAAAAATTCCAACAATTTTTGTGTAAATTGTGTTGGCCGTAAATCTATAATATGAGGTAGTTAATCAGTAGTATGTAATAATGATTGTCACTCTCCTAATTATTCTTTTAATATATCATGCCTATGATCTCTAGATTTTGATTAATAAATTGGTTTCGTATTGTTATACTTTACAGAGGGTTATTATACTGTAAACTGACAGTGAATCTATAAAGGACACAGACGTTTCAGAGTTTTTTTATTTTTTATTTTTTCTGGTTCCATGAAATTGTGAAGGACAACGTCCACGTGTATATTATTATAAGCTTTGTGGAAGGCAATAAAGTCTGCTTTTAATTTGTCTCCATGGAAACAAAAAATTACTATTATTCAGTTTGTAAAATAAAATAAAAAAGGAAAAGAAGAAGATATGGACAGAAGTGAAGTCAAATTTGATTGGTCCAGTTATATCACTCTCTCTCTATAGCTAGTCTCATTGTCGTGTTCCCAACTGCATCTCAATTTTATCTTGTCCTTGAAAAAAGAAACAAGGACGAATCATTGGCCGATGATAGTACTGATCAAGATAGGACCTTAATTCCACCGTCTAAGTAGATTTAACATTTCAAGTGTGCGTGTAAGATTTTAAACCTGAATTCATATATAAATAAATTATCTTTGATCCCAAAACTACATATTTGTTCATTGGTGTGCAATCGAAGAGAGCATGCAAAAAACACCCGGTGGTAGTGCACTTTTTTCTTCTTCTCTAGTTTCAAAAGTAGCACCCAAAGACATGTTTACTAGCTAGAGGATTTAACAAGTCAGGTAGTATATGAGCTCACTGTCACAACATCGATGCTTTCACTAATAACATATCAATACTGGAGATGTGATAACCTATGTATATTTTCTTCCAATTGAGTGAGTATTTGGAACGCTAATTGTGTGCAAATCATCGAGATTCTCATATACATGTTCAACTGTATAGTCATCGTATTCTTTTCTCCAAACATGACTATTTCAGAATAGTATACACTAGCTAGATGCATTGATATGTATATATTTCTCTGTTAGAGAACGTAACTTAAGTCATGCAACGAAGATACAATGCGCTGGAAGTCGAACACACTATATATTGAATTGGATAATGACACATTAACAACAGTAACGCAAATAACTATACTACAGTCTACAAGTCCTAGTCATATTTACATGAAACTAGAAATTGTTTAACTTGTAATAATGGATCATTCTCTTGAAATATACAAACACTTAAATGCACCGTCCAAAAATATCAAAAACGGTCCCTTATATATACATGCAAGTCTTGTCTATTGACAAATGGACGAGTATATATGTGAAATGATAAAAGAGAAAGAAGAGCTTACTTACAAGTCTATATCAACACAATTCACTAGCTGTGAATCAAGTGCTGGAATACACGCATTATATACTTTTAAATTTAGAATCCATATATTTCACAAGTGGGTTTTCATATTTGGGGTTATGATCGACGCATAAAATCTCTTCGCATGAATTATTGCATTTTTGCTTTCCAGGAACACTTTTTAAGTAAAATCCCATTTACTTTATGTTCCTATTCATTGATAGCGAAATCCTAACAAGAGTAGTGGCTCCATGTGTATTTAGTGAGTTTTTTTGCCATATTTCAACTGTTGTGTCGGTGTTACTATTTCGTTTTTGTTTTTGTTTTTGTTTATATAGCCTGCTTGGTGAATTCATATTTTTACAAGACGCTGATGTATCGCAACATGACTAGTGTTGAGACTCCCAGCAGTAAGTATTATAAGAAGAGCTTAAAATAAATCCAAATTAACATAGATCTAATTCATGGTGTATAGTTAAAGAAACAAATCCTTCGAAGCAAATGAACGCGATGTTAACCTTCGATCTATTAAAATCCCTCCTAGCAGCCCTCCTGTATAACGCTTAGTACTGTATTTGCAAATTGCAATATATCATCAATCCCATTAATTAATTAGTCCACAATTTTTTTCGTTGAGTAAATAATGTTGTCAACGTTATAAAAACCCTTTATTAAAAAGTAAATTTAATCAACAAATATTGGGTGAATAAATTAATCATAAAGGGTTTATAAAGTGGACAAAGTTATTCACATTTTCTTTTTCTTTTTTAGTTAGATTTAGTAGAAGATTTGGAAGAAAAGAAGAGAGACGATTAGTATAGCTTAAACAATGCATGGGATAGTTAGTAGTTGACGACTTGACGGCATGCAAAGTGAACCACATAACAGAAGAGATTAGTATAGTTTTTGGTGTTACGGCGATTTTGTTTCTGTCTTATATAAAAATGTTTGAGGTCGATATGCTTGCCTGTAATTCTTGACTATTACGCTCTCGTCCTTTAGTTTATACTAGTACATCGTTGAACCAAGTGGACCAACAAAGAGTTTGGATTTAAGGGAAATTGCTCGAGACAAAAACAACTGATCGGGAACAAAGAGAATCCTCTTGACTCTTATTATGGAGGTTTCATAGTTTAAACCTAAACCATATATCGAGATTATGGTTCAAGCATATTCATTTATCTACGAGTTCTTTACTTGCGGTGAATACAAGTTAACTTGAAAGAACTCCTTCTGCATCATCATCCGCTATACAAGTTGGAGACAACAACCGATCTCAGACTTCTCACTTCCTCTCGACATCACTGAGGAAAAGAAGAATCCAACCCAAAAAAAAAAACAAAAGAATTAACATGTGTTCTGTTTTTCGGTGGGCTCTGTTTTTGATAACAGACCAACCCGTACAGTTTATTACTGATGGGCTTGGGCTTCTTCTACAATTCGTATAACATGACCGCAGCAACAAAAATTTATATTATACCAATAAAGGTAAATAAAGGTGTTGGCATGTGCCCCGTAACGAGATTGATATTTTATGTCACACACATACAATATATAAGAGGATATCTAGAAAATATGTAAATATCTTCCACAATAATATTAATGATTTGTAGATATTCTATATAATCTCTTTAGTTAGGAAACTAGGCTAAATGTTATTTCTATATATATGCTTGTATATTTTAACATCATCTTTATAAGAGTCAATATAATATTTCCTAATCATTAATGTGTTCTTTTCTCATCAACCTTTAACATGATATCAGAGCAGGCTTGCTCCCGAATTTTGATCTAACAATCAAACTCGTTTTCTTTTATTTTATTTTTGTTAAGCCAAGTGCTTCTTCTATTCAAGTTCATCAAACTCGTTTTCTTTTATTTTATTTTTGTTAAGCCAAGTGCTTCTTTTATTCAAGTTCATCATGAACCTCTCGATCTAATCCATTGTGTTTCTCTTGATTCAAGTCTATCATTATAAACCTCTGAATCTAAGCCAAAAGAGCTTATTCTAACTTTTTTTATTAAAAAAAAAAAGGAAAAAAAAAATTATTCACGACTTTTAAAATCAAGCTAAAATGCTTCTATCTAATTTTGTTTTGTTTTGTTTTTTTTTTCTTTTTTTTCATTTTTTAGTTTTTCACATCTTAAAAAAAAAAATCTGGTTATTCACATTTTTTTTTTCCTTAAGTAAGCTTCTTAATATTTTTCTTTCAATAATGCTTGATTTATTATTTTTAAAAAAAACATCGGTTTCTTGTTCTTTCTAAGACAAAGGTTGATCACTAATCATGCCGTCCAGTCATCCACACCACCTTGATCAGCATCTTCATCAGATCTATCATGTCAATCGCTGCGGTGGTCATCAGTAGCTCTATTGGTCTTAGCTTATCATCATCGTTAACAACAATATCTCCCACGAGCAACGCTTCTTAGCTTCTTCAAAGTGTACACATGACTAATAATAATCAAAATCAATCTCAAGCCACTAATTTCGTTGTTTGTTCATTATCCCCTTGAGATTGAGGGGGCGTATAAGAGGATATCTAGAAGATATGTAAATATCTTACACAATCATATTAATGATTTGTAAATATTCTATATAATCTCTTTAATTAGGAAACTACGCTAAATGTTATTCCTATATATATGCTTGTATATTGTAACATCATATTTATGAGAGTCAATATAATATTTTCTAATCACTAGTGTGTTCTTCTCTCATCAACCTTTAACACAATACATGAGTTTTACTTGTTATATTCAGTAGGAGGATCCCTAGCTTGTTTTCGTGTAGTGATCGGCGAACGGATTGGTGGACTCTGTTTTATTTTTCGAGTTTTGGAATCTTAATAATAAAAAAATTTATTCACGTAAAGTTGTAAGGAGTTTGCTAGCGGATTTGCGTTTGAGATTGAGTTCTTTCGAGAACGAATATGGTAATTTGAGATTAATCAATGAAACATCATACAAAATTAATCAATTTAGATATTATCTTTAACAAATATCCATTTTTTAGAGTCTTGCGAATAATAATTAGAGAACTTCCAGCAGAAATACAACTTTCAACTTCCTACGACATTCACCTAACACCCAATTTTTAAAAATGTTTAAAATTTAACTCTATGACTATTATACTAGTATCCCATAAATTAAGAAAGACAAACCCTAGCTGATAAAGTTAGTGCTGTCAATTTATTTTATTTTGGGGTTATTGTTAAAAAGAGTCTTTTTCCCCAGAAATTTGTTTGATCCAGCCTTTCTATCAATGCTTATAGGAAAGGGAATTTTTAAACGTGTGAAATTTCAATCCTAGCCTTAAGCGGACAAGGGCGGGATGGACGCTCCTTCAAATCCGTTCGCCGATCACTACACGAAATTAATGCAAGCCTAAACTTTCTGCACAGTAAAATTCCTTCAACAATAACAATTAATGCAAGCCTAAACTTTCTCCACGCAGGCATGTTCGCATCAGACTTCAGCAAAGAAAGAAGATCTTCAACAGTTGCACCACCAAGCTTACGACCAATCAATGTATACCAGTATGGAGCAGAACCTTCAGAATGAGTTGTTACAGGTTCAAGATCTGAAGCAGCCGGGAAAGGCGCACAACACAAACCAGTAATTTGTTCAAACTCCATGAGAGAGAAACGGATTGGTTGGCCCGCAAAAAGAAACCAAGTTTCATCACTATTATCAGTATGAAGCTGCCGACATAACATCTGGTGGACTAGCTGACCAGACATTGCACATTGGCGAACAGGCAAAGAGAAAAGAGCACCGAGAGGTGATGCCAATAACACATCTAGCTCAGACATACCATTCAAGATATTTAAAATGTCAATAAGGTAGCGTGGTCTTGAGTAAGAATTGATACGAACAGGATGACTAGGGTATCGATTACCATCGAAAAGCGTTTCAGGCAGATCACCTACATCAAAGAAAATGAAATTTCACAGTGAGAGAAAAAAACATTACAAAGCTGATTGCAATGTCTAATAAACCCTATAAGGATGGCACTAAGAAAGAAACTTCAGCAGTACTGCGTCACACGACGGCACACTCAAACACAAAACGAAATAACAGAAGGAAAATGAAATAAACCGCATATGTTCATTACTTCGTTACACGACGTCCCATTGAAACAGAAAACAACTTAACAAAAGGAAGATACAATAAACCCTATAAAGAAGACAATGAGAAAGCCACATTAGGACTGCTGCCTTAGACCCACTCTAACTCAAACAATAAACCAATTCCGAAAAGGAATCTGTAATAAACTGTATAAGGAAGACAGAGAGGAGACACATGATACTCTAACTCAAACACACAACCAGTTAACAGAAGGCATATATAATAAACCCTATATACAAGACAGTAACCAAGACACTTAAACCACCACAGTACAGGATTGAAGGCAATCTCTAATAAACCCTATAAGGAAGACAATGAGACAGCCACATGATCATATCGTAACCTTAAACCCACTCTAACTGAAACCCAAAACCAATTAAGAAAAGGGAGCTAAAATAAACCTATAAGGAAGACAGTCAAATGCTCACATGATCACTGAATGCTTAGACCCACTCTAACTCAAACACAAAACCAGTTAAGACAAAGAAGAGATAGTAAACCCTATAAAGAAGACAGTGACCAAGAGACATGAGACAACATGTAACAATCGGAAACATTACTGCCTAGGACAACGTATTGCATATCCAAAAACATATTTTAACTGCGATACTAGCTAACAAAACTGAAGCTTTAACCTATAGTCAATTGATAGGAACAGGTAACAGAGGGAAAAAGTTGAGATTGACTTCCACCTATGGGGCTGAACAAAAAATAAACTTAATAAACTATATACCTGACCAGAAGACATGCTTAAGTGGGCTTGAAGAGGAAGGCATCGGATGATGACAAAATCCCTAGCACAGAACGGTCTGGTAAGCAACGATTCAACTAAGAAAGAATGTGGAGTGAATATCGAAGAAAAACTGAAAGAATTAAAGGCAGACGATACCTGGCGGCGGAGATTGATGTCGATTAGCGAAGAAAACCAATCTCAGGCTACCGCAATAAACGAAATTCAGACAAGGACGAGAAAAACTAGTTTAGAGAGGCAAAATTAAGAAACAATCTCACAGGTAGCGCGTGAGCGAAAATTGAAAACGGAGAAAAACGAAGTAACTGTGTTGAGGGGCAGATTCGACATTCAATGGCAAAACAAATGCTTAATTCTATAGGCATGGACGAAAAGTCTGTCTTTCACAAAGTTTGTGAAAAAAAAGGTTTTTTCTTGTAATTTTCTCTTTTATTTTTACTTTTGACTGTTCTAGTTTCACGTACCGACAAATTTGTTAAAAGTATTTAAAAAATATATATATATATATATTAAATAAAAATTTGCCCACTAATAAAGTCATCGTCATATTTATTGAATAATACTAATATGTGGGAATGAATGAGTGTGTTTAACTCTGTACAACAAACTAGTTAATTTCAAATTTCATGAAAACACGAAAATATTATTCTAGACTCTTTTAATCCTCGACTCGATAAAGTTTATCATATGACTGTGAGTTTGTTAAAAGAGCTGTTGTATCTTTTGATTTATCTAACCAATCTCCCTGTCAAATTAAACTCTATTCGTTTTTGAAACTCGCTTTGCCGTCATTGATTTTAATAAATATATAAGGATTGTAAGTCAAAGTCTGGATTAGTCTCTGAAATATGATCTTGATATGCTGATTTTTTTTGGGTTAAATTGCAAAAGTTAAACTAATTGGAACGTTTATCACAATTAACAGAATTTACTTTAATTAAGAAGAGGGCAATAATAACTATATAAAATAATTTAAATATGGAGCTTTCTTTGTGGGGAAACCCTGATTTTGTCTGCCACAAGTGAGCAAAAACCAATAAATTAATGTTATACATTGTAGGAATCAATTCGGGCATGAAGGGACATTAAGCAATTAAAAATAAGGGCGTTGAATACACAAACATTACAACGAGTTCTAAAGATGCAACTCATCTCATGCACCATGACGCTTTAGTGATGGCATCTTTATTAGGGTTTAGTGGCTCATGGACAAATTTTGTATTTCAGAGGTTTTCTAGATTTCCAATCATTAAAGGTAGCATTGGACCAAACAAGATATATATATATATATATATATATATATATATATATATATATATATGAGAGTTGAATTTGAAAATCTTGATATTTTCCCACTAAAAGAGAAGATGCATTTCCTATTTCTTTGTTATCTTCGTAGATGACTAAAACATACTCGACATAGCTAGTGACTCTGACTCATGGGTTCTATCACATTGCATCGGCAATATAAACATTAAAACTCGACTATGAATATCTTGTCAATCTATGTGCTGGATTAACCCGATTTAACATTGTTTCAAAAGATCCCACAAGTAGTGATGGACAATGTTAATTATATGTAGACAATGTTAATTATATGTAGACAAGGCTAGAACTGAGATCATCAATAATGATGGCCTAAATATTGTTTGTGCCAAACTTGTTTACATTTCTGTTTAGCTTGTATCTTTCGCTCTCGTGATCTGCGAACTGAAAACAAAGTATTTGTACATGTATTTAAATGTTTTCTTTGATGTCTAAATGAATATATACCTCTCTATAACTACATATAGAATCATACGCATCTTCAATTCAATACTACTTAAAAGTATAATATTTTTTTATTAATTGTTGGTGAAAGAATCTAGTTAATAGTAAAACTGCTAATTATAAGAACATCTACATCAGTTATACTCTGATTTATAATTTAATTTTGCGATGGAGGTGGTTCTAAGGTGCCGAGTTGACATATCTATCCTATGAACATGTTTTCACCTAGAAACTTAAAACAAAAAATGGAAATTCACTATCATTTTAATGAAGAAAGGGAAATAACGTACCGATAATGATCAAAAGAAGTGATTATTCTCAAGACTAGAAACACGTAACAGATGAGACAAACAAATGTGGCAAACATCTGGACCCAAATCGCAGTAATTTATATATATATATATATTAGTTGTCATGGAGTTTGTACTATATATATAATATTAAAATTCTAATATGGTAAACTAATATGATAGATTGGATTCTTTCCATTTTCCCTTTTCAACTTTTTCCATTTTCCTAATTGGGTATATGGACTAGGAAATGTTACTCAAACCAGTACTAGTATATATAAAAAATTCTTTCTTTTTGATGTCAAACAAATAAGTGTATGTTTATACATTAACAATCTGACGTACTGATGATGAATACTCACGATAATATATAGTCATAATTTTAGATGAACTATTATAAATTTTGATAAATGACATACATGTTTCACACAAACATTATATTCTATTATTGTTTATACGT
The DNA here is from genome assembly GCF_000375325.1 of Capsella rubella. Classification (NCBI taxonomy): domain Eukaryota; kingdom Viridiplantae; phylum Streptophyta; class Magnoliopsida; order Brassicales; family Brassicaceae; genus Capsella; species Capsella rubella. The sequence continues at coordinate 2,889,532 of NW_006238917.1, read as the reverse complement.
TTGTATATGTAAATTAACGTTGCGTGTACCAAACAACGTTTCGAATAACCCTCACATATCGATCTTTCAAATAGCTGAATCAAAGGTGACTCTTTTGTTTGAACTTACAAAATCCCACACAAAATTACAAGAGAAGTCAAATAATGTGGTCTCTATCATTATTTGTTTCTTCTGAGTAAAAGGTCTCTGACTGTATATTAGAAACCCACTTGAACCAAACTCTTGTCACGAAGTGGCCTATATACGCTGGTTCTATTTTCTTAAACTATTTATCGTTTTCAATGGCGTATTATATGTTCATTTCGAAGCATTCCCTGTCAGTCACACTATTCAGCTATACTCCACCAATCATATATATAATATATATGTATCTCTCTTGCCCAAAACATAGGAAGTTAATATAAATGAAACATGTACGAACACTTCGAACAAAACAAAGCCATCGGCCAAACTATTTAAAATACATAAATTACGGGAAATAAAAGTTCCAGTAATTTTAGAGATGAAAAGAGAAATTTGTATCATATTCAAGGTGTGAATATAGTTTTTCCCTAGTTATGTTGATTAACTTTTTGCGTTAATTCAGGAATTAAGCATACGATTTCCCAAAACGTTTAAATATATATATATATATATATACTGATCACTTTGCGTGGCCCATATAAACGTACAATATAATTCATCATCACACATATTGATTAACCTTAAAAATTACATTCAACAATGAATCGGAATATCGGATGATCGGACGGAAAGAATTGTTAAATATAAAATACAGTACCCATATATACACTATATCAATCATATATTCATATTCATTTTACGCGTTGACAAAATGTAAATTCTTACTTATTGACAGATTGACACGTTTATCTAATTTCGGTAGTGGTCGAGTATTGTTGACACTCATACATACAGTGTGTTTTCGATTCGTTGTTAAGGTAATTTACTCATCGTTGAATAAAAAGCTCCAACTTACCAATTATAAGCGAACGTATATCATATGTATTAGCTGACCGCTTTGAGGAATATATTATATATATGCCTCTCATCAGGCTGATTTGAATCATTGAATGTGTCTATCGTCCCTGAAATCTGAAGACATATATACGATCGAGTACTAAAATAATTGAATAATTCATCTCTTCATCATATATATATAGGAAATATCAATCACAGAGATTTTAAGACATGAGGATTTGCAAATATGAGATGTTAGCAAACAAGATTTGGTTATGGCGTCACTACCACTAGTAATTGCAAAACCAACATGACCAAAAATATTGATAGTACCATCTATAGCTATTATAATTAAAGTGTAGTATATATGTCATCCTACAAACCCCATCAAAAATTAATATATTATATCAACTTGAATAAGCATCCATCATTTGTAACAAGATCCCTTTAAGCGAGACCCTATAAATACATCATATGTGTTGCACCACAACATTCACTAAAATTCCATTTCCATTCTTGAATTTATTATAATCTTTGAGCCCTCTTTCCAGTACACTGAAATCCACTACAAACATTTATTAAATAAAAAAGCTCTGCCAAGATGGCTTCTTTGATCACAACCAAAGCAATGATGAGCCATCATCATGTTTTGTCGTCAACTCGAATCACCACTCTTTATCCCGACAATTCCATCAACGATAGTCAACAAATAAAAACAAAATACAAAGTCTCTCACCGATTAATTGCTCGGAGGATCTCCGGTGCAACCAGAGCTGTAATCAATTCATCACCGGCGTTACCGGAGATAGAAAAGGTGGAAGGTGAGAAACGATGTCATGTTGCGTGGACAAGTGTACAACAAGAGAAGTGGGAGGGTGAGCTTACTGTCCAAGGAAAGATACCCACTTGGCTGGTTTGTCTTTTTACACCATTTTCCTATATTTTTGCTGGGACTACATCTTTTAGCTATTTTCGTGGACTTTCATACAAATATGTATCGTGCACACAAAACACACTCACGCTTGCACATGCATATGACTACAATTAATTCCAGACAAAACCACTTTTGTACAAAATATCGATGCTCGTCTATATTTTTTCTATTTTGTATTGAACTCTTTTTTTCTTATCCAGGTTATATATGTTATATCATATTTTCAAGTTTTAGACTATTGCAAATACTTAGCAAAAAAATTATAATATATTTTCACATTATATATATGTTTATAATATATGCGTGAGTAATTTGACATAATGTATTTTTCATATATACTCTCATTTATTTTATTTTATTTTAGTAATGATAAATTAACAACATGATGAGATGTAAAACTAATGAATTGAAGATGACATGCAGAATGGTACGTACCTTAGAAACGGTCCCGGTCTATGGAACGTCGGAGACCACGATTTCCGTCATCTCTTCGACGGCTACTCCACACTCGTCAAGCTCCAATTCGACGGCGGTCGTATATTCGCCGGCCACCGTCTTCTTGAATCCGACGCCTACAAAGCCGCCAAGAAACACAATCGGATTTGTTACCGTGAGTTCTCCGAGACTCCTAAACCGGTGAGCAGAAACAGCTTCAAGAACCCTTTCTCCGGGCTCGGAGAGATCGTGAGGCTTTTCTCCGGTGAGTCTTTAACGGATAACGCCAACACCGGAGTGATCCGACTCGGTGACGGGCGGGTCATGTGTCTCACGGAGACTCAAAAAGGATCGATTTTGGTCGACCATGAGACGCTTGAAACGATCGGTAAATTCGAATACGACGACGGTTTGTCCGATCATATGATCCAGTCAGCGCATCCAATCGTGACGGAGACGGAGATGTGGACGTTGATTCCAGATTTGGTTAAACCGGGTTATCGGGTCGTGAGGATGGAGGCCGGTTCGAATAGAAGGGAAGTTGTGGGGCGGGTCAAGTGTCGGAGCGGGTCCTGGGGACCCGGGTGGGTCCATTCGTTTGCGGTGACGGAGAATTATGTTGTGATACCGGAAATGCCCCTGAGGTACTCGGTTAAGAATCTTCTTAGAGCTGAGCCGACGCCACTTTACAAGTTCGAGTGGTGTCCCCAAGACGGAGCTTTTCTTCATGTCATGTCCAAACTCACCGGAGAAGTCGTAAGATTTATCAATGCCCTTATTTATTTATTTAATAAAAGGACTTCCGATTTTTATTTGTTATATTTTATGTATGAGTTTATTTGAATATACGTTAATTATGGTTAAGGTGGCGAGTGTGGAGGTACCAGCGTACGTTACGTTTCACTTCATAAACGCGTACGAAGATGATGATGAGAATGGCGCTACCACCATCATTGCAGATTGTTGCGAACATAACGCAGATACTCGGATACTCGATATGCTCCGTCTCCATACCTTACGTTCCTCCCATGGTCAGGACGTTTTACCCGATGCTAGGTAATTTTTTTATATTTAAGGGTTGTTACGTATAGTCTATATAAAATATTTGCTATCTTGAATGTACGTACGTAAGCTGGATTAATATTGTAATCTTATGTTAGGATTGGGAGATTCAGGATACCGCTGGACGGGAGCAAATACGGGAAACTGGAGACAGCCGTGGAGGCAGAGAAGCATGGGAGGGCGATGGATATGTGCAGCATCAATCCTTTGCATTTGGGTCAAAAATATCGTTACCTTTATGCTTGCGGTGCTAAACGACCTTGTAACTTCCCCAATGCTCTCTCTAAGGTAAGTTTTATACCCCAAATATTTGTTTCCTACGGATACCAAAGTTTGTGAATTGTAACTGAAATAAAAAGACTGATCCAGCTACTCGATCCATTACTATCATTCGAAGTCAGTAAAGAGTTCATGTTTCTTTGATTGTATGAGACAGGTTGATATTGTGGAGAAAAAAGTGAAGAACTGGCATGAACACGGAATGATACCATCTGAACCATTCTTTGTTCCTCGACCCGGTGCAATCAATGAGGATGATGGTTAGTTCAGAACACAGATTTACTAGGCTTTCTTTCCCATGAGTTTTTAACCCTCTTTTTCTTCGGTTTGTGAAGGAGTGGTGATATCGATAGTAAGTGAAGAAAACGGAGGAAGCTTTGCTATCTTGCTTGATGGAAGCTCCTTCGAAGAAATAGCAAGAGCCACGTTTCCTTATGGTCTTCCTTATGGTTTACATGGTTCTTGGATCCCCAAACATTAACTACAATCTCAACAAAGATACCTTCATTACACAAACATATGTAATATTTATTCATATATACACATTTGTATAATTGTCTCATATATATGTAATGTACAAACCCAAAATAAAAGGAATGGATTGTGGTAGATACGGTTATCAAAATTGCAACAGATTGCTGTTCAGTTAAAATTACATCATCCTACTATAATATACACACAATTAGGAAACGCTGTAGAAAACTTTATTCTTTTTTCCCCTAGCTTAAAACAAGTTACAACAAAATGAAAAGAAGAAATGAGAAATTCAGCCACTTCTCTTCTCTGCAGACAAAACATTGTTACAATGGTGCAGGCGTCGAGCCACAAATATCCCCACCCAGTGGATCGGATACTATCACCTGCACAAGCTTAGGAGCAGCGTCGGGTTCATTGTTTCCACCTATCCATTAGCAAATAAGAAATTCAGTTTCATGGGGTTGGTTGAGATCTTTAGAGTAAGACACAAAATGAAAGCACTCTCTCTCTTTGACAATCAACAACAAGAAACCGCAGGATACAATTAATTCAATTTTAGCTATATCTAAAGCCCCATGCTAAGATCTATCCAAGGAATGTTCATCATGCAGGAACCTTGCCCTGTCTCTTGAAAGTTTATACAGTGGAAGTCCAATGAATCACAAGAATTTTGCCTCAAGGTTTTCGTGATTCCAATTGGATTTACATTTTTGATTTATAAGATGTTAATAACCTTTTCATAGGATTTCCCCGAAAGTAATATCTTAACAAGCATTTGCAGAACGACCACAAGCACATACAAGGTAATAAAAGTTCCAGATAGATTAGAGTAAACCTGATTGAACCGAAGGAACCGCTGATGAAGTTGAGGCTCCCCTTTTCATTTTTGGCTGTGATTATCACAAACAGTATCTAAATAAATGACTCATAGCAAACTTCAATATCTAGCAAAAAGTCTTTGAAGAACAAGTTTGCAAATGAATATGACAGTTGTAGTCTAGAATTGGTAACCTAGGCAAGTAGGTTTTACAAGTAGGTATAAACAATTCTTTGCAGGTAAAAGACTAAGACTAAAATGATGAGCAGACTGGTATTCCTTACCTTAGTATTTTCTTCCATATATTTCACGACCTGAGAGATGCTACCACAATGTCCATGAAACAGTGTGTAAGCCCACAGAAGAAGCTTCCTTGGGATGCTTACATCTATGATTTCAACTCCTTCACTGCCTGGAAGAAGTTCTCCAGCTGTTGCTAGTTGAGGCAGTGCGAAATAGAGGTTGACATCAGAAGGGAGTGTCACTGAAGCAGTTTCTCGGAAGAAATTGTAACAGCTTTTAAGTAGCGAATTAGCGATCTCCAGATTCTCCTCCAAAACTTTATTTGTAATCAGTACGTTCTTGATCTTGGACAGAACAGGATGCCATTTTGCCTCAAGCATTTGAGATTCTGAGGGATCCTCGAAAGAAGAACTCCAGAATTCTGACTGGAGATCAACACAAAGGACCCGTCTGTTTTCCAGTATACCAAATGGTGGAGTTATTGCTTGACATTCCACTGAGGATACTTGCTGCAAGGGGGTTATCAATGCCAAACTTATTATCAGAGCTCTGCACCAAGCAAGAGAAGCATGTCTGCCAACTTTAGCTGAAAAACTATTTGATAGCTTTGGATTCTTGAAACGCTTTCGCATCTTTTCATTTATGGTTTCCAGGGTCTCAACCTTGTTGTCTAGTTCAAGAGATACAATGTATTGATGTAGATAGCTGCAAAAGGTAAAATCAGTATCAGGTAGTAGCATAAATCAAATGCCCAGGGAGGTATAAATTCATGCCTCATGCAAAGTTGATTACCTGTATAAGCTGCTTTCTGAGGTTTCTGGACCTCTTGTTTCACAAAAATTGCATATGTCTGGCCATATGCTTCCTTGTTCTATAAAGAGGGAAAATATTTTCTCTAATTGACTATCAGGGTTGATTTTTGCTCCTGCAAACTCAACTCTACTCATCGAGGAAACCAGTGCATTTACATATCTTCCTATTGCAACTGGTACAAGGTCTTCAATGCATAGAGAGAACTGCATTTAAATTTTGTAGAACATTTAGCAAACAATATTAAGCTTATGACAACCTAATGATGACATATCACAAAAAGAGCATCAACTCGATTTCTAATATTGCTATAGTATTTTAGGAGATGCTAGACACCACAGAAATACCTAAAATATCCCAAGTCGAAGCCTGACTTAGGGACGTTTATTTTCTATACGAAGATCAAATTTCATGTCATGAATGAAAAAGGGGGTACTAGCTAAGTTTTAATAGAAATGATAAAGTCCTGACCCTCTTATCTGATCGAAGAGAATTAAAGGCTCGTTCTAGGGTGTTGACATCTCCAGTTTCCTCCAACAGTCTTAAATAGAACAGTAAGTATTTGCGTATGCAAGTAATGAATTTCCGTGAGCTTTCTGGCAGGTTAACTTCAAGGGCCTTCTTGTTACCAGCCAAACCTGGAGCTTTCCGCCTAAATAGAAAGAGAGAAAAATTTACATGAAAGATTCCCACAATCATATCTATGGAGAAAATTTTATATGATTAGTATATATTAGCTAGACATCAATTTTTATCATATTGTTTCTCAGAAGGTGATATCACCAGTGTTATGCAGCCCCTAATAGTATAAAGATGAAGTCTAAAGTTTTAAGGGCAAAGTAAGAATGAAGTGCACCTTCCCTTTTTAACCATGCCATCAATCTCCCACATATTGATCGTAAAACTTGACCTGGATGATTTGAAACAAAAAGAAAGTTCTTCTTTTGCTCTTTGAAGATCACTGCTCCCACCCCTTCTATACAGACCTTGGGCAAGCATGTATCTCGCCTTATGAAAGTGCTTAAGATCTCCTTCTACACAAATTCCCAGTGCAGAAAGGCTGTCGTTGTAGAGCATATGCCATACCCCTTCCATCTGAATTGATCCTTCTCCAGTTTTAGCATAACTTGCTTCCAAGTTTCCATCTTGAGCTTCTTCTAGTGTATGGGAGGATCCAAAAGTCGTTGTACCAATGATTGTCATAGCAGTATCCTTTATAGATTCATCAAAGCAATACAAGGCGAGGACCTGAAAGGTTGACAGGAAACTATTCAGTCCCTCAAAATCAGAAACGTAAACAAATAGCGGACTTCTTAAGCTGAGACTTGATTTACACATGATTTTTATGTGGAAACCATTATCCTGTAGTTACAAGTTAACATAAGACACATGTTCTGCAAATGAGGAAGAGAACAACAGTAGAGCGTCCATTACAAACCTTCAAGGCTTCTAAGTTCTGTTTCCCACATGCATTTAACAGCTTCAGACGAGAAGCATGCATTCTATACACAGGATCTACGGCTGAAGGATTCAATTTCATGGCTTGCTCATAATAAGATAAAGCAATTTCATACGATTGCCCAAGCTTCTCACTGAGTTTTCCCATGTAGAATGCATGCGACCAATCTTGTCTGTACAGGATGGGTTAAGAAAAAGAATTTTCAGCCTCTTAAGCAATCGACCAAAGCAAACACATTTTTAATAACAAGTAAACTATACCGATGTGCAAAAGCTTTGTTGAAATGCTTCATTGAGTTCTCACAAAATCTACTCCATGTCGCATCCTTGGAGGGTAGCACAGTTCGCTGATCATAAAACGGCACAACACTCTGAAGGCTGTCGTAGTATACCAGCGCCAAAAGCTCATGTATCTCGGACTACGATAGAAGATCAATACATCAACAGGTGTTTCAAATATACTACATGAATGAAACTGACAACTCTCTAAATACAGATCCCTCTATGAACATACAAGATGTACTTAGTTATTCCTACAAGTTATACTTAATTTTGTAACTTAATATAATCAAGCTTATAACTTAATCTCTCTATAGAAAGTAAAGATATTTCTTTTTGGTTTAACAAATATTCACATATTACGAAAGCTACCACCGGATAACTGATAGGTAGTTCAAGTTAGAAATGCTAACATTACAAATATGAGTAAAACGAATTTGGGGAAAAGATAAGTAGGCTACGATAGGGTCAAAGCTTGCTCATAACCTCTTTCATAACCTGATCTTTGCATCTATGATCGAATAGTTCTAACCATAACTGACAAATGGAGAAAACTACATCACATATCATTCTTGCCTATTAGCAATATCGCCAAACTTATTGTCAATTAAGTGCTTTCCCTTTCAATCTATATTTAATGTGGACTTTTGAGTCTTTCTTGTTCCCTTAAGGGACATACTAAACAGCAACATCTATTTTCTGCAATTTAGTGAGTAATAAAGCATGGATGAAGGGGACAAATGAAACAAATGAAACCTGTTGATCTGGTGAATTTGCCAATGCCAAACTCATTAGCAGGCAACGTCTGCTTCTTCTTCTGCTTGTCTCAACTCTTTGCGAAAGAGCAGAATTTTTCCTCCATCCAACAACGTTTATGTGCTTACTCCCATCATTTAGCAACAAATCTACTTCCTGGTTTAAGTGAAAAACCAAATGAGTAATGCAATTAATTATCAATACATGAATAAAGACCCATTAACGAAAGACACAAAGCCACCCTCTGTTAATCCTTATGAAGAATATTTATTCCTTACTGCTATTTAAAGGTATAAATTCAAAATATTCCACAAGTTGACATATAATAACAGTAACAACAAGAAATGACTGAAAGAACTCACTTCGTCGTAAATATTGCCAAGTTTTTCCCAACTTTCAAAGCGCAAAGGATTGTAAAGCAGATCATATTTGAATAGATTCGCATTCTGCTGTACAAACTCTTCTCCTTCCTTCGTGAGAACAAAGCCGGGCCATTTATCACTAGCACTAACTTCCTCAGACTGAGCCAAGAAATAGTACAAGTTGCGGTAGACGTCCACATAGGGGTCGGAACTGCAAGCAAGTTAATAAAACATCCTTACGTATGCCAACAGTACAAATTTCTAAAAATCAACTAGTTTTTTGGCAGTGACAGAATTTCTCGTTCGTGGTTCATCATTTTGAATAAGATCAGGAAAAAAAATTCTAGGAAACTTATTCATCATGTTCTGTTTGTCACAAAAATCAGACATGTGAAATTTATAGAGATATTTAGATGTGGAGAATATACATAAACATCCAGATCATCCTGCATGGTTACCTCTGTTCAAAAGTATTATTATTAATATACAAAAAATCAGCTAAAACGATATCAGACTATGGAAGTGACTTTTTGCAAGAGGAATTCATAACAAAAATATGATTGGTTATACCTGTGAAGCAGTGATACCTTGTACTCACTGAGAGTTCTGCCGGGAATTATACATTTAGTTATGGTTTCAAGGAAACCTTCAGAACCAGCCTCGTATGAGAGCTTGTCTTCACATAAATCAGGATCATCTAAAAATTTATCTATCACATTGCCAGCTAGGAGATCATCTGGTGGTTGTGAAAAATGCTTTTTTATTGCTCTCAAGACTCTTCGGAGTTTAATTAGACCAGTTCTCTGAAATGGGAAGGATAGTTATGAGATTACCAGAGCTATCTTGAAAACACAGGAGTGTTGAATACTGCTAGGAACACATTCTCTATTGTGTGCACATGTGGGTTGAAGGGTGCATTGAAATTATAACTTATTTGTTAAACACCTTAATTTTATGCAATTATAAGCTACATGAGTTACTACTGGTACAACTCATGTACTAACACTTCTTGCAACACATAGTAATTTGTGTATGCGGTGCATGCTCAAATCTATATACATTAATTGGTAAATACTAGTTGACATGTGAGCCTAGCTACAGAAGTGGATAGTTGTTCTGATAGATTGCAATATGATTTTATTTACTCACAGAAAATATTTGCACCAAGTACAAGAAAACAAACATTGGCATGCACTTATCACACACATATGAAAAATGCACCTACCAAGTTAAGGAAAGATCACTCACAGATGAAGCCTTGGCATACGGTAGTATGTACTGGAAGACATCAACACATTGTTCCTTTGTCTGATAGTCTCCCCGGCTAGTGTTTTTGTGCACAGCAAGCTCATCTTCATAGGAACCATCAACTCTAAGATTCAGACCATACAGGCAAAAAAAGCATTGATCTAAAGCGTTGTTTATTAACAACTCAAGTTCATCTTTTTCTTCTTCAGCAACTTCTTCAGTGTGTTCCGGAATCAGTTTGCTTTCTTCTTCTGACTGTTCTTTTTCTCTATTATCAACTTTTCCTTCATAACCATCACCCTTAGAATCAGTTTTGTTGTTTTCGTTTTTCTCAACATGCACCTCTGTGAGAAATGATTTTATTTCATTTCTGAATAACTTTTCAGGCAAAGCCATATCATGTCCAAGACCATCTGGGGAGTTAATACTGGATTTGACTTTCATGTCCACAGCCAATAAATGCTTAATCGCAAATCTAAGAAAAGCTCCCTCCTCCCCCGCACAATTTTTACCAGTACAGCAAAGCCCATATTCAGCAAGCAAATCATGGAGACCTATAATCAACTCAACCTAAACAAAAATTGAGAAAGTCTTACAAAGTAGCAAACTAGATAGCTTTTAGTATCATGGCTGATAATTGTAAGATAACATTCTTAGTAGCCATGTCTTACTTGATATTTTGTAGACATGGTAGAATCAAGGTGTTGAAGTTTACAGAATCCAATAGCTGCATCGAGAAAGCAAGACTTCTTCTCTTCTTCAATCCCATCAGCATCTGAATATCTCTTAGAAAGAAAATTCCTCATGATATATGACATGACTCTCAAAAGCAAAGCTTGTATACCAGCTACACAGTCTCTTGGGGCAACCATGCCATTCTGCACAACGAACATACACATCAATACACGAGTCCATATTTTATTTGTTTTCTAGGACAATAAAATTGTTGCAATATTGATCTCTTGTACATTTTCCTGCCTAGTAATTACCAATAATTATTTTAAAATATTTTATACTCTTTTAATAGTCTGTAGTACAAGAGCCCGAAGATTGTCATATTGAATTAGCATATAGAGTAAGGAACAAGCAGATGACGCAGTTAAATGATTCAAACAAGCTCAATGACCATCTGTTTAGTTGATCTCATATGCTGTTAGCTTGTACCAGCATGATCAGAATCACACATCCAAAGCAAACAAATATTATTTTTTGAATTTTTTTTAGCACTATACCATATAAATCAGAATAAGTTTCAGACTTACAGTGTTTCCTGACTCGTCAAGGAAGTTCTTCACATGAGAGATACAGAGAAGTATTGCCTTGACTTCCTCAGCCACCAAGTGATCCCAACTCTCACTTGAATCTTTATACGAGGTTTTAGGTGTCACAACAGATCCTCCCGTAGCAGTTGATTCCAAGAGAACTTGCAACTTTCTTCTATGACAATTCATATAAACCTCAACATCTATAGGGTTACTCTTCTGACATGCTTCTATTAAAACGTCAAGTGCTGATAACTCAACAGAGGAGATCCCTTCTTCTGTTTTCAAAGCGTATGCAGGCAAGATGTCTTTATTTGAAAACAAAAGAGGTGAAAGTAAATTTACACACTCCGAATAAACTTCTTTCTCTATCATCTCAGGTATAGTAGTTTCCAACAAGATATCAATCTTAAGCAGATTTATTTCATGAATGATTCTGTTGATGTTCAGCTCTGGAATTCTTCTGCAGTGAGGCAGCTGAATTAAGACAGGAGCTTCTCCAATACCTTCCTTGTCTAACAATGACAAACACCTGCAAAATTCTTCTAGTGCTTTAGCTTTTTTTTCCTCCAAAATTGATAACCATGCACTCAACCAGAAATATCGAGCCCAGAAAGATCTTTTATTATAATCTAACACCTCCTTGGCAGTCTCATCACCTTGAAATCTCTTAAATGCAGAGTCAGAAAGACTTTTTTCCCAAGAAATAGGCGTAGCGTCGATAGCATAATCAAGGGACACAGATTCAATTATCTTCGAGAGATGGTATGTTACTTCTACCATGCATGATGGGCCATCAGGACTATCTGATTGTTTAGAGTCAAGATCAAAGTACAGCTCGGCGAGAAAAAGACTGCATTCAGGTTTCCGATCTCGGCCCCAGTGTCTTGTGAGCTTTTCTAGCTCCAAAATTTTTAAGCCAGTATGACGAGCCAGTAGATGTTCACATTTACTAGCAATATATTCTAGAAGCAAGTGACCCATATGATACGCACCATAGTTTTCTGAATTTTCCTTCACAAAATTAGAAACGACAGCGTGTTCAGAAATTGGATTAGATTCCTCAAGGCAGAAAGAACCAGCAGATACTCTGTTGAATGCCCTTTCAATGACAAACTTCTCAAGATATTGAAGGATGTCACTACTAGGATCCTTGCTATTATCAAATTCTAACTCTTCCTTCTCAGGTTTCTGATTCCGAAGCCGTTCAAGACGAGTACTCCGCCTCTCTTGGGGGTGTTCTTCTGAAAACACAGGTTCTTTTTCTTTTACAGCACCACTACTTTCTATTTCGAAGTTGCAATCCTTAACAGACACAATACTTGAATCTGAATCCACACAATCGTCCTTCTTTTCCAGACCTTGCATTACAGCCTCTGTACTAAGAGCTAATTCAATGTTTAATGGTATATCAGCTGATATGCCCACAGTTTCACGCGAAGGATGCACTATCCCAACTAGAATATTTATCAGTGCCACCCATGAAGCTTCAGGAAGTTTCACTCGCACGCTGTTTTTCAACTTCTTGGAGGCAGCATTCATGTCCTGATTCATGTCAGACACCTTTCTTTTGCCAGGAAATTTGAGCCGAACGTGCCGAGGTTCAAGTTTATCTATACCCTTGGGCGCAAAAGGGGCTGAATCTGTTTCTTCAATACATTGTTTAACATGCAAAGCACGAGAATGTGATGGCCAATGCCTTAAAATCAGATTTGCAACTGATAGACAGGAAACTTCATCACCTATGGCAATGAGAATTTCTAAAAGTTTCTCCATGCAGTTCCCTGCACGATAGCCAATTCAATATTTAGGGGGGAGGAAATGAGGGAAGCATATATGCAACAGTACATACCACATATGACCTACGTGAACCCACAAACAGAGAGCAATCATAAATTCAACATCTATTGCAAAAGCTATAATTCATATGGAAACATACCAGTGGAATATAAAAGAGTATAAGATATTTTTTTAAACCGTGACAAACTAGGATTCCCTATAGGTTTTATATGCTTATGTATGTATATATGGGGAGAAGACAGAAGACGAAAAACAGAACTTACAATTATTGGGGCTGCAGAGAAGTCCTTGTTCAAATGCCCATCGTGAAATACTCAGTAGTCCCATAGAACAAGATAGAGTTCCAAGATGGTTCCACAGCACAGAATCTTTTGCATCTAGGTCTATAGCTTGAAGATAACAGTTTAGAGCATTCTCGTAATGACTGGAACCTAGCTCAAGAAATACAGTGGCAAGGTTCTTCAAAGCCAAAAATCTGCAGAAAACAAAATGTACAGAAATAAGCGATCACAGTACTAATAACCAAAACATATTCGAACTCTGTAACATCAATTACTAGACATGTAACCAGATGAAAAACATGGAGCTTGACCTGAGATGATGGAGATGATTGTCGTTTGCAATAGTCTCCACCTGGAAAGAAATGACTTAATTAATGTCCACAAGGAACAGATCAACCTTCAGATAAAGCATTAGAGTAACAGAACAAGTTTGTTTACTTTGGAGTTAGCAATTATAGGATCCTTAAGGATAGATTCAAGCAGCTCCCGAGCCTTTTCGTAGTCTTTAGCTTGCAGCTTGAGAAGACCATCATGATATGTTTGTGACAGATGAAACTCCTGACGAGGGCAAACCAAAAAAGAAAAGAGTTCAATTTCGATTTTCAACAATGAGCTGATCTCGCTTCAGATTATGATGCATCACAAACACATAAAGTTGCCAGCTTTATTTTCAGACACCCCAAAATAGAGAACAAAGCAGGCCTAAAACAAAAGGAATACCTGAGCTTCTTTGCTAGGTGCTAAAGGTTCCCACTTCTCTGTGGATTCCGTATCATTGATAGCTGCAATCGAAAACTGAAGAAAGGAAAAACAACAAAAACGAAGACACAGATCAAAAACCAAACCCTAATAGCTTAAAAGGATCGAATTTGATTGCCCGAAATTTGTATTACCATCTTTTGATTGATAGTCGAAGCTGCAGAGGAGGAGGAAGTACTCCGTGATTCAAATTGCGTCTATCTATCTTCTTCTAGGGTATATACACATTTATTGATTAGGGTATTAGAACTCATGTATCCATTCTCTGTGTTGTCTCTTCTTCTTCTTCCAATGTGTTTTGGCTATTTTGCAACTCTCCGTTAGCCGGACTGTTAAACCAAAAAAAATAAAAGGTTTTTTCCGATAATGAAAATTTTGCGCACACACACACACAAAAAAAAAAAAAAAAAAAAGGAAAAGAAAAGGAAAAGTGATAACATTATACTTTAGCACTTTTCAAATAGTAAATACTCTAGTAGAAGAAAAAGTAAAATAAATACTCTTGTAGCTTTTTCAATTTAGACTTGAGTTTCCTATTTTGGAGACTTTTGTATTGTAACTCAAAATTAACGGAGTTATATAACAGTAACACACATATTTGTTTAAGCAGTCGTATTTTGTTCATCTTTGAAATTTCAAAACAAACATATGTCAACGACCTATCATTACTTTGCTAAACTAAACACATTAATCTCTAATTAATTTGGTTATCTCTCGCATTACTTCAACTTTCTTTATTATATAGGCCGCTACTTTTAATGGGCCTAATTCTGTTTCAATATGCAATGAACTGAATTGGACGATCCATTAACTCTTATACTAATTTTGTAAGAATGGATCGTATCATTACCTCTTATACTGATTTATCAACCCAAATTATATGATATATAAAAAAATTTATTACAACAGCACGTATTAAAATCATTTGGGTTCATAAATCATAACAGAAAAAGTTTTAGGACCTCGAGATAAAATTGTAAAATCTTAAATTTTCCCTATACAGTATATATATTATTACCGAGTGTGTTTGATAAAAACTTATCTACACGGTTAAGGTAAAATATCAATTATCAAGGTCCGGTCCACAAAGACAACACCCTGGCAAGTGGCAAGTGGCAAACACATAAAAAAAAAGTCGACCGTTATGGCTTTTTCCGCTTTTAATAATTCAAAACTGTCTCTTAGTTTTGTATTTTTATTTGAAAGGGCCGCTCCTCCACCTTAATTTTTCAATTGGATTGGATCTGTCGTCACCCCCACCTGAATTTTTGGCCTCTCTCTTTCTCTCTTTCTCTTTTGTCGGGGTTGATCTCTTCTTCCATGGCGATCCCTTCCGAGACACAACAGCAGGACAAGGTACTGTTTCTGGTTTCACGATTCCATTACCTGGCCTCATGATCTTTTCGTCCAGTTTTTGTTTTTAGGGATTTTGAAAGCTAATCCTTTTGAGATTCTCAATCTTTCGTCCAGTATTTATTTCGATTTTTTTTTCCTTTGTGTTAGGCTTGATAATTGGGTTCTTTTGCACGATTAGGGTTTTTGAGAATTTTGTGAATTTGATTAAATCGATTTCATGATGAAAGCGAAAAATGTTGGTGTGTAAGACTAATCAATCTTCGTTTCTTGACAAGGGGTTAATCAATTTTCCAAACCATATTCATTTTTATCGATTCAAATGTCTAATCATCTGAAAATGGTTTTGATTCAATTTGTGAGATCAGGAGGCTTCAGATGCTTCACAAAAGAGATGGACTTTAAGCGATTTCGACATCGGGAAGCCTCTTGGAAGAGGAAAATTTGGTCACGTCTATCTCGCCAGAGAAAAACGGGTCAGTATACCAATCAATGATCTCCACAAACTTCTTAGTATTTCTGTGGTTTATGTTCTATTGGACTTTAAGTCTTAGAATCCTGAAGAAATTTTGGTTACATTTTTTTCTCATGTGCATATGCTTGCTTTGTATGAAACAGAGCAATCACATTGTCGCTCTGAAGGTTCTTTTCAAGAGCCAGCTTCAACAATCTCAAGTTGAACATCAGCTCAGAAGAGAAGTCGAGATTCAGTCTCATCTTCGACACCCCAATATACTCCGGCTCTACGGTTATTTCTATGATCAAGTAACTTCAAACGTTTCTCCTTTCTATCCAAAGATTTAACTCTTCCAACCTCTTTATCATAATTAACTTCTTCAATTGTTGCAGAAAAGAGTTTATTTGATACTTGAGTATGCTGCCAGAGGTGAACTTTACAAAGAACTTCAGAAATGCAAATACTTCAGTGAAAGACGAGCCGCAACTGTTAGTTCTTCTTTCTACCTTTTCTTTACCTCTCAAACAATTTTTGTTGTATAAAAACTGATATCCTTATATGTACATTGTGCCAGTATGTTGCGTCATTGGCGAGGGCTCTCATCTATTGCCATGGCAAGCATGTGATACACAGAGATATTAAACCAGAAAACCTGTTGATTGGTGCTCAGGTGATAAGCTTTACCTTTTCCTTGCAGTAACACCTATCAATATGATTATCAAACTAGCTAGTATTGAACATTCATGGATTCTTAACTATCTATATCTATCAGGGTGAGCTCAAGATTGCAGACTTTGGTTGGTCAGTACACACATTTAACCGCAGAAGGACAATGTGCGGCACACTAGATTACCTTCCTCCTGAGATGGGTAAAAGTTTGAAGGCTTGCTTGGAAGTTAGTTCTACTGAGATCTAAATTACATTTAACAGTGACCTTTTGGCTTTCTTACAGTCGAAAGCGTAGAACATGATGCTAGTGTAGATATCTGGAGCCTTGGGATTCTCTGTTACGAGTTTCTTTATGGTGTGCCTCCTTTCGAAGCCATGGAGCACTCAGACACATACAGAAGGTTAAGAAAAAGAGCTGCATTTGAAATCTACAATTATTAGTCTGTTTCTTGTGTGTTTGTCTTCTGATATTGTTACCACAAATGATCTATAACAGGATTGTGCAAGTGGATCTCAAGTTCCCTCCCAAACCAATTGTCTCTGGATCTGCAAAGGATCTAATTAGCCAGGTTTTTTTCTAAATCTTCAACCTTAACACTTAAACTTTGGTGGAAATAGTTGTTATTGAATCTGAAGTCTCACATATATTTCTCGATTGTATAATATAGATGCTTGTCAAGGAGTCTTCACAACGTCTGCCATTGCACAAACTTCTGGAGCATCCGTGGATTGTGCAAAACGCTGATCCTTCTGGAATCTACAGAGGTTAAAAACAAAACGTTTTCAGTTCTTGGCAATCTCTCGAGCCAAACTGTTATCTATAAAGACAAGAACACCACTGTGTAGGTGTATGAATCTTCTTATTACTATTATTTTGCTAGTTCATGTTTCGAATAATGTGTATCCTAAGAAAAATTGAGTATCTATAATTCTGTATTACATAACATGTACTATGTCAAAAAAAAAAAAAAAAAAATGTACTATGTCATTAATGGGAGAAGAAAAGTCTTTTATACAAAGTTTTTTCTTGTCTATAATTTCAAGTAAGCTTTGTAAAAGGGCCGGCCAACATGAAAGACCAACGTGGAATAAGCACTCGAACCAACAATCTAGCAGGACATTTGAGGTGTTTTTGCCGGAAGTGAGAAAACAAATTGAGAAAAGACGTGTAAATTAGAAGAGTTTCAAAAGATGGATCTTCAACAAGAAAAAATAAAAATCACGAGTACAATGATACCATCTTTTACCTACATGATCCAATCTAGCTGGGGTCAAAATTACAAATAAGGAAATGAAATTTTGCCAAACAAAAAAAACTAGATTGTAAACTCAGTGGTTCCTTAAGGAGAATTCATGAAGCTGGGCTGGTTTGTAGATGACAACATCCGCGCCCACATTCTGTCTGTGATCACAACTTTGTTCTGTCTTTCCGTTATCCGCTGCACACATAAAAAGGAAGGATTAAAGTTTGATGATCCGATGGCAAGGATATAAATTTAGGCGAAGAGAAACTTACGTTGAAGGGAATGTAGGTGTGCCTGCCATTAACAAGACCAGATACAAAGCCAGTATAGCCAGCCATTGCACCATGGACTGCGCTTTGGGCAAGGAGAGTTGAGTAGACGTTGTCAGATGCATTGGCTGGAATCGCTCGGATCATGTATGTCGGATCTGAAACATTAGTCTGAACCATATTCATATTTCATGAATATTTATGCAGCTTGAGTTAAAATTTAGGGAGGATTAACATACCAATGTATTTGAGAGTAATGTCCATTACACTCTGCTTTGCAAAGTGTTCCTGTTACAATGCAATAAAAGGAAAAAAATGGTAATAAACCCACAAATCTCTTGTCTTCTGTGTATGGGACTGAATCTCGGTCGCAATAGATTACCTTGATTTTAAGACTCATCCATAGTCCTACATCTTTTAAGAGCTTGTTTCCTGAAGCATCTTGTTGTTCAATGCTCTCTGCAACAAGATCCTGCCCTGCACCTTCCGCAATCACTATAACCATATGGCCATTTTCTCTGAGCCGTTTCGCAATGAACTCAAAGAGCCCTCCTTTGCCTTCAAGGTAAAAAGGTGACTCGGGAATCAGACAGCAGTCAACATCTCGGCTAGCCAAAGTAGCGTACATTGCAATGAAACCTGCAGTGTAGAAGCTATAGGATTAGTTCAAAGCGCAGGGAGAAACATCATAAAGAATATACTTTGTGTGGTCAAAATGTTATATGCATAATTTCTCTCCTAGGTTCTTCAGTGAACTTACCACTGTAGCGACCCATTAGCTTGACAAGTCCAATTCCGTTTTCCACACTGGTCGCTTCAACATGCGCCGCATTAATAGCACGTTGAGCCTCCTCAACCGCAGTATCAAATCCAAAGGACTTGTCAATGACCTGAATCAGAGTTACTATCAAATCTAGCTACTTGTCAACTAGCCAAAATGGGAGAGGAATTTAAGGTTGAGAGTGCACGCTACTATAATGAAAATCTAGGACTTACTGGGATATCGTTGTCAATGGTTTTTGGTATTCCTGCAACTGCAACTTTAAGTCCACGGCGCCTAATTTCCTGCAGCATCAGTCAAAAATATTATCTTCACCAGATTAAAGTGATTACGATGTTCACAAGCACACCAAGAACACTGCTTTACTAGTCAAACTATTATCAAGCCTGTTTATTCCTTCTAGCATATAAAAGTTCATTTTAGCGAGAGTAGAATCTGTTCCAAGGAAAATTAGACAGTTTCCTTTTTTTTTCTTTTTTTTTTTTTTGTAAACGAGACAGTTCCCTTTATAAAGTGTTTTAGATAGATACAATCCAACAATAATACAAACAACATTTCACTAACCTTATATATGGCATTTGCTCCCTTTTGGGTTCCATCACCTCCAATAATGTAGACCTATATCACAAATAAAGCAACTCACTCGTATAAGTATAACTATTCTCCATAGAACACAAACAAACTGAAATAAATAAAAAACGTTATTCTTGAATACCTGATTTATTTCACGATCTTGTATGTTGTCGACAATCTTTGATGTATCATGCCCCCCTCGGGAGGTTCCTAGTATGGTTCCCCCGCGCTTGTGGATGTCACTCACAGTCTTCGGTGTTAGTGAAACAGTGTTTTTGGAATAGAATCCACGAAACCCGCACTGCAGTATTGGAAACCAGATGAGCCAAAACAAGTCCTACTCAAATCAATAATCGCTAAACTAGTGTTTGCTTTCCAGTTTAATGCGCACAGAGGTTATAGTTCCCACATGTATATTAACTCTGCTATTTCTAGAATACAATATGCAATAGCAGTTACAGAACAAAGTATTCAGTCTTCAATTTTGTGACATAATGAGATCATAATCCCCAGCAAAAAATGCCTAAAAGCATAAAATGTAGGTCTGAAATTGAACTCACATCCACACCAATCACTTCTGTAACACCATACATAAAATGAAGACCACACACGATCTCCCTAATCACTGTGTTAAGCCCGGGGCATAGGCCACCACATGTGACAATACAGGCACGCACATCAGCTGGCTTGAAGTACACCTAAACATAATATGAAACTCATATATCAGCAGGTTTTACATTGTAAGATGGGGAAGCTGCAGGAGAAGGGAAACTCATGGAAAGAGATGAAATACCTTCTGGCGTGGTCCTGCCCGTCTAAAATGTGTCCCTCTAGGAGAATCCATGTGAACAACAATCTGTGAATGATACGAAAAAGAAAAACGTGCAATGTGCTTAGTACTGCTAACATATCACAATATAATTTATGCAGAGAACAAAAGACCAAAACGTAAGAAAGGAAAGCGGCGGTGAGTTTCACCTTTTCTTGCACTGTATCATCCTCATGAACAAAATACTGCCTGAAAATCTCAGAAAACATGAACCCAAATAACTAAACATCATCTAGTAATCAACCCAGCTCACGAGTACAATGTCAACTTACCTAACTACTGAATAAGCAGGATTCGCTTGCAACGGGTTTGGATACGTCTGTAGAACCCCCAAGAACAGAAAAAGACATCAGCAAAATTGAAATACCAAGAAATGAAAATATAACAGAAATATGAAATGGACCAAGTATATAAGAATCATATAAGTCTTGTCCAGTCCTGGATTATACATATACGATATATCCTTACGTTTCTAATAGTTATCAAATAATGTATCAATTAGATCTAGTCAAACATTCCACTAAGAGTAGGCAAATGTGCAGCAATCCATTACAACGTTCACAGTGATTAACATTTGTATTGCACTATGAGAATATAAATAAATGTTTTTTTTTATGTAATTCTCCATGATAGCAACAGGATCTCATCTAGAACCCAAATTACAAAAACCCGAAACAATAGGAGACTTAAAAATAGGGATAAAAATCAATTATACAAAACACACAACACTTTGCATTTGCTATACACACACACGAACCAAATCGGCCACAATACCAAATTCTTGTTTAATCGTATTGAAAAGATCCAGGAAGATGACGATACCAAAAAATATAATCAATGGAATCATATCAAGATAGAGAAAGGAAGTAATACGGTGAGATCGTGAATGTAATCGCTCAAGTGAGGAACATCTTCGAGCACATAACCAGCAGGTCCTTCCACCAGCTTAATCACCTCATCGTCGCCATTAGAAGCCATCGTAGTCCTTATTCTTCTGTTTGTGTTTTCTCCGGTGACGTAAAGCGAATGTGAATTTGAAGCGTATGTTTTATGTTTACTTTTTATTCTCAGAGCTCAGAGTGGTATAGAAGTAAGAAGAGAAAATAAAAAATGAGGGGTTTTCGAAACGACACACGACGTCGTTATTACTGAAATACCAGCGGAAACGGCGGCTGGTTTTTTTACTCTTTGTCACTTTCCGGTTTTCAGATTTATTATTTTTTAATTTATTATGTAATTTATAGAATATTTTGTATTTATCCAGTCTCAAATAAAGTAAAAGGGAAAAAGACAAATCTACAAGTGACTGGCAAAAATAGTAAAGTATTTTATTTTTCTAAACATATTTATATATTTTTCTATACTAAGTGTATATAAATCTTATTGTACATGACAAAGAGAAATATCATATATATCCTTGTTGGAAAAAAATAGCATTTAATATCAATAACAAATATTTTGTAAATAAAATATGTCAAGGTAATGTATTGGTCACATAATGACACTCTAGATTTATAACAAAATTATGTGTCACTATGAAAATTATTCAAGTACTCTTTCTCTATACATTTGTCAGATTTACCATGTTGTAATGAAAGTTTCCCTCCAAAACCAATTACTAATAAACATTTAATAACAAGAAAGTTTGAAAATATGACATATGTAAAAAAAATTTACAAAACTCAGTTGAGTAGAAGATTTGAATTGAACAATCAATAAGTAAAAAAATAATTAATTTAATAACAAATAAGCCAAAATAGTGGATAGATAATTTGGCTGTTAAAAATCAAATTTAACGTTATAGTTTGCATGTTTTACTTTTATATCGATTGTTAACAAACAAATTTGACGTCATGTTTTGCATGCTTTGCATTTAAGTCGACTGTTGAAAACAAATTTGACGTTATGTTTCACTTAAGTAACGGATAGACGATTTGACTGTTAGAAAGAAAATTTGTCGTTATATTTCACATGTTTTACATTTACATCCACCATTGGAAAACAAATTTGACGTTACATTTGGCTTGGTCTATATTTAAATCTTAGCTGTCAGCTTTCAACAAAGCTTTCAATAAATCAATGAATATAATTTTAATGATTTTTGATATTATTCAACTTCACTATTTTTATTAATTTTAAATTGCTTTGAAATAGATAAAAGGATATAAAAAAAAATTCATGAATCAGCTTAAGATTCAGAAAATCTTGATTGATTTATTGATTTGGAAATCAGACAAGTAGGTTCTATAATACCCAAAGCTTCCTCCCAATGTTTAAACATTTGTATTTCATCTAAAAACACTTTTAAATGAAATACAAACTAAACGAATACTAAGAATTTAGATTTTTCACTAGTATTTAAAATTCAAAAAAACATACAACTGATAATATTTCGAAACCAATGATCCATTTAAACATTATACGTAATGTGTTTTCTGGAATTTCAAACCAATTAAGATCTACAGTAGTAACTAGTAACCAATAACTCCACTAACCCCATTAAAATCTCTAACCTAAAAATCCCAAGAAAATTAGTTTTTTTACCCCAAATAACGTCAGCGATTTTTGAACGGAGACTCATCGGCTTCCTCCGTGAAATCATACAACATTAATTAGCGAGAAACCTCCCCACTAATCTAATAATTATTTAAAAAAATCAAATCGCCGTGTATATAATATATGTACATAATTACATACATACACCTACTAATATATATCTTCCCCAACCTTTCCTCTCTCTTTCTCTCCATCTCCCTCATATGCCCCCCTCTCCTTCTTCTTCTCGATCCATCTCTCTCTCTCTTTCTCCTTCTCTCTGTTCCTAGTCCATCGATTTACCCTCTCTCAGATTCTTCTCCCTTCTTCTTTGACTTTTATTTGACACCATAGTCTCTTTCCCCTTCCATCGATTTAGGGTTTCCGATTTCCTCTTTCGAAATTTCCTTATTTTGATTGGTTCCTCTCTCCTTGTGCAATTCCCCGTATCTCTCTACTCGCTCTTTCCCTGTTAGGTTTCGTATTCATCTCTTCCGAGGAGCCTTCTGATCCGATCTCCCTCGAATTATATCGCGTGTGAAGCTAGACCGGTTTCTGATGTTTCCGTGCTTCTCTTTTGCTTGGATCGCCTAATCGTGTTATGATGGTGGGTACTCAAAGTTTAGGTGGTTCGCTGCCGCCTCTCAGTTCTCCTAAAAGCTATGGAATTACGAAGCCGCTCTCGCTTGCTGGGCCTTCTTCTGCGGATATCAAGCGTAATGTGGAGCTGGAGAAGGTAGAGTTTAGTTTCTGTTTCCCCTTTTATTTATTCCACTGTTTAAACGATCCCATGTTTACGTTTTTGGCTACCTGATGTCTGTGTTCCTTCTACTTATGTTTAAAAGTACTTGGTTGACGAGGGACTCTACGAGAGGGAGGAGGATACCATGCGGAGAGAGGAAGTTCTGGGGCGCATTGATCAGGTTACTTACCCTGTCTGGTTGATTGTTTGTTTCTTATTTATGTATGTAGGAAAGTCTTTTTTTTTTTTTTTATGGGTGTTCTAATTGGGTTTTCTCCATCAGCTATTGTCAATTGAGCAAAAATATATTTTTAATGGTCCCTTAGGCTTCACTGTATTGCGTTGTCGATATTGGGGTTAGCTTAGTTCATAGTTCAATATGAAATAAGACTTGGTCATGCATATGTTCATTCGTGTTTAGAGTTGATTTGTTGATTTAAGTTGTCTTCACATGCTGTTCATTGTGCTTTTTTTGTTCATTTTAGATTGTAAAGCACTGGGTGAAACAGTTAACACAACAAAGAGGATATACAGATCAGATGGTAGAGGATGCAAATGCTGTTATTTTCACCTTTGGATCATACAGACTTGGTGTAAGTGCTACATGCTTACCATTGCCTTGCATTTATTTTTAAGGGAAATTATGTTATAATACTTTTTGATATATAATTCTGGACTACTCTAGATTCTATTTTTGTCTCTGCAATGCAATCCTAGTTTGTGAGGCTGAACAAAATACAATTTGTTCACCTGCAGGTACATGGGCCCGGGGCTGACATTGACACTTTGTGTGTTGGGCCATCTTATGTTAATCGGGAGGTGACTCTTGCTATTTACTTCTTATTGATGCAATAGTTGTGTTCTTTTTAGTTCGTAACACTTACTTTTACAGGAGGATTTCTTCATCATCTTGCATGATATATTGGCTGAGATGGAAGAAGTGACTGAGCTTCATCCTGTTCCTGACGCCCACGTCCCGGTCATGAAATTTAAATTTCAAGGAATACCGATTGATCTGCTCTATGCTAGCATATCACTTTTAGTTGTGCCACAGGTAACTTATCTGTGAATTTATCTTTCTTTTCTGTTTTTGCTGGAGCTAAAGGGGTATGATAACTTTATAATATCGTGTTCACTTAGATATAACATTTTTGTGTTTGTTTGCATGTTAGATGGCAACAGATAGTGTACTCTTTCATAGCTTATATACAGAGACATTTTTTATTAATTTCTGGCTTGAGATAGAGCTGATAAGTTGCGGGCTGTTATTGTGTATTGGTTTTGATATGTAGACATAAACTGAGGCACATGAGCGTTCATTATAGTTTCTTGCTGAATTGAATCTCTTGTTTTGGTGGAATTGATTTATCAACAGGATCTGGATATCTCCAGCTCTTCTGTGCTGTGTGACGTTGATGAGCCAACCGTTCGAAGTCTTAATGGTTGTAGAGTAGCTGACCAGATTCTTAAACTCGTTCCAAATTTTGAGGTAAACTCAGAATGCTAGTCATTATGTTAATATATTGATGAATGTTGGTTGCCTTCTCTTATCATATGTGAAATTGTAGCACTTCCGGACAACATTAAGATGCCTGAAGTACTGGGCTAAAAAGCGTGGTGTCTATTCAAATGTAAGATTTAACTTTCTAAAATTTGTATTTATTGATTATTTTCCATGTCTGAGCTCTTTTCATATTTCTCATATTGGGCAGGTGACTGGATTTCTTGGCGGTGTAAACTGGGCACTTTTAGTCGCTCGTGTGTGCCAGCTCTATCCAAATGCAATTCCGAGTATGTTGGTTTCTCGTTTTTTCAGAGTATATACTCAATGGCGGTGGCCGAACCCAGTCATGCTTTGTGCAATAGAAGAGGATGAGCTTGGATTTCCTGTCTGGGACCCTCGTAAAAATCATCGCGACCGCTATCACCTTATGCCAATAATCACTCCAGCTTATCCATGCATGAATTCTAGTTATAATGTCTCTCAAAGCACTCTTCGTGTTATGACAGAGCAGTTTCAGTTTGGTAACAATATCTTGCAGGTAATACAGGAATAGTTTGTCTTGTATTCTCAACCATTTATTTAGGATCCTATACTTAAGCTTCATTTTTAATGCAGGAGATTGAATTAAATAAACAGCACTGGAGCTCTTTATTTGAACAATATATGTTTTTCGAGGCATATAAAAACTATCTTCAGGTTGATATAGTGGCATCAGATGCAGACGATTTATTGGCTTGGAAGGGTTGGGTGGAATCGCGGTTCAGACAGCTAACCTTAAAGGTCTATAGCCTCTTCTGTTTATTTGATTTTACAGCAATTAACCTGATGATTCTTCTGTGTCATATTTGTTTTGGTCGAAAATAGAATATATTAAATGGTTCTTGATTTCTTGTCTTTTCATTCAATATTGCAGATAGAAAGAGACACTAATGGGATGTTAATGTGTCATCCCCAACCAAATGAGTATATAGACACGTCTAGACAGTTTCTCCATTGTGCCTTCTTCATGGGCTTGCAGAGGGCGGAGGGAGTTGGTGGTCAAGAATGTCAACAGTTTGATATACGTGGTACAGTCGATGAGTTTAGACAAGAAGTAAACATGTATATGTTCTGGAAACCTGGGATGGATGTGTTCGTTTCTCATGTTCGTAGGCGACAGCTTCCACCTTTCGTATTCCCTAATGGCTTTCGAAGGCCTCGGCAGTCTAGGCACCAAAATCAACAGGGTGGAAAATCTGGTGAAGATGTCACTGTTTCTCATTCCGGCTCTGTGGTAGAGAGGAACACGAAGAGAAAGAATGACAATGAAATGATGGATACTAGGCCAGAGAAACCTGAGAAGCGTGCGTCTCTTAGTCCACAGAGTCTAGACATAGTTTCTCCTGAAAGTAGTGCTATCACTACTGGTTGGACTCCTCCTATTTGTAACCTTAGAAGGCCACCTGGTGAGGAAATAGAGGCTGAAAATTTGAACACTGAGAGTACTGAACTGACTAATTTTGCTCGAAATGAGTGCATCTCTGGCACCGAGCAAGCTTTGGAACTAGATAGTACCGCTCTAGTTCAAGAATGCTCTGATCCAGCTGAGCCTTTGGGAATGTGTGTGACACCTGACTCGAGTGATATGGTAGCACCTGGAAGTGTACAGGAAGAAAATTTAGATAGTGATTTGAGGTCTGTATCAATCAGTGGTACTGACTCTCAACTTCTTCCAAGGCTTCTCGATATGAAAGGTGTAGTCGATGAAGTTGAGAGAGAATCAAATATATTAAGTGGGACAAGGACAACTGGACAAATTGCTGATAGTGTTCTGCCAGGCAAATTCTACGGGCAGAACCGCGAAAATGAGGTGAGTTTTTCTATGTGTATGAGGGTTCTGGTGTGTTATAAAATTTTTTGGCTATAATTGCTTGAACAATGTGCTGGGCATAGTGATGATGGGTTTTTACAGGGTTTCGGGTTTCCTGCTGCAAATTCAGATCCATTTGTTGGAAAGGATAGCTTGTACCCTCAAAGTGGCATGTCAGAAGACTTTCAGGTTATTAAGCTAACTTACAGTTGCTGGCATAAGTTTAGTTCTTTTGAAAGAATCATCTAGCTGGTTCATTAGTATGCGAGCATCCTTCACATCATAATGTCAAGAAATATAGGATGGAGTTAAGTTTGATTTGTTTATGGTAGTCCATATCCAAAACAGTACTGCCTCTTGCCACTTAAGAGGTCAATATTTATGCTGTGTTTTCACTTGCCTTGTATGGTTTCTGCTGCATACTGCCTAACTAGTGTATATATTGGTTGGCAGGTCCTGCACTGCAAAGCAACTCCGCTTGAAACTTTAAATTTTTTTTTACTCTGCTTGAAACTTACTGAATAGAATTTTTTCTTCCTTACGGTTTTGTAAGGAATACAACTAACTTATGGTGTTGCTTGTAACCTTGTTTTGTCTTAGTCAAACTCTTTGGTAAGCGGGATGGAGAAGCCGGAAGACAGAGCTAGGTCAGAATCTTTGCAGAAGTCACAGATAAGGCATGTGTGTTATGCAAAGTCATGATTTCTTTATGTTATTGCTGTTGTTCTTTTGGTTTCATTGGTACTGTTATAGCACAAGCAGGTTAAGCTTAAAGTCCAATGTGTGAACGTCCTCTCTAGGCTATTGACGTGATAACCAGACTCATCAAGAAAACGGGAATATCAGCTGAAGTTGTTGCGGTGGACAGACGACAGTCAGAAACCTTTGGTAAGTGAATTTTTATATGAAAAAAACAAAAAAAAACAAAAAAGAAGAAAAAAAGCTAAAAAGACATTTTAAAAAATCCAAAAAAAAAAAGAGATAAGTAAAAAGAAACATAAGAGAAGAGAAGGTACAAGCAGAAGGAAGGATTTGTCTTGATGGTGGTATTTTGTGTGAGAGGCTTGGACAATGGGAACAGTGATCATCACTCAAGTAGAAGAATTGAAGTGACTTATTGTGGGGATGGTGAATGTTTTTTCTCTTTTTTTTTTTTTTTTTCCTTTTTTTGGTTGTATTCGGCTGCTTCAGACTTTTGTCCTCTGAGGACTTTGACTTGAATCGTTGTGTTATCTATTTTATTTGGCGGTTTATGTATATAAAATCTATGGCTCCATGTCTCTTTTTTGTACTTGTGCTGTCAAAACTAAGTCAGTAATTACAGTGAAAGGCGTCCAATTGGAAGGTTCTGCTTTTGAAACTCGTATAATTGAAAGTGTCGGAGTTTCTCCCAAGACGAAACACTCTATAGTGGATCCAAAATTTAGGTTATATAATTCGATATCTTCTTTTTTTCTCTCTCGGGCACTCTCCCCGAGATGTCTAAATGAAGTAATCACTTTCAAAAAAAGAAGATCTTGACTCTCCCTTCTTTCTAATTTAGGCAATTCTTTGCTTTCTCTACCGGTCTGTGAGGTGGTTCTCCTCCGACGATGAACTTTTCCCTGTTTTCTCAGTGATTCTCTCACGTCGCTCCTCTTTTGGACCCAAAGGAAACGGTGATGCCTCTCACGTTTTTTCCTTTTCTGGACTTCTCTGTCTTCAACGATTGAAGGCATGCCTGTTTTTTCCACTATTGACTTCTATGAGCTTTGAAAACCCTGGTCTCAACCTCATATGCTTCCACTTTACTACTATATCTCTGGCCTATTATCCTCATTACTTCCTGCTTCTCAGTGTTTTTGCCTTCATCTTTGCCGCTCTTTGTTTTTTCCATAAGTGGTGCAAGCTACCATAATTCCTTCCCAGCCTTCATTCCCATCCCTTACCATGTCTCGCCAAAACCGCCCAAGCTGGTACAAAGCTTCTCCCTCTCCTCCTCCTTCCCGCCTCCCTGTGCTCGAGGATGAGGATGATGAAGTTGTGATTCTTCCACAGGCTGATAACTCGGCCATTGTTGCCCGTCTGAACCTAAGCCTCGTGGGCAGAATGTTCCATAAAGGAGGCCGCAGTATGGCTGCTTTGGTTGCTACCCTCCCAAAAGAGCACATTTGGGACTTGGAGGGCCGAGTCCGTGGAGTCCCTATTGGTGATTCTCGATTCCAGTTCTTTTTTGAGACTGAGGAAGATCTACAGAAGGTCCTAAATAAGCGACCCTATCACTTTAACCACTGGTCATTTGCTCTTGAGAGATGGGAACCACATGTTGGTTCGGTCTTCCCTAACTCAATGACTTTCTGGATTCGCTTAGATGGAATCCCCTCTGAGTTTTGGACTGTCGCTTCCCTTACTGCCTTTGGTGCTTCCCTCGGACAGGTTCAAGCTGTTGACTCACCAAATGGCGGAATCCAGGTTACTGTCACGGCTGATATAGCCCTAAAGTTCCAGAAGAATGCCCAAATCCCTTCTGGAGAAACTGTTCCCGTATCCCTTCTTTACGAGAAGCTCCATCGGTGGTGTCTCTACTGCCGAAAAATTTGTCATGAATCAGATTCTTGTCCTTTACTAGATAAAGAGCAACGGAAAATATACCAGAGGCATTATGAGCTGCAAAAGGCACAGCGTGTGTCTTCACGCGGCCCTTCTCGTTCCTTACACACTAGTGCAGGTGGTAGGAGAGCCCCTGCTAGTCGCCATTTTGGTCGTTCGTCCAGTCATGTGACTCCCGGTGACTCATCCCAAGCTAGAGTGGCCAGAAAGGAGAAGCCCCGCCGTGATGCACCGTATCAAGTTCCCTCCCGTCGAGCTGAAGCTAGCGATGCTAGCAAGCTGGCCTCGTCCTCCCATCAGCATCACTCTGCTCAAAGGAAAGGCAAAGGCAAGATTTCTGAGGATGATTCGCAGGTGCATGCCGATAATTATTTGCCTCCGAGAAATCGCTCCACCCTGACCATTCGTGAAGGTGATGGGTCTTCCCCCTCAAGAAAGTCGCCTCCTCCTCAAGCCAGCAAGGAAGTGCCCGTAGTTTCTGACTCTCAGACAACAATTTCGGCTCCCTACCTTTCTAATTCCAGAGCCAAACAGGGAGTCTCTTCTCCAGCTTTCACCCGTGATCGGCCTTTCCGTCTAAGCCTCCAGAAACAATCGCGCACCGGTAAAGCAATGGATGCTATAGCTGACTCGGACCCCTCTCCTCTGCCTCTTCCTGGAGTCGGCAGCTCGGCAAAGAAGGTCTTGAACTTCTCTACCCAGGAGACAACTCCCTCTGAACTCCAACCTGATCTCTCCCTAGCGAGTCTCTCCCTGGATAACCAAAACCCATCGAAACCGCGCCGGAAAAGCTGGTACGAGATGACGCTGGAAGAGGAAGAGGAGCACGCTGGGGACGACTCCCAACTCCAGGAACCTCCCTTGATCGGTGAGGCCTGTGTCCCGGTCCCCGGGGGTGTTACGGCCCATTCTGTACATCCCCAAACCACTATGCTCTCTCCCCTGCGCACGACAACTGCGGTTTGGGATGATGCCTTGGATTTTGGACAAATAGATCCCCAATTGGATTGCTTGGATTTGGGCGACGACGATTTCGGATCGATGGACGAAGGGATGCTTGAGAACGACGACCTCCTGGGAGACGACCTAAAGGCGGAACTCCAAAACCAAGAAGCCCTCGCGAAGAATCATGGCCTCGCTGATCCAGCTCCGGTGGTCAAAGGCGAAAAAACACGGCTCCGGAGTCGGATTGTAGCTCTAATCTCTCCTCCGCGTGATGTTTCCCGATCTGAGCCGGTGACTTATAGGCCTCGGGCCAGGCCCATTAAGAAAACCTCTACTCCAGCCGATGGGCCCTCCAAACGTGGCACTAAAAGCCCAGCTTTGATGATAAGCTCTGCCTCCCGCAAGATTCAAATGGTTCACGGTGGCACTCCTCGCAAACGTCACCACTCCAAATCCGGCTCTTCGAGGCCGAGATCCTCTAAGAAGAATTCCTCCATCAGCAAGCATCACTCCCTTCCACCAACTTCTCTCCAAATTCCGGAATCTCTCCCCTCTGACGCGGGAACCTTTGTTCCCCCGGGGGATGTCCCATGAAGATCATTGCATGGAATTGTCAAGGGGCGGGTGCGAAATTAACTAAACGCCGACTGGAAGATCTTTGTCGTAGATTCTCACCAGGTTTTCTTTTTCTATCGGAAACAAAAAATGATCGTAGCTTCCTAGAAGATTTGCAGCATAATTTAGGATTTGACTTCCTCCATACAATAGATCCTTCTGGCTATAGTGGAGGTCTTGCTCTTATGTATTCTCGTGATTTTCCAGTTCAATTCTTGTATGTTAGCAACCGTGTACTAGATATTGAAACCATTATTGATGGAAATCGGGTTTTTTTATCCTTTGTGTACGGTGATCCGGTTGTAAAAAACCGAGAAGAGGTCTGGGAAAGATTGACCCGCATTGGTATCTCTCGATCTGAACCATGGTTTATGATTGGAGATTTTAATGAAATAATTGGGAATCATGAAAAAATAGGAGGGAAAAAACGTTCTGAATCCTCCTTCCTCCCCTTTCGGGCAATGATTAATAATTGTGGCATGCTCGAATTTCCTTTCCAAGGGAATTCTCTATCTTGGGCTGGGCGCAGAAAATGTGGTCTTATCCGGTCCCGCCTAGATATGGCCCTCGGAAATGAAGAATGGCATAACATATTTTCCCACACCAATGTGGAGTACCTTAAGATGTGGGCATCTGACCACAGGCCTCTTTTGGCCACTATCAGTAATAAACCTCAAAAATTTATTAAAAGGTTTATGTTTGATAAACGCTGGATTGGCAATCCAGGGTTTAAAGAGGCGGTTAAAAAAGGTTGGTCCTTCCCTAGGCAATGCATAGGAGGCTTTTTCCCACGTAAAATCAGGAATTGTAGAAATTCGATTTCAAAGTGGAGAAAATCAAATGTTACAAATTCTCAAAAGCTTATCTTATCCCTCTAATCTCAGATAGATGAGGCAAATGAGAATGAAAACATTTCCACCGAAGCCCTTCTGGCTCTGAAATGGAAACTTTGTGATGCGTACCGTGAGGAAAAATTATACTAGAAATTAAAAAGCAGAGAATCGTGGCTACAGGCTGGAGATATGAATACTAAATTGTTTCATGCAATAACCAAACAACGACGAGCCAGGAATAGAATCACGGGCCTACTTAATAAGGATAATCAATGGACTGCCAAGGAAGAGGACATCGAAGAGGTAGCGGTGGAGTATTTCTCTGATCTTTTCTCGTCTTCCAACCCTCGCGATGTTCATGCCGCCGTCCAGGAAGTACATGTGAGTATTACCGATGATATGAACCGAAAGCTCCTGGAAACAATCTCTCCAGAGGAAATTAGGAAAGCCCTCTTCTCTCTTAACCCAGAAAAGACGCCTGGGCCCGACGGATTGTCAGCGCTTTTTTACCAAAACTTTTGGGACATTGTTGGTGGCGACCTGATAAAACTTGTCCAAGATTTTTTCTCCTCGGAATCCTTTGACAAGTCCTTGAATGCGACAAACATTTGCCTCATCCCTAAGACGGAGCGCCCACGTTCGATGACTGAATTTCGCCCAATTAGTTTATGTAACGTAAGTTACAAAGTCATTTCCAAGGTTCTTAGCATGCGGCTTAAGAAACTACTTCCGGATCTTATATCCGAGACTCAATCGGCCTTTGTGTCAGGACGACTTATCACTGACAATATTCTGATTGCTCAGGAAAATTTCCATGCTTTACGTACAAATTCGTCCTGTCGAAAGCATTTTATGGCTATTAAGACAGACATGAGTAAGGCGTATGATCGGGTGGAATGGTCCTTCCTTGAGGCCTTGATGTCCAAAATGGGGTTTGCTCCTAAATGGATTAACCTGATTATGTTCTGTATAAAATCCGTTTCGTACAAAGTTCTCATTAATGGTTCGCCAAGAGGCCACATTTAACCTTCTAGAGGCATTCGACAAGGCGACCCGATCTCGCCCTTTCTCTTCATTTTGTGCACGGAAGCTTTAGTTGCGCAACTAACTGAAGCGGAATGGACTGGACGAATTCAAGGGCTACAAGTAGCGCGGGCAAGTCCGTCAACTTCCCATCTCCTTTTTGCGGATGATAGCTTGTTCTTTTGCCGAGCAACTCCAGATCAAGGCCAAGCAATTTTGGAGATTATCCGCTGCTATGGCGAGGCCTCTGGGCAAAAACTAAATGAGGCAAAATCTTCAATTATGTTCGGACATAAAATTGACTCTCTTACTCGAAATACTATTAAGAACACCCTTAATATTCAATTGGAGGGTGGGATGGGTACCTATCTTGGGTTACCGGAGAAGATACATGGCTCAAAGACCCAAGTCTTTTCCTTTGTTCAAGATCGCCTCCAGAGCCGTATCAATACTTGGTCGATAAAGTTCTTGTCCAAAGGGGGCAAAGAGGCTTTAATCAAATCAGTTGCTCAAGCCCTTCCGACATATGTAATGTCGTGCTTCCTACTGCCCAAGGCTATTCAAACAAAGCTCAGTAGTGCCATCTCCAATTTTTGGTGGAGAACCAAAGAGGATAGTAAAGGCCTCCACTGGTTAGCTTGGGAGAAACTTTGTACCCAATTCTCAGAAGGTGGTCTAGGATTCCGAACCCTGGAGGAATTTAATCTAGCTCTACTAGCTAAGCAAATGTGGAGACTCTTAAGGTTCCCAAACTCCCTATTAAGTAGAGTAATGCGAGGCCGATATTACCGTTTTAGTGATCCCCTCGAAATTGTGAAGGTCAATCGTCCCTCCTATTGTTGGAGAAGCCTTTTTGCTGCCAAACCACTTCTAGTTTCTGGTCTGAGGAAAACTATTGGATCCGGGATGATTACCCGGGTCTGGAAGGACCCCTGGATTCCAACAATCCCTCCTCGACCGGCTAAGAGTATTCTTGACACTCGAGACCCGCATCTCTATGTCAACGATCTATTGATACGAGATACACAAAACTGGAATTTACCCCGCCTGCGTGAATTGGTGGCTCCGGAGGACATTCCGCTTATATTGGGAATTAGACCTAGCCTAACCTACCTGAGTGATAACTATAGTTGGGTTCATACCAAGTCAGGGAACTATACTGTCAAATCAGGATATTGGGCTGCTAAAGCCCTAAATCGACCATCTTGTGACCTCCCTTCTCAGGGACCCAGTGTTACAGCACTTCAGGCACAAGTTTGGAAAACCAAAACCACACGGAAGATTAAACACTTCCTTTGGCAATGTTTATCAGGTTGTTTGGCCACTTGCCAACGCCTACACTACCGTCATATTGGAAGGGATAAAGGATGCCCCCAATGTGGCGCTGAAGAAGAAACGATTAACCATCTTCTTTTTGAATGCCCCCCGGCTCGTCAGGCTTGGGCCCTCTCTCCCATCCCGACCTCTGGGAATCACTTCCCAAATTCTTCTCTATTCTCTAATTTTGACTTCCTTTTCTGGAGAGGTCAAGAGAAGGGTATAGATGTCACAACATTACAAGCCTTCCCATGGATCCTGTGGTTCATTTGGAAGGCCCGTAATCGTTTTGTTTTTGAGAATCTCCGGGTTCCACCTGATGAAACTATTTGCCTCGCCTTGCAAGAGGAGGATGTCTGGCGAAAGGCTACTACACAAGTCTTGGATCCAGACTCGTCCCTAGCTGGCCATGCTAACCCTCCAATGATCATTCCTGCTGAATTGGAATGTCATTGTGATGCCTCCTGGACCCCCTCTGACCCTCTGAGTGGAATGGGGTGGGTGCTGA
Organism: Capsella rubella; assembly: GCF_000375325.1. Lineage (NCBI taxonomy): Eukaryota > Viridiplantae > Streptophyta > Magnoliopsida > Brassicales > Brassicaceae > Capsella > Capsella rubella. The sequence continues at coordinate 2,854,675 of NW_006238917.1, read as the reverse complement.
CTGATGCTCTTTCCGTCAAGTATTTAGGCCTAAGAAGTATTCGACGGAGCTTATCCCCCCCTCCACGCCGAGTTTGACGCCCTTCTCTGGGCTATGGATTGTATGATTAAACTAGACCAAACTTCTGTAAGTTTCGCCTCAGATTGCTCTGACCTTATTGCTTTAGTAGAAAACCCCAAGGATTGGCCAACCTTTGCTGCAGAAGTCGCCTCTTTCCAATCTCTTCAAGCTAGTTTTCCGATCTTCCGCCTTTATTTTCTCCCTCGTCTTTCCAACCTCCGGGCTGACCTCCTCGTTAAGAAAGCTCGCGCCCGAGACTGCATTTTCTCCCATATGAGCACTTCGGCCCCCAATTGGCTCTCCCTAGCGGAGAGTATTTTCCCGATAGTGTCATAGATCTGTTGTTTATTTTGTCGAAAAAAAAAAAAAAAAGACGAAACACTCTTTTGTATAGATAAGTCTTTGTTTTTTGTGGACTTATCTAGAGTACGTACATGCCGAAGATTACAAGAGTAGGAGAAAGAACCAGTAGACCTGACCATTCAATGGTTTCAATATTTACCGTCTCAAAAGTATGAGATTTACGCACCTTGCCATTCTTACTATTTAAGTTATATATTGATCCACAAAGAATCTTATGGATCGCCTCGTTCTGTGCAAAATAACATTTTAACTGGACATAAGATAGAACCACTATCAAAACTAAAAATGTATTTTGATTTTCTTTGGATATCCCTACTGCGTATATGTTATCTTTACAAAAGTAAGGTGTTTAACTAACAAACAAACAAAAAGAATCATAAAATTCATTTTTTTTTCTTTCTTTTTTGTGTCTTCTATGATAAGACAACAAAAAATCTGGAGTTCTAAGTTCCAACTCTCTAGATTATTAGTGGAATTTGGTGAAAAAATCCTAAACTTCTTCGTCTTTTTGCCTACAAATTTGGAGAAAAGCTTTTACGGAAACTTTTAACTTGTTCGACTACCAATCTAGCTAGTTACAATTGGTCTTACCAGATATATATAATAGTGTTATGTATTACATCTGTGCTGTATTTTCAATGCGATCGAAGTCTAATTTATACGATAAGTAATTTATAGATTCGTGTTTCAAACACACTAGGCGATATAGGCTTTCAGATTGTCCTTTCATAAACAGCCGGGGGATATTAAACGACTAAGATAATATTATTATAGTTAGTATATACAACAACACATATATACAGTATATATATATAGGTATTTATTGATTGTAGATACATAATACGAATACAACAAACGCACGGACGTATGCGTTAGATTGCCAAAAGAGGGTCATCAATCAATTAGATCATGTGTTTTTGAGCTAGTAATTCAATTCTAACGTTAATGATAGTCACTTTTTTAACGTTATTAGTCATACTTAGAGATAGGTAATAACATACTTTTTACATTTTCTTTATTAACGCCTTCATATACACACACACAAAAAGAAAGCTATTTAATTTGAAGATTTATTTTCCTATACACATTCATCCAAGCAGATCTGAAACACGATCATGGATTACACAAAAGTAGATATAAAAAGCATAAAACTAGGAAAATATATACTACTATTACTCCATGGAGAAATTAGAAAGTCAAAACAAGACTACGAAAGTTACCTATTACTATTGATTTTTTGTTTTTGTTTTCGACATGATATTTTGTAAAGTGACGTAGATCAAATTTAAACCTCCTGAGCCATCATCCACTTCTGCAACCTCAGCTGTCTATAGAACCTCTGTATAAACTCCTCCGCGGCTCTGTCCACGTGGCAGCTTTCCATCGTACCCGTGCTGCTAGCTACGTCCGGAAACACGGCCGCCGACACGTGTCGGTCCCAGACGGAGTCACGAACTTTGGGGAGTGTGTTGTACCGGATATACGCTTGGCGCTGGCGCTTGTTTATCAGCGGTTTGTTGTGATGAGACCCGTTGCTACGTCGTCCTTTGCTGAGGGTGGTGGCGTAGGAACGTCTCGGTGGTGTGCTGCTGCAGCTGAACTCGTAGTCCAGCTGGATCGGGACAGGGGATATGTAGGATGACCGGACGTCTTGACGGCATGTGATACGGGAGTGGGAGGTTGAAACAGCGTCGTTTAGGGATTTGCGTAGGATCTTGCCACGTTTCGCGAGTAGCTGCGGGTCGAGGGTGGTGAGGAGTTTGTGGCGTGAGGCGTCTGAAACCTTCTGGATGGTGAACGAGATTAGCTTGGCCAAGCTCGAGAGCTTCTTAGTCGTGACTGTTGAACAAACCTCCATCGCGTCGTGTGTTTGCATATGTGCGTGTGTGTGTTAGAGAGCAAGAGAGAGGGTTTGGCTTAGGGTTGGAGAGAGGTGGGATTTAAAGAGAATAAAGTGTTGGGATTAATGAAGAAACTGATGATGGTCTTTTTATAACGGAAACATTATATTTATTCCACGATATAGGATTAATGTTATAATTAATTAAATAGGAAGATGAAAAAAAAAAAGAAGTCCATGGGTCGACCAAATAATTTTATCTCAACCGTTAAAAAACATTCTCTTGATTTTAACAAAGAGACTCTAGTTTGAGTCTCCCACTATAGTGTGAGTAAACAAAATCATGAAGAGTCTATGTTAACTTTCATGAAAAATCAAATTATCACAGTTTCAAACTATATTATAATATAAGTCCATGTATTCTTTTATAGGTTGTGGTAAAAAAATCTGAAGTAACTACAGTTTGATCGCATTGATTTTTGGGTTTATTTGCTTTGCTTATGCTATATGGCAATTTATTTTTTGGGATATAAATTGGCAAAATATATATGCAGTGCAAAAATTATAAATAAGAAAGTTATGCTTTTTTGCATGTGATTTATATAAATGATTCATTTAACTCGTAAACTCTAATCTCTATATATATAATGAATTCCTCGTAAATCACGTGTTGGAACATTAGAGGAAATATATACTAGTATACTGAATATTGAAATCTCTAACCATCAACAAAAGCGATTCGATTAGTAGGAAAAAAAATAAAATTTACAATTTTAAAGTGAAACAATATTTAAATAGTGTAATGATAACAGCTGCATTATACAAATTTTGATTTGAACCGTGTCTGTCTTTATGGATTAAATTATATTTGGTCACCTTTTCTTTTTCGATGTCTTCTTTACTTTATTTAAATTTCTTTGTCAGGGTAGGAAAAAAATAAAGAAAGGAGAGAAAGATAATAGTAAACTAAGTTTTGTTTAATGGTTATGTAATTGTATTACTCTCCTCTCTAAGTTGTTCGCATATGCAAAAAGTGTAATACGGGTAGGGATCCATTGGTCATATATTGTTTAATTGTTAATCAGAAAAAGTTGATTTTGATTGCTTTATCGAAAGAGTTAAAATCTTATCGAGAATAATTTAATTAATATTTTTTTATGGAAAAAAAAATCATGAACTGTTTTCTTCCAAACTTGGATCTCTCGGCCACTGTTCCCAAGTTTCGTATAGATACTTCGACGTTCGTCGCTAGCTTATTATAACATTATTTTTAGGATATTTTCATTAGGAAAATTATAAAAATTTAACTAATCAAAAACTATATATAAAGTGACTTATAAATTTATAATATAACAAAAGTGATTCATTGTGTGGCTTTGGGAGAACGAAATTAATTGTGTTATTGATGAATCAACTAGAAATTATATTCAAATTCTTAGGAAAGCTTATATCCAAAAGATTGTAAAATTCCGGTATAGTACGGCATGTAAATTCCAACTCCAGTAAGAAAATATTTCGAAATTTGTGTAAGCAATAACCCTAACAAAATTACTTTTCAAAAAAACAAATGTGTGGAAATTTACATGTAATTCTTCTCCCATTTTAACAGATGAATAACAAAGACATTTTGACCTAACTGGATTTGTTATTTTTATGTAAAAGTGTAATTTTGATTGACTCTTTGTTTCTTACCAATAAACCCTCACGTAAAGTTGAAAAATGTAACTTTTGCGCTTCTTTTTTCACTTTCCCATAATATTACTTGTTCGGAGAGTAGTATCATTTGTGATATATAATAACGAGATAATCATTACACCTAGAAGAAGTGTGTCAATTAGCTGGAGATTGATATAAAATTTCGCATTATCCGACCTAAAAATTAGGCCTAGATATTGCAAATAGTCATTGTTGAGCAATGAGTGCTTCATAATTTGGACCAAAAAATCGTCATGATTAGTTTTATCACAATTTCTCCTTCTTTTCTACATAAACTATTGTATTTTTAAGGTTTATGCAATTTGATGGAACTATGCTGGATATGTCCAAAGGAAAAGAAAAATGGGTCCTACGGTAATGGAAAAAAACATAAAACAAAGTAAGATGAGAAACCTTTTTTACATTTTCCAATTTTGACACCTTCTCAACCAAGACTTATAATTAACAATATCTTATATATAGATTAAAAAAAGTTTGATTACCTTCTGTATACTGTTTCTTTACAACTTGCTTATTGTAAGAGGAGGATACGATTCAAGTTCCCTGTCTCTCAATTAATTAGTTTTCTCTGTGTTTTGGTTGAAATAACAAAAAATTTGCTGTAATTTAGCAAAGTTAGGTTTGGTCATACCCTTCGGAAAGCCATAAAGCATCAAGATTGTTTTAGAGATTATCCCTAAAGATAATCAATTTAGTTTTCGAAGAGTTTGGTATAGTTGTAGATATTTCAATGGCAATGTCTCTCTATTTACATTACTTTCACCAATATATATGGTTTAAATAAGGTGTCGTAATGTTTGGCGGTGTTTGAAAAAGGTCATATATATAAATATCTTAACTAGCTAGATAGTATATATATACTACAAAGTGAAAACCTAATTAATAAGTAACTTTGAATTTGTTTGTCAGAACATCTTTACACATTAAAATAAGTGGTGTGGTGTTGAATTCATTTTTAGCAAGCCTGTAAAACTAGGATTCGAGATCTGAGGACCGTGCTTGATTCTAATAGTAATGTTTTATAATATCACCGGCCTTTCCTGGTTGATTCCATTTTCTTATCAGTTTTTTTTTTTTCTTTTTCGTGAACCTCATTGTTCTCATCGATCGATTTGTTACTACAAAACATATTTTGAATTACACTATGCATACATATATATAATCAGCGGTTGGTGAGTACAAAATGCAACACCGGATAATACGCAAAGTTTAATTGAATTTTGAATGATCCAGAAGCACTTGCCGTGGCCAACAACATTATCCTTTTATATTTTAACAAAGGAAAGATTGGTTACAATTTCACTTTGTGTGTGTTTTATATATACTATTGTACGGTTGCTGTAGACTCTGGGTTAGCTAATGATGACTAAAACGATATAGGATCCCCTACTTTGCTAGCTACTAATATAAATTTAAAGAGATGGCTTGTTAAATTTCTATTTTAGTGGAGTATCTTTGCTGTGTCGGATAGTGGGTTCGAAAAGTTTTGTTTTGGAAAGAAATACATATATTTCAATATATATAATATACACAGTTTACTTTTATTGTATTGGTGCATCGAAATAAAATAGTTTTTTCTTTCTTGTGCCTCGCATGAAAAACAAAGTAAAAGATATAGACATATATTACTGTAACCTTCGTTTGTTAGAAACATTTAGTTCTTTTATGAGTTATATGTAACCAATATCACCTAAAGAAAAGAAAAACAAGAACTCAAAACTGTTGGAATTTTAGGTTTTTACTAGGGGTAAAACATATTTGAGATTTGATATACGATTCAAATCCGATCTATTCCGAAATTTTTTATATCCATATAGTTTCTGTGCACTTGCATTTTGCATGATACTAGGGGGAAAAAACATATCATCATCTGAGTATGCATTTCTAAGGCCATCATCATATATGTAGACAAAATTGAGAGAGAGATTGAGAAAAACTACATTGGGGCGACTTAAGTTTCACTTGATTGGGCTGCGTTGTGGGTTTCACAACGAACTTTGAACCATACTTTGTATTTGGGCTTGTATGTTGGTTGGGTTGTAGTTTGTTTTCCATTTATTTGAATTATCGTTTGGTCCATATTTTTGAATTGATTCTTTCTTTCAAGCATAACCGGATTTATCAATTGAGGTACTTGTTCTAAGTTCTAATACAAGTTTTTCCTGCGTATATACAGATATGTCCAGGAGAAAGAAATCGATCATGATAGTAAGCATGATTCAAGTTCTTGATCTTGAGTCAATTAGCCGTATTAATTGTTATATTTCAGCTCTTTTAATTTTAGTCAGAGAACTGACTTTTTGGTAGACACATGACTTTTTGGTGGGGGGGAATTAGCAAGTCTTTGTTAGTAACTATCATCTAGTGGCATGGAGAGAGACATAGGGAAATTTTAGGGGCATAAAATAGATAAAATTAATTAAGTTTTTCAATAGAAAAAATTAAATAATAATAGATATTGACTATTTAATATTGAGGCATTACTTAACATATACATAAAACATTAATTTAGCTATTAATTATGAACATAAAATTATTATGAAAAGCTAAAAAAAGAGAATTACAGCCATATCATAACAGATGAGATGTATTTAAAAGTAAAAAAGTTTAATAATTATTGATATATAACACATATTAAAATAGAATAATATAATTCTAATGTGCTTTATTGAGAAATATATCTAAAAAGAAGTTTATTTCCAATGGTATAGAAAGAGACAAAAAAAAAAAAATTGATTTGGTCCATTTGTTCGGTTGTGCCATAGAGATTAGTTGAACTTACACGTCAAGTCGTCAACGAATGTCAAAGAACTCAAGATGCGAGTTGTGAGAGGATGAGGGTAGAACTGTAATAACTCTTACATACATATGTATTTGCTTGCTTTGGCCTTTCAGCATATATATATAAATAGGTCTCTTCCCTTAGCAAACTCAATAAGCATAACATAAGTTAGCACCGAAGCAAAAGTTCGTTGGTCAAATGGGAACGGAATCAGAAACGGTGTCGTGTGAGTGGGTCGGTAAGCACGTAGCTCAAGTCAACGGCGTCACACCTGAGAAAGTCTGGTCAGTGTTTGCAGACTTTTGCAACATCCAAGAGTGGTTCCCAGCACTCGACACGTGTTACCGTGTCCAAGGAACCGATGGAGAGCCTGGTCTGATCCGATACTGCGCCTCCACAAAAACAAAGGAAGAGGGGACAAAGTGGGCTAAAGAGCGGCTGGTCAAGATCGATCACATCGGAAGGTGTTTGAGCTATGAGATTCTCGAGAACAACGTGGGGTTCGGATCTTACGTGTCGACGGTCAGAGTAACGCCAGTGGACGGTGACGATCAAGTGTCTCGAATCGAGTGGTCGTTTGTGGCCGATCCTGTTGATGGTTGGAAGAAGGAAGACCTTGATTCTTACGTTGACTTTTGTCTTCAACATATGGCCAAGAAAATGGAACTCAATCTCTAGAATCTTGTTCTTGTTCTTTCCTATGGTGTAAGTCTTGTCTCGATGGTGGTGGGTTTCATGTTAGGAAAAATTAAATAAAAAAAAAAAAAAATCATGTGGTTATATGATTCAATGGAACTTCGTTTTCTGAATTTGTGCATTCTCAAGGAAATTACGAATTGTCCATTACGTTATATTAGTCTGTTCCATATAACATTTTCGGTTGATTTTTTTGTTTCCGGCCATGAAAGCTGATTTGCAACCAAGAAAAAAGGATATTTAACCAAAAAGAAAGTTCTAAAAGAATATTAACCACAAAAATATTCCAATAGGATACGAACCACGAAAAATTTGTTCTCTTTCGAAAATTTATTGGAAACAAGAGCATTAACTGCAAGCGTTATTATAAGAAAAAGAGAGAATCAAATACTAGCTTTAAGATTTTATTATGAGCATCGGGAATGGATTCTTCCTCTACGTGGCGGAAGTTGACATACGTCAGTGTTCTTCCTTGTTGGGCTTGTTTGTACTCTGTTTCTTTGTTCTTTTCTGTTGACATCATCGTGTCAGCTTAGTTGGACATTGCTTGACTTTGGGCCATCGATCTTTTTTATATTTTGATTTTTTTTAATACCAGGATTGACCACTAATAAATAACAAAAGACTAACGCATTTACAGGATAATGTGAAAGTTTGAAAGAACATGAATTTTTCTGTTTAGAAATTACTTTGTTGTAGTGTCTAAAAAACACTATATGAAGAATAAAGACATGTTATGTGGACAAATTAAGGTTTCAATAGAGATTATCAGCTAAATAGATCGATAATGGTTTTTCTTTTAATTTGTACACGAACATCTGGTTTGTAATAAATATTCCAATTTTTAAGAGGCAAAAAAAAGTATTGATTTTCCAAATCATAAAAGTAGGGTGTCACAACATTTCCTAACCAACAAGCTAAACACATACTACAGAGTGCTGCAAAGTTCAGAAACGTAAATAAATTCTTTCAAAATTAGAGATGATAACTAAATACAAATTAACTAAGAGTTAAGAGTATATATAAATATATCTCTGGAAAAAAGGTCTCTGTGTTTTGATAATTTTAAGGAAAAACTTGGATGACAAATTCATATAAAAGACCAGTTGAGGAACATGAAGCAGATACAGTGAGGATCTTCGTCGTCGTTCAACACTTTCCATGCAACAGCCTTCTCGTACGTCACTGCTCTTCCCATGCTCGACATGGATACGCCTCCATCCATACACATAAATCCCTGAAATTTTATTTTATTATTAATTAGTTACGATCCCATCCCATATATGATTTCAAATACGAGGTACTACAAAACCCTTTTAAAGTACCTGTTGCATAATCTGAGGGAAGTGATCTGAGCATAACGTCTTCTTCCCGTTGTTGTTGTCGAAGATCTTCTCGAGAGTGATATCTTGAAGTGCCACCAACGTCGTCTCCAGCATGTCTAAACCAGCTTGGTTCGCAAACGTGAATACCGGCGGTAAGGCCTGTAATGATGATCAAACCGGTCCACACTTTCCTCGTTAGATATTATGAAATTATAATGCATGCGAGTGGGAATGCGAATAAGAAAAAGTTACCTTGAGTGAACAACACATGACAGCATCGGGATGGTACCAAAGAGACTTGAGAAGATCGGTTCCGTGAGGTTTAAGGAGATCAACGCCAAGGTAACATCTATAGGAATGAGAGATCCAGCGAGCAAGCGTGTGAGCTTCGGGTGATGCGGGTGGAGGACGCAGGCCGCTCAGCTGATGAGAAGAAGGAGAGAGAGCAAGTGCTACACGTTGGACCGACGCGATCACACTTCTCACATATTGTCTAGCCATTGAGGCTACGTTCTCTTGCATATGCATCTCAAAAGCTAGCTGAAACGCTATGGTCATCACTGACTTTGTGTTTCCTCTGCTTCCACATGAATCCCCGGCTGTTCTGCTCCCTACGTCTAGAGCCGACGCTAGGTCTAGCGTTCGGTTAGGACTCAAACCCTCCTATATATAATCGGATCGATTAGTATTTGATTCGATTGAAGTTATCATTGATTGTAATTTGTTATATCAAATTGAACGTACTGATTTGGAATCTAGAGGAATGATGCGGAATCCGGAAGGAATGATGGGGGCATCGTCAGAGAAAGAGGCGTCGATTGGTGCAAAGATAAGCTCTGCGCATGATTCAACTGCGTTCTCATCCACCCCACTGCACATCTATATAACCAAAACCATATGATTAATTCACTGAAAAAAATCTCAAAATATTCAATCTTTTTGACATGTATGAAATATTGTTTAGTCACACACGGAAACTCATAATAATTAACTGACGTTTGATAGAATCAGCTCTTACTTGTAGAAGGAAGATATCAGCAGGCATCATCATGTCTTCTTGGTAATGCCCCAAGCTTTCAAGCTTAATCACTTCCATAAACTGTACAAAAAAAGAAAAACAGAGAATAAGGGCATAAGTTTGATTTTTTTTTTTTTTGGTTTAGTTTGACAAGTAAAGAAACATTAGTTTTGATCTTGAGGATCTCTAACCTCTTCATTCTCTATAGTGTGAGCTAGAGGAAGAATAACTTGACCACCAAAGCTCCCTGGGCGAGGGATTGGTAAGCTACAAGGGCCTGCTTTGATAGCTGCGGCTGAATAAGCATCAATGCTATTGTCTGCCCATTCTTGCCTATGTTCCCTCAAGAACCGTAGAAGAATCGAAGGTGGGACATTCTACACACACAAAATATTACTTTTAGTGATAGATGAAAGGGAGGAATTTGAGGATTTCAACTTTGAAATTTGATGAGCTTAGTTACTTGTAATAACATGGAAGCTTTGGCACATAGAACTGCGCTAGGCATAGAAGTGAAGCCATTGGCAAATGGCAGACTTGATGTCATCATCATCTTTGTGGGAGATGAGTTCACAAGAAGAGTGACATCATCAATACCATCGCTCTCTAGCATCGACCATCCTTCATCGCTGAACCCGTTAACTGCCTCGTTGAATCCTCTGTCATTATTAAAGAAATAATTTTAGGGTTTAGAAGACATGAGTTTTTCAAGTGTTTTTGACATGTGAGAAGCTTTTAATTACTTGCTGAGTCTTTGGCTAAGTGCTCTTAGAGCGGCTGGCCTTCTTCCCCATCCGGTTACGTTAGGTTGTGAAATCTCTTGAGATATTTGCCTCAAATAGCGAAGAGCCTAAAAATACCATAACATATTACACACTGTTTTTTTTTTTTAAAAGACACGAAAAAACAATCTGTCTTAATTAGGAGTCTTACGGCCATGGTAGTTCTTTGGGCGAGTAATGTGGAGGACTCATAGAGAGATCGAAGAACTTCTGGCACACTCCATGGCTACAAAAAGATTTCACCAAGATTTATTGAATGTTATTGGAAACCAAAAAACAGAATGAAATGTGGAAACAAAAGAATCACACGAGTTTCAGACCACGAACTAGGTTTCTTGTGTAAGAAGAAAGATATTTAATTAACTGACTAGATAGATGATAAAAGGTTTATACCTCAAGGTCGAAATGATCGACAATGTGAAGAATGGATCCACCTCCTTCGCAAGGTCTAATGAGGTAACCACTTGGTAAAATCTCTGCTCTGACGAAATGAGGAGATGGAGGCATACTTGGCCCGTTTTGTGTATTGTTCAAGGACCGTTCGCATATCTACAACAATTTTTTTTTTTATTTTATTTAGTAACATCGATTGACTGAAAGAGAAACAAAATATCGATGTTATGAGAATAATTACCACAAGGCTGCCGTCTTCCATTACAGATGTGTAACGTAGCATCCAGAAGTCACGAGCTGGTGCCAATGTTGTTGGCGCATAAAGCTTTAAGAAAGGAAGAGGTTAACTTAATTAGTTTCTTTGTGATTAGATTATTTGGTTTGGTGCTGAAGATGGAATCATCTTTAGGGTTCTTGATCACAATACCTGCATGTAGATTAGTTCGAGGGTTCCACCATTTGCAGTGGAGAGGACGTTAACGATATCTAGTGATCTGCAATCACGCGACCAACAAGGCTTATCCTTTAGGATCTCCGCGACCTGCAGAACAAGGAAAAAAAAAAAAAACAGAATTGTGATTGATTTATATGTTCGTGGTTGATGTGTGTGGATGTGACTATTAGAAAGAAGTGAAAATACTTACTCTTGTGGGATCAAGACCCACGAGGCCGCAAGCACGGGCTGCGATTCCCGTGCATCCGTGAGAAATAGCAACGATTCCTATGGAATCCGGACCAGGCTGCAGATGAAACTAGTCAGTAAAGAAATGAAGATGATGAAGTAACCAAGAAGAGCAAGAGTCTTTGGGAATTATGTACCTTCATCCCAGGCATTTGAACCCACTCCACGGCGGTTCCAGTGGCCTTAGAAATGAACTCTGTTAAAGTTTCATCCGCAATGGATAATAGTCTGAAGCAACACACAAGAGATTTATTGAGTTACATATTTAAATTAACTAAAAAGATAGAAGTTATGAATGGTGGCTGCTAACTAATTATGATAGAGCGGTGAAGCATAGAGTGGATTATCAATTTCAAAGGCAAACATGGTTGGTTAACTTACCCAGCAGGGCTAGCATCCCGGGGCTGATGTTGAGGGGTCAACTGGTGCTGACCACTCGTCACCACTGACTCACAGCTCGTATCAGTGGTGGCCAAGTTCCCTTGCTATTTCCCACAATTACAAAAGAAACCAAGAGAGACGATCAAATCCTTAACTTATGTGTCAAGTAACGCATGTGAATGAATCAAAGATAGATTAATATGTGTACGTTTTGAGGATGTTGGCGAAAGTAGCTGTTCTCGTAAACCAAGTGAGACACTTGCTTTTGCAAGCGGTCATTCTCTTCCATCAAAAGCTTGTTCATTGCTGTTAGCTTCCGATTCACGGCCTGGAGCCGGGACGCCTCTTTCCGCTGTTTCTCTCTACACCTGCATAAACTCGCAACACCAAGAATCATCAGCAAACTAGCTAGAGAGTTTCTTGGGTTTCAAGCAATGATGAGAATGAAGAAGGATGAACCTGCGGTTCTGGAACCAGACTTTGATCTGTTTAGGTTCGATATTGGAGAGGATAGGACATTCGCGGATTAGTTGTTGGCGGCGCATAGAACTCGGTTTAGGACAGTCGTTGTAGAGTCTCTCCAGAGCTTCCACTTGTTCAGGAGTGTACCTAACGTACTTCCCGTTGTCCATATTGTGACTATTATTGCTTCCGCCTCCCATCTTTGATCCTCTTCGATCTCTCTATTTGTTTCTCTCTATTACAAAAGAAAAAACATTTGCTTTTAACACAACCCCAAAGACTAATTCTTGAAAGTACTGATTTATAGTTTTGGTATATATATTTCAAAGAACTTTCCCCGTATTCTAAAAAAAAAATAATCCGTGTTTTTATCTTTCACATCGAATTTAAAGATTTAATTAGTTAATGAACGTGACACTTGATCAAATCTTGAAAGATCGAAAAGATGGATCTTGTTTGAGACAAATGACCTATATATGTGTATATAGAAGAAGTGAAACACGGTGACCACCAAAAAAAAAGAAAAGAAAAGAACAAAAGAAGAAGTGAAACATATTAAGATAGCTTATTATGATCTTGTATCTTGTTCTAATTCTAGAAACATGAGCGTAGGTAATAATTGACCCTAAAAAGATTCAAAGACGGTACAAAAATTGTAACTAGCTTTCTTCTGCATATTCAATTGGAACCTAAGAAAGATCCATTCTCTTTAAGGAAAAAGGAGAGAGAGAGAGAGAGAGGGGGGAGCAGGAGGATTAGTAGATACCGTAAAATATTTGATTCTGATCAAGCTGATCTCTGAAAGATATAGAAGTTTCTTGTTCTTGCTGTGTGAATTCTCACAAACTCATCTGAGAAATTACTCTAACTCGCTCGCTCTAAAAAAAGGTTCCAAATCCCTCTTCCTCTCAGTGGTTGAGTAACTTCCTTGGGAAAAAACGGTGAAGCATGCTTCAATGGGAAGAGTACAAAGAGATTCAAAACCTCAGACGCTGCTACAGTTCATCCACTATCTTGCTTATTCTTCTTCTCTCTAGCTTATCTCTCTATATAGATAGATCCACAACGTGAAGAGTCAAAGATTTGTGAAACTTGTATATAAGAATTTGTAGTGGGAAGAGAGAGAGAGAAAATCTTTAGTTTATTGGTGGGTGTGCTTTATTTTAAAAATTATATTATAAGAAACTAATTAAATAGAAATGTGTGTATGAGAAAAAAAAGAAGAAGACATGTGTGTCGGGCTGTGTTGAAAAAGAGAGAAGTGAGTACCCTTAATACCAGACAACCACCACTTCTCACTTTTTCCTTTTTTATTTTTTCATTTTCTATTTTGAAGTGTGCTTCTGTTCCTTTTACTGCCATTTCGTTTGGCCTTCCTTTCAAATACGTCACATCAACATCACATACACAAAACAAGTATCGAATTCAAAACCTTATTCCCATTATTTTGAGTATGGCGAATTCATAATTTTCATGGCAATGACTGACGACTATAGTTTGCTTTGCTCCTTGGAACTTCTTGTGCTCTTCTAGTCCAATGTGTATGTGGCAGGAGCCGCCGCCCCAACATCTTTTTACTAGGATAATATTTTTAGGTTACATATGTACATCTAGACTCCGCAGCTTCTAATTTAGGTTTAGCTTTTTCTTACTTAAAGCCTACAATAAGCACATCTACAAAAAATTCCAAGTTTCTAAACATAGAACGGTTATACATCTACATGACTGAGAGATCATCAACACGTTGTTATTTTGAATGAATCAATATATAAAGACAATTGGTCGATGATTATTTAACCAATTAATAGGCTTAATTAACTAGCAAGAGCCTAGATGGATGTCATAATTAAGCTGCCTAAATATCGTTTTAGTCAGTCTAAATGTCAGTCCTAAAACTAATTGACGGTGACTTAGAGTTAGAAGATTTCCTAAATGTAAATATTGATGACGGAGGAATTTCGAAAAATGAATTCATCATCATACGAGGAAGAAACTAACAATTTATCTATCCAAAACAAACAAATCTTACTATCCACAGACCACAATAACCAAAATATTAATATACATAAACATGATATACAAATCTCTAGATTGAAAATTTGTTTTACAATTCCGTATACTATTTTACATTTATTTCGTTATGTGATATAAAAATAAGATATAAGCATATATTCAATATAAATTTCGGGACAAGGAAGAAGATATATGAAGTTATAGAAAAACATACCTTATAATAAATGAAAATTCAAATGGTAGTTGAAGAAAGGACAGAATGATGAAAAAGTTGCATGCGTCCTTGATTTCTTGTAACGCAGATAAAATCCCATGTAGCCATCATCATTATCGTCAATCATCATTCCTGATATAAACTTAGAAATTTTACATAATATGATCATTGTTATATAGTCGTGATATATATATTTATAATGAAAATATTTAGAACCAGATGAGACATGCATGCAAAATTTATCTACATTGTCCCCTGTGATCAGGTACACTATATTCAAGCCCATGCACGATTCCCTTACATTACTCATTATTCACATCTCCGGTTCCATATTCTGAGGATATATTCTGCGTAAGGATTGATACTGATAACAGTAGAATTCAAAATGTAAATATTTATTATATAATTGGATTAATTAGTTTATGATTTGATTAATTAGTTTGGAACGCTGATACTATTTTCAAGTTATAGATCTCCTAATGCATTATATGAGCTGTGCATCCAAATTGGAGTAAAGCACATACTTAGTTGTCACTCATCATAATTTCTCTAATGGGACTTTTTCCTAATCTTCGATTGGCATGTGATTATATATGTCAACGGTGCCAAAGGACCGTTAGCTTTTTATAAAGAGAAAGCATAACGGGCATATATATATATACATGTGTCAATATATAAAAATTTATAAGCAATTATAGTAAAGAATGCATTATTTATAAAACGCCTTTCTTAAAAGCTTATAGAAAAAAAACTTAATAGTGGACCCTCTGATAATGAAGTGTATGCATAAGAGTATAAAGCAAGCAAAGTCCAAAGCTTCCACTAATTCAGTGGACGTATTTTTTTTGAAAAATATTATTTTGATATCTAATTAAATTTCTTTAATTATTATAACGATGACAATGAAACCTACCTATGACATATATACATATATGCAACTGTATGCAATTCCTACCATTAACCTAAGTTTTTAAGTGTGCAGATTTTCGACATTAAGTGTATATATATTTATACTCCTAGGGATCAGTTGACTTTATATTAATAATCTAACGTTTACCCTTATTACATTATAGTTACTAGTAAGTTCGAGGATAACGTTTAAATATCTTATTACAGAAAGAAAAAAAGATGTAAATAAGTGTATAGCTTAGATCAAATTTTGCATAAATGAGTAAGATATATTGGAAAAGAATAAGGGGAATAATTCGTAGAGGATAGAAGAAAACCTTTTGGATTGAGAAATTTAAAATAAAAGAGAAAATAAGAAAAGGAGGAGTAAATTAAAAAAGGTGAAAACAAGAATGATACAAGTAAACAGAATGTAACTTTTTTAATTTGGGTGGGGGAAGATTCAAACAAAATTTATCGAAAGGATGAGTAAATTGCAAGGATATATACCTACCACACACACACACACACTTAAAGGAAAAAAAAGAAAAGAGAAAGGAAATCAACTTTTGTGTTTTGTGTTTTTGGTATCATTTTGTTTTCAAGATTAAGGCAAAGAGTCAATGCATCCCACCTGATTTGATTTTTGTCAGGTCAATGCTAAGTCACCTCACAACTACCATATACTAAAATACTTTCACATTTTCATTTTCTTCTTAATTTTATTTTGTTCGTAAGAAATATTTGATTTGATTTTTTATCAAAAACAAAAAAGGAAGAGAACCATGTTTTTTTCCCTATAGTTGACGAAAAACAAGAAAAGGAAATAAACTTGATAAAGACGGTAATAATGGCAGACCATATGTTTGGTGGGTTTTGCTTCTTTAACGAATCCAAGGTTAAGACTTAAGATTAAAGTGAATCTTATCACCCAAATATCAAAAGACTGATTTTTCGATCTCTACTACTAGTATATGATTTTTAACGTGTTCTCGTGTTTATACTCCATACTACATTTCAACGCTCAGCAGAAAATGTTATTAAGATGCATGGTTTGCATATCGTTTAGATGCATGCAGTTTTTACTAAATGCAAATCTTTTTTTTTCTTAAAAACTAACTCTCATTCACAAACTAACTATTAAGGATAGACTTCCTCCTCAAGTAAATAGGAAATTGTATATATCGTTTAGTTAGATTTCCTTTTACTAGACAATTCGTTTTGTATATATATAGACCTTTTGGTCATGCAAAACTAAATACAATATACTTTCATAATCTCTTTGACATGGTATCAGAGCAGGAATAAACCCTAATTTTTTTTCTCACCGAACGCCTCTCGGCTTCTTCTTCTTCTTCTTTATACTCCTCTGTTTCTTTGTCTAGAAAACAGAGCACTCTTACTACCTTACATCAAAAGCCTCTCGGCATCTCTATTATTATTATTTTTGTTTTTTTTTCAAAACTATGGCTCTCGTCAACACTAATACCAAACATAAGACAATCTCTCTTTGACACTAACACTCTTTTCACATCCTCTACATGTTTCTATATATATATATATATATAGAAAATATGTATATATAGTAATATAGAAACTCCCAAAGTTAAATAGGTAGCTTAATCGTCAAAGTGGATCGACCTTGAATCTATAAATTAAGAAGACTCTTCGAAATATGTTTAGTTCGTTAAGTAAAGGTTGTAAACTTGAATTTCTCGTTTCTAAATGATAGAGGGAGAGAGAGAGAGAGAGATCAATCGAAATGGAAAAACGAGGAATGTAATGCTACCTTTATGAAGAACAGGAGGCGCGTGAGAACAGTACACGTGTCTCTTAACATTGGCTGCTGATTTGTGAAGACATTCCGCATTATTTTCGACAATTGTGCGATGGTTCCGTCTCCGTAACGCGATTCAATATTTTCTTTACTAAACTATTCAATTCCTATTTCTTCTATATATATATATATATATATTTAGTATGAGGTAAGAAGTTGTGAAGACAAAACTCTCATTCATACTCGTCGTCGTCGTCCTTGGATCTCGATCATAAATCAATTTTGATAAGAATATACTATTACATATTAACAATGACTAAACCAGTTTTATTAATGTTGTGCCCATTCTACACACTAATTTTATATATTTGCTTATATATATAAGCAAAAGAAAACCTAGCTGTTATATGTATCCTTCAAATCTACTTGTACATTCAAAATACGGGGGAATACCTTAAAAAGTACTATAAAGAGTCCAGAGACAGACACTGAATAGTGAATAGAAGAAGAAAGACACACAATAATTTTATTTTTATAGACAAGAAAAAGGAAGCCGTGAAACTTAAGATAAGCAATAGTTTTTTAAAAAAATAGGCTACTAATATAGTCAAGTAAAATATGTGTGGCTCAAAAAAAAAACACAGAAACAGAAAGATTTTGTATGAAAAGAAAGAAAAAAAAAAGGCAAAACAACACAAACCACGCCAAAGGCAAAGGGGAAAGGAGCAAAGGCGCACAAAGAAATAGAGACGGTGCTCAGCGTGGGCCGACCATTTTGTGGTGGGACCTCTCTTTTTTATCCTTATTTTTATTTTGAAGCTGCCTTCGAGGCTTAACGGGCCACCACGGCCCAGTACTACATTTTTTGTTTACTTTCTTTATTTTTTATGGATTTGATTAATTCTTTAATCTTTCTTTATTAAGAAAGTTTTTTGGAGAGAATATTCGGCGGCCGCACTTTTATGCCTAATCAAAATCTCTCCCCTTCTTCTTTTACCAAAGTGCGGTGGTGTGAGGTGAGGTGTGTGTGACCTCTCTCACTCTCTTAAAGTTCGAATATTTTACCAGATTTTGCTTAAAAGGCAATATCTGTATTTTTTTGCACTCTTATTCATATTTTTTTTTGTGTCACTTAACAAACGTTACGTATCCATATTTAGAAAACCTTTCATTTCGTTGACGGACAAAAAAAAAAGAAAAAGAAACTATTTCAAGATGATTAAAAATCGAAAACGTAGGATTACATTATTGGCTATGCATTACACATATGCATCATGCTACTTGTTCAAAAACTGAAGAATACCTATATCAGTTTGTTTCCCCCAAATAAAAACATAAGGTTTAAATACATGATGACTAATTGACTATGATCATTTGCAGACACAAAGCTGTGTGTCTGAACAACTTGGCAAAAAAAAAAAAAAGTTAAGTTTCAAGATTACTACTATCAAATCAAATTGTATAATTGGTTTTTTTCTCATTGCTGTAAATGGGCTTTTTTTTTAGATTGATGTTTTATGACTTGGGCTTTGGTATAGACCACAATTGATTATTGTGCTTTCTATTTTAGTGAGTAATTATGAAGTTTAAGTCCATTGGGCTTTAGTTTTGAACATGGTGCCACTCAAACTACTACTACTATATGTGTGTTTACCTCTTCATATGTAAAATATTGCATCTCCTCCATATAATACTAGTATTGTTTAGACACTAGGATAAAGTTGTGATGCTGATGTTATGTACCACTACCCTACTGCCAAGTTTTTCAGTTACTTATCAGTTCCAATATAACAAAGCTCATTTAAATTCTCTTTGTGTTCGAGCATCTTCATATTCTCTATTTCTGTGTTTACGTATTTACAAACTGTATCCGAAATTCATCGTCATAGTATCGAAGTTGTAATAAGCTGATATTTTGTCATTTCTTTGATTTTACGTAAAGGACATAGAGAGAGACTCAAGATTACAAGTTCTAAATTCAAGATTTAAAAAATATATGGAATACAGAATTCAAGAGCTTGACCAAAAAAAAGAAGTGAAAATATGCTTAGAGTATTATTAAGTTAGAAAATAGAAGTGAATTGTTTTTGGGATTCACCTCTCAACCTTGTTTTGAAGCAAATGTCGCTTAAGATACGTAATACATTGTTGTTTGTAATTTTAGTAAATTTAAATAAAATAACATTAAAAAAATTATTTAGATGATAGTCAAAGTTCCTCTGTTTTAGCAGTCCTCTGTCTCGTTCTCATCTCTCACATGAGCCATAACTTTCTCTAACATCACTCTCCTTTACACAACCCCAAAAATAGAGACCCTTCTCTCTCTCTCCCCTGCTCTTCTCTTCTTCTCTCCGCTACATTCTTCGCTCACACCCCCCAAAAAAGTCTCTTCCTTTTTGCACCTCCTCTGCTTTTTTCCCCTAATGGAACGGCTAGCTTCGGAGCTTTTCCTCGTCGCCGGTAACACTGACTCTTTCGTCGTCGACGACCTCCTCGACTTTTCTAACGACGACGGTCAAGTCGACGACGGCCAAGTTGACGACGCTTTTGACACTTTCCTTCCTGATTCCTCCACCGTCACTCTCGCCGACAGCTCCAACTCCTCCTCCTCGTTTTTCGTCGACAGCAGCACTGGCTTTTCCGGCGACCTCTGTATTCCGGTATTTTTCCTAATTCACACCATTAAAAAATCTCATCTTTTTGCAATTTGATTTTTAACTCTTAAAAAACAAAGTATCATGGATTTGTTAATATGTCCCTATCATATAATATGAAATGTGATTATTATTATTTTTTTTGGTGAAATATGAAATGTGAATTTGGTATGCATAGAGCAAAGCAATATATATAAAGTATATATTTCTCAACTAATAACACTTTTTTCTTCTTATTCTTTAACTATCACTTAATCAGAGTGAAGATTTAGCTGAATTGGAATGGTTATCCAATATTGTGGAGGAAACATTCTCAGAAGAAGACCAAGACAAGCTTCACTTACTATCCGGTTTAAAAAACCCTCAAACCATCGGCCCGACCCAGACCCACCAAATTAAACCCGAGCCAGAACCCGATTTCGACCAGTTCATCGACACCGACGAATCAAACGTCGCCGTTCCTGCCAAAGCGAGAAGCAAGAGGTCACGCTCTGCAGCTTCCACGTGGGCTTCCCGCCTTCTATCCTTAGCCGACTCCTCCGACGAATCCAACCCCAAGAAGAAACAACGAAGGGTGGCCAATGAGCAAGACACCGCCGTAGACATGGATGTAGACTGCGGAGGAGGGCGTCGTTGTCTGCACTGCGCGACGGAGAAGACGCCGCAGTGGAGGACGGGACCGATGGGTCCGAAGACGCTTTGCAACGCGTGTGGAGTGAGGTACAAATCAGGGAGGCTGGTGCCGGAGTATAGACCGGCTTCGAGTCCGACGTTCGTGATGGCGAGGCACTCGAACTCTCACCGGAAAGTGATGGAGCTCCGGCGACAGAAGGAGATGAGAGACGAGCATGTGATGAGTCAGCTAAGGTGTGAGAATCTAATGATGGATATCAGATCCAACGGTGAAGATTTCTTAATCCATGATAATAATAACCACGTGGCTCCTAATTTTAGACGCTTAATCTAACCTTCCTATTTCCACGTGGATAAATTCGCAATAATCTGTTTCTTTTTCCGATTTAGCATTTTTTTTTTTAATTTCCTTTTCTTTTTATCTTTTAACATCTTTTAATTGTTTTCTTTTTTTCGTTTTCGCCTTCTGCAGACTAGTAGTACTACTACTGATATATTTTGATAACTTTTGTGTTTTCGTCTCTTCTGCTTCTTTAAATTTAAATTAGAAAGGTTATAAAAATAATTGTAGACAGGGTAGATACAAGTTAATTAATCATGATGTAAAAGTATCACTCTTTTCAAAATAATTGAACAAACTAGAACCCAAAATGAATAATTCCAAATAGTTGTTATTCCCCTTTCTCTTATGTGTGTGATTAATTTGGTTCCGGTGTTCGTTCGAGGGAACTATATTAAACCAATTCAATTTGAAACAGAACTTTGATAATATATGACAAGAAAACGTTATATTTCGTTGTATGTAAGAAACTCAAATATGTACTGTAATTATCATCTTTTCGATCAGGTTAAATTTTATATCAATATGCAGACAGGATTAGTTTGTATATTGTATTGTATCTAAATTTAATTAAAGAGTGTTCTTATTCACCCAAAACATCGGGATCCAAGGTGGATGCTCCTTCATTTTGACAGATCAGTTATTGTAATTTTATCAGAACTTAATTATTATTCCCCCCAATTTTTTTTAACTTCATTCACGTTTTGCGTTCTGACAATATTCGAGAAAATCTGATGCTTTAATCTAAAATATGTTTAGTATAATAAAAAAGGGACAAATACAAAATTTGCACAGCACAAAAGTCATAATATATAAAGTATTGTTTTAGAATTAAAATAAAGAAAAATGGAGCATAGATTGAGGTGATCGTCACATGCATTCTCATGCAAACCTAACCAGCAAGTGGGCGAAATTTATGATGTATATAGTCTTCTTATTATATATATATCTATCTATAATATAAACAAAATATGCATGGTCCTCTTCCTCTTCTTAACTAACATTAAATATTTTATCTTTGATAGATATATGTAAAGGTCCACGGACTGTACTTGTATTGTCCAATGTCCAAATGTATTATGTTTATATGTATATTAGATTTTGTCTATGCATAAACAATTCTTATCACTGATCCATTCAACTTGACACTTTGATCTGCAAATTTACCAAATGGTAAGCTTAAACTCGATCGTTTACAAAAGATCAAAAACCTATATATGCGTTCCACTGTAAATGACATGATACAATATCAAAACTCTTTCGAGATTTCTCACCCTCTTTTATTTGTTAACTGTGTTAACTAAATATAATACTATTGATGATTTGTGTATAAACATTATACGTTGTTATTTGTGTTGTTTAAATATCATATCCGGAAAGGGAAGAAAAGAATACGTAAAAGCATATACATATATCTAAAATATGGAGTCATGTGAGTATGTTGCGTCTACTGTATGCCATGTGATGTGGTACAATATAGATATTTATATAATTATAATGTGGAATCATAACGGTCCAACGTATAGCGTTCTGAACTTTAGGGGAAGACTTCGACGTCACTCAAAGAAAGTATGAAAAGCAAATCCTCTCCAAAGTCACCAGTATCAGTATGTATATATGATTTTATGTGTATAAAAGAAGAATAAAAAAGGAGAAAAGAAAGAAAAGAAAGCTTAAAACATATGAGAAGGACTATATACGCTAGCTACAAACATACAAACGAAATCAATATAAGTAAGTAAAAACACTAATCAGAATCATTTCTAGCAAAAGAAGCACTCAGACATATGTACGTACTAGAAATTGAGTCTGGTGGGTGGTACGACGTGGAAAAAAGTGTCACAGTACGTTTGAACGTTTCTACTAGTGTCCGGAAGCTTTTAAAATGATGAGAGTAGTGTCAGAACATGTTGGTACAGGGACTTATAAATATTGTTAGATTCTCTTAAACATCATTGTACATCAGGAGGACATGGAAAATATTAGATCTATGTTTGAAATGACGAATAGAGATAACAACATGAATTGGTTCACACACAAAAAAAAAAAAGATAACAACATGAACAAAGTAGAAAATAAATGAAATGACGATATATTGGCTTTTGAGAAACGAGAGTAATATATGAGGATGTTTCCTTTATTAGTAATGAAAAATTGTTTCCCTAATTTTGACTATCAAATTCTGGTTGTTAGTTAATCTTGGTTTTGGGAGGGTAATAATAACTTGTTAGTGCAGAATCGTAAATGAAAACTTTACATGAATTCAACTCCAAATACTGTAACCGGTACAAGAACGACTACAATTAAACTAACCAACAACAAATCTGACATGTACCTTGTTCAATCATTACACAACAACACTGTCTTGCCTGAATTAACTTTAATCCTGGGGAGCTCAAAATCCCAAAGGAACTACGCCAAGAAAAAGCTCCGAATCAGAGTAAAGCCAGCCTACCAGTTATGGAATCAACCAACTCCTTCGGTCCTGCACAAGCGAAAGTCATGAACATGTTGAGGAACACCATCTGTTGTTCTTCTCTACCTAGATATAGAAGTTTAAAGAAACTCATGTCTCTACCTGGTCCAACTGCAAGAACTGTTCTTGATCCAGCTGCAACCTGTGAAAAAAACAGTTTAAGATTTTATTTCAATAGGAGGAGCTACGATTGGACCATGCTCTCAATAATTAATCAAACATGAGAGGGTAGAAAACTACCTCTGTTCTTCCAGCATCAGCTACAACAAAAGTCGGGAGGCCAACGCTCTCAGCCGCCTCTGTGATCTTATTCCTTAGAGCAGTAAAAAAAAGTAATGTAGCTTACAACAAATCTATTGAAGATAGCTTATTAAGAAGTAAAGTAATCATATTTCTTGATGTACGTTTTGTCTGTTTTCCCAAGAGTTTTTCCTGCTTACATTTCTTGCTGGTTTTTACAAGATACAACTATCTTTGGTTGCCCGTTTTCCTCCCATCGCCTCAGTAGGTATCGGTCACTGCAAGAATTAAGTGTATAGTAAAACAAAATAAACTTTGGAATGATACATTCTTTATTTCTTTACCAAGCAAACACCTCAATACAGAAAAAAGTTTACCTCTGCATCAACTCTGCATACATGCCAGTGGCAGCATCTGCAAACATTAGAATGAAAGTCATTTTCCTTTCCATACAAAACAAAAAATGTCAGAGTTCAAACTTCAAATTCAGTTTATAGGACACTTACGTGCACACTGTGATGCAATTTTTCCTGTTCTCATCTTTAAGTCTTGCCTAACTACCAAGACCTGTGATCAGAAAGCCCAAATTAGTTCCACAAAGTCTCTGATTTTAACTTCTAATTTAGAAATCTTGCATCATTAAAATCTTATCACCATCCTTGTATAAATTATGCAAGTTTCTTTTATGAAGCTCACATTTGATGGGTTTGGAATAGAAATCATCTTGTATTATCACTAGGTTTTGTAATACTTTTCTCAAAAGCCAAAACCAATAAAATCTAGGGCCAAAAAAAATAGAATATGGTGACACTAGATGATAGACAAACCATTTTCAGCTCTTGGTCACTGCCATTGCCTGGTGCAGAACTCTGCTTCTGGATCTTGCTGGATAAAAGTCTACTCCTTTTCACTGGGGATCTCACTTGTTGTGACAAATCCAATATCATACCTATGATGAATCCTATAACAACCCCTGGTATGAGATTCTCTGCCCTAAAACTCCCAGATATCGACTTCTTCTCTTGTCGCTGATCAGATTCACAACACCCACAAAAATACATTTTCAACTATCCAACAAGAATACTTGGGTACATGATCTAAACAACCAAGTAGATACAGCTCAATTAATTTCAGTCTCAGTAAGATTTCATTTCATAAACAAAACATGAAAAATTCTCGTCGGGGTGGGTGAGAAGAACTTAGAAGAGAAGCAAACATCCATAGTTACATCACAAATCACACGATTTTATTAGCCAATCAATCATGGAACATACATATAAGACCTATAATCACTTTAAACTACGAAGCCAAACACTAGTGCACTTATAGCAAAGTCAAATATTTAGAAAGAATCAGCCTTTCACTCTTTGAGCTTAACTGAACTTTTTTTTTTTTTTTTCTTTTAACTTCCATTGAGGCATACACCTTGAGGAATTAGTTAACTGAACTTATCAAAGAAGAAGAAAGAAGTCAAAAGAACATTATAATCCAGAACTTCTAATTTGATTATTTTCAAATTTTCTAATCACACTCGTCAACTAATTCCACTCGTTACTTCTTTTTATTTATCAAACTGGTCTCAATTCCACATCCCGAGATGAAATTTGACAAAAAAGAGAAGCAACAAAACTAAGAACAAATTATCAACAAAAAAAAGACGAGACAATGCTAAATCAATACCATAGCTTGAGGCTGCGAAGAGTTTCCAGACGAAGGCCACATGGTACGCTTCTGGAGATTCTCCTCGGCGACAGAGGACCAAAGGGAAGCCTTAATAATCCAAGGCCATCACCACGATAAAGAAGAGAGATAAGAGTAGCTCTAGTAAACCATAAACGTCAAGATGTTCATTTTTCTGATAAAAAAACGACGGGTTGTTTTTGGTGCTAAATGTACATTCTGACAACATACAAGGTCCAATTAGAAAGTTTTTAAAAGTATGTAGCTATTAATCTAATTACTACAAATATATGTCTACAATACGGTGCATTTTATTGTCGTCCCTGTTCTTTATTTATTTATTTTTTTTTTTATTTCTGGTCTGGTCAGTTCAGTTCAGTTCTTCTCCCTCCTGAAAGCTGAAAAACCCCAATCTAAAACCCTAACGGCCATTTCTACAATCGGAGCTCCGAATGCCGGGTATGACTTCGGAATACGGCGGTGGAGAATTGGTTCCCTTTTCGACGAAGGAAAAAGCTCCGGTATTGTATCCTCTAAGCTACGGCCTGAAGTCTCCGGTTCATAGGCTCTCCATCTCTTGGGGTTGCGGAAACAACCTACGCGTCACGGTTTTAAGGAATCCGGACTTACGCGATGATGACGGAGAAGCTGGTGGTAAGGTCGTAAACGTGAGTCTTAGCGGCGAGGATAGCGAAATCAGTGACGCACAGCGGCGAAGGATCGCTTATGGATCGGTTTCTCCGTTTGCGCTTTTGCAGAGCAGGAGAAACTCAATTTCAAGTTTGTCTAAGATGGATATGAGCTCTTCTTTGTACCAGAATGCCTGGTGAGGACACTCATTATTCCTAATTCTCAAATTCTTAGAATACTGATCTGCTCTTGTGGCTTATTGTTGCATCTGAATGATTACTCTGTCATAGCTTTGTCAATTGAAATTTCATTCTTTTGATTAGACTTCTAAAGTGTGTTTGAGCATTCTGGACTGTCATAATTGTATCAGGTGGGAATACGTAATGGAATACAGCAAGGATATTAAATCTCTCCTTAGTAATACAATATCTTCCCCCTCTCCTCTGATTGAAGACCCAAAATCAGTTATAAAGGTATGTAGGTCTTTCTGGTTTGACATTGGTTAGGTTTACTGTGCTGTATTGTAATCAAGCTTTTCTTTCTTATGACAATTGAACTCTTCCACGAGTGAGTTATAGCTTTGACTGTGGGAGTTTTGTTAATGGATTTTCCCATTAACATACATATGCAGAATGCTGAGGAACCAACTTCGTTAAAAGCTGCGTGGGAGTTGATGGAATTATTCTATGCAGATAAGACATGTCTGTCTTGGTTGCCTGAACGGCTCGTTGATTGGCTATCTGTAATTAGTTTCTTCCCCCAATACTTAAGCTATCTTAAATTTGAACTTCTAGAGTTTTTGACCTACCATTTATATCATGGCAGGACTACGATATACTCCTTTCAAGCTCACATCCAACAATCTACTCGAAGCTCCAGGATTTCCAAAAGGAACTTGTTGGCCTACAGGTTTGCTCCTCTCTAAGAAGTCGGTAGAAGATATGGTAGTTTTCTCAGAAAATAAGTGACTGAAGAACTGAAATTTCTTAATTCGGTTATGTGCCTTTGCAGGCCATTGAGGATGATCCAAGATACTGGGAAGTGATGTCAGCTGCTTTATCAGTTGGTTGGCTAGAAATAGTGGTGAGTACATTTTTTTGGGGATTGGAGGTTCTTTGTAATTTGATCTTGAAAGTTGCAATTTGAGAAATATTCCACCCATAATTTTTATATTCAGGTGAAATTGTTACACTTACATGGTTCTTATCAACTAGACCAGCTGGGAAGTCGTGAGGTTAGATTGAAGTAATTCATGTTTGAGATTTATGTCATATGGAGTGACTAGCTACGTGCTAGTTCTTTTTTTATATGGTCAGATTTCTCATTATTCATAATGTAATACAAACTTGATGAAGTAGACAGAAAATGGTCTGGTAGAAGCCATTGCTGTCCTCATTTCAAAAATGCCACGAATGCGTCCAAAACTAGAAGATGGGAAGTTTGGTGAATCCTTTTCAGCAAAGCCTGACTTTATGAAGGTATGTTGGAAAGGTGTATTATTCTAACTCTGTTTTAGTGTATTTTATTATGTGTCTAGACTAGACTCATCTTCTCAAAAAAAAATTATGTGTCTAGACTCATCTTGCCCTTTCTGCCAGACACGAGAAAGATGGCAGTCTCAGATATCTAAACTAGAGTGCAGTGCCTTCTGGGTTCAATGTGCTCACCATCAGACCCGTGAGGGCTTGAGAAATATGCTGAAGATCATGATAGGAAATGCTGATTGCCTCACAGCTGCAACATGTAATTGGGTGGAGCTTTTTGTTTCACATCTTCTATATCTCAGGCCATTCACAAAGGTTAATTGCTTTACCTGCTGTTTGTCTATTTATATTTGAGCTGTGTATTTTTTACTCAGATCTCTATTATTCAAAGAGGAAACTTGAAAACTTAATCAGTACCATTTTGCATTGCAGGGATTAGACAGCATGCATAGCCTAGCCCTGAAATGTATGCAGTCAAAGCCAGTTAGCACTTCCCATAAGCTTCTAAGACTGCTTATTGGAATTCTTGGAGAAAATACTGAGGTCAGTTGTACATCTTAAACCCAGTCAAAGGTGCAACTGTTACAGCTCGCCACTTTCTTATCCAGCATGGTGTATTTAAATTATGCAGGTTGTTCTGGCAGAGTGTTCCAAAGGATTTGGCTCCTGGTAGGCAGACGGTCTTTGTTTCGTGTTTCTAACTTCATTAAGTATGTTATCTATAAGAATCAGGACGATACTATTCGTGTTTATTGTTAGGATGGTTGCACATTCCATGGAATTATTAACAGCTGGAAGCGATGAAGGAGAAGTTCTTGTACATGAGGAGCAGCGAAGGTTGGGTGGAATCAATATGGAAGAGCTCCACAGACTTGTTTATGCTCAAGTTCTTTCTTCTCATGCTTTAACGTGGCAGGTACTTTTATGACTTATGAAGTAATTCCTGTAATCGAATCCGTTTCGTTCTTATTACACTTGTTATATTAAAGTCTTCCTTTTTTCTGTTTGAATTTTTGCAGATAGCTCCTATTTATCTAGCATCGTGCGAGAAACAGGGATTAGGCTTATTAGAGTTGTTGTTCTACAGACAGCCTGTTCAAGACAATCAGTTGCTTATTAAGGTTTTTTTTTTTTATTTCATTTGTACATCAATTTCTAGTTCTGTTTTGTACTTTAAAATTCTAGGATCTTGTCTGAAGCCTTAACTTATGTTTCTCTTGTTGCAGAGCCTAGAAATTTGCCGTCTATATGAACTCAGTAATGTCAGCGCTAAACTTATGAAGGTATTGATAAATTGAGGGACTTTTCTACACGTGTTATCTAATCTCAAAAAAGATTTCTTCTAAAGTAAGTTATGGTGTTTAGATTTCTGGAGTGCATCACTGGAAACATGGAAGGAAAGGGTCTGGAATCTTTTGGCTCCAACAAGCCCGGGACGAACATTGTCTCAGCGTGATTTCTCAACAGCTCTTTGATTCTGTTGGAAAGTCATTGTCTGATGAAAGTCTCAAGGTATATTTTCTATAAGCCATACTCAAAGCAAATTTCTGTTTATAACATCCGTGTCGGTTCTACCTGTGCACTAGATGATGTTATTTCATTTCATACATGCAGCAATGGGAAGGCCTGGTTGAGTTGCTAGGCTCGGAATCACAGATCTCTGGTGGTCTCGATTTTCTTCACAAGTATTAATCATCTCTCTCTCTCTTTGGCTTTGCAAATGACTTGTTTTTTGTAAAACTCTGCCCCAGCATTATTAATTTATCATGGATGCTATACATTCCAGGTATAGATACTTCAAGAGATCACTGAAGCTAGTCCATGATGGAAAAAGTATAGATGCAGCCCATGAAGCCGTGGAGAGACTTGTATCGGTGTGTAGTACAACATTCTCTCATACACATTTTTCTCCTCTGAGTAATTGGAAACTAATGCCATTTGAATTACTGCAGCTAATGAAGAGCCCTTCTACTCCTCAACGATTCTGGCTTCCTCTTCTGCATGATTCAGTAACGAAACCAAGCCTTATTTTCTTTCCTTTTATGATTTTCTAACAAGGAGAATGTGCAACTTAAAAAGAGTTTTTGTGTGTGCAGTTAAAGCTGTTGAATTGGCCAGAACAGTCGCTGTTGAATGTAACACAGACTAACCTGATGTTGAACAAATTACAAGAGCTATCAGTTGCAAGATTAAGACCAGGCTTCATAGAATCTGATTTGTCTACTCAAGCTGTGGGTTCTGTGAGACTTGCTCTAGCAACCAATCTCGGACGTGCTTTTCTCGATGAGTGTTAACGCCAGTTTGAAGCTCAATATGTTATTTGTGTGCCTGAGTTTGTACGACCTTAATTCTCTGTTTTTTAAACCAAAAATAGACTGGTAAAGAAAAGATTGTTCTCTTTTCTTTTTTCATCCACTGTTTTGAGCGCTGATTGCAAAAGTAAAGAAGAAGATGGTTTTCGTGCTGGTAATTTATAATTCAACGTGTGTTCGATTTTTTTTATTTTGTTTGTATAAAATACACTTTAACCTAATTTTTTGTTTGAGTTTGGAGTCATTTCGTTAATTAGTTAATTACCAACAAGAAAACCGGTTATTTCATTTTTATTTTTATTTTTTTATGTTTTTTTTGTCGTCACCGGTTATTTCATCTAAGATGAAGTGATTGACTGGAAATCTGCAAAGCAAAAATCATGCTATTTGTAAGTGGACCGGTTAAAACCGGTTTAGTTAGTCTTTAGAAACGGCACAGCTTTAGCAAATATCTCTGTTCAATGCTCGTATCCATCCAGCACGGCGGGCTTGAGAGATAAGAGAGAGAGGATTCAACTTAGACATGGCAACCAGAGCTTTGCTCGCCGTTATATCTGCGTCTCCGAGTCGCTGCTTCATCTCATCGAGCAGGATCAAAATCCAATCTTCAGTTTCTTCTTTAAGTCTCAATTTCCAACAACACAGTAGAAAAATCCACAGAATAGCTCGAAGTTACTCCTCTGACACGGATTCCTCCCTTCTTCAGCCGCCGGACGTTTCCCGTCTGGCAGAGACAGCTCGCATCTCTCTAACTCCGGCCGAGGTACTAATTGTCGAATTGAGTTCTCACATTGTTCCTCTTCTTTCCTTTGATCTTCTTTATGTTTATTGTTTTCAGATAGAGGAATGTGAAACTAAAATTCGTCGAGTCATTGACTGGTAAGTAACCTAACCCTCTTCTACAATTTCCATGATTATGTCTTTGAATATATTTAAAAAAAAATTGTTGTTGATTGGTGGTGACAAATGCAGGTTCGGCCAGCTTCAACAAGTTGATGTTAACAGTGTGGAACCAGCGATCAGAGCAGGTCAGAATCATATGCTTCCATCAATTTATTATGTAAGAGTGGAAACTATGAAAAGAAGAAGATTCATAGATTGCTCTACTTTCTCATAGAGTTGGTTTGTGTATCATAGCTTTTTGGCAAATCTAGTTGTAAGTAAAGTTTGTTTATGCCTATCTCACAAATGGCGGCAAATCATGAGTGTGTGTCTGGTTTAAGTAGACTCATGTGACAGATCTTTTTAAGCTAAAGCTGGTTGGTATTAGGCCTTGACTTTGCAAGTCTTTGTAGTCTAAACACATTCTCTTGGTCAAATCTGAGGAGGCATATGTTTTTACTGTTATAAGGTGTCTAGTTATCATTGTTGATCCGTTTGGCTATCAGGAAACTGAACTGCCTATTTCAGTATCTTGATACTTGCTTGATCTGTTAAAAACTTGTAGAAATGGATGGTGGAAATTTGCGAGAGGATTCTCCTGAAACATTTGAGAACAGGTTTGCTCTTATACAGTTTTTTCAGTATGGTATAGTAGAATGATTCCGGTTTTAAGATGGAAACCCATCTACTAAACTTGAGTGTTTTGATAAACAGGGACAGTATAAGAGCTTCCATTCCAAGCTTTGAGGAGGCATATTTAAAAGTTCCTAAAATACTAAACAAAGAGTAACTTTTCAGGTACTCTACTCTTATCCATAGAGGAGGAATCATTGTTACCTGCTTATGATCTTATCTTATTTGTTAAGATAGAATCTCGTTATGGAAAGATGATTGCGCATTGATTTTCTTTGTGGTATATGTGTCTTTCATGTGCAGCTTCTTGGAGTTGTTTGGCTGGAGAGATTCACTGTCAGATCCGATTCTCATTCTATTGGTTTCTGAAATTAATGGCCAAGATGTGCAACATTTGTTGTGTCAATCTCTCGTCTAGCTAATCTTGAGTTTGTTTTTGTTTCAAGTAGAAACCAGGTGATAGATTTTATAAGCTTAAAAAACTGATTGGTCAATGGTGATTAGGCCTTGACTTGTAAGGCTTTGTGGTCTAAACACTCTCTTAGTAAAATCTGAGGAGGCTTGGCAGATTGTAATAAGATGTAGTATTTCAGTGTCTTGACCCTTACTGATCCTATAAGAATTGTGAAGTCTCACACAGGCTATATATACCCTACAACATTCCAAGTTTCTAACTCAGTACCAAAACCTTTCTATATGGCAACTAAATTCCATTTTGAATACGGTGGTTGTGATAGTCCTGGTCGTTTTGAACTCGGCCGATCGGGTAATAACCGAACAATTACTAGGTTACATCCAAGTTCATGACATACCTAATCTCAAACCATGTGCTAAATATAATGATGATTAATGTACGAAGAAGAGAGACAACAAGACAATCACCAAACTAATAACAGAGTATCTTTGTAGTGAAGACATTCATCATTTAAACCGCAAATCAAACATTCCAGTGCGGATCATCCATCAATGTTACCAAAAAGAACACAAGATGGATCTTGGCGTGGGAACAAAATAAAAGCGTGTTCTCAGGATTATTCTTTTACTTTTCCTACTTTTCTAAGAGTTAGCTATATTCACCTGAAAAATCTTTGAATCAGCTTGTGCACAAACCAGAAGACGCCTTTTAAAAAAACGAGCTCCCTCCACCTTTTTTTTGTATAAATTATGGTTTGGGTTGTGTCTCACGACTGCCAGAACAGGTCGGAGTCATCACTGTACAAGGAGTAATCTTGTATCTCGAGGTTTGCAACGTGCCAGTTTACAAGTTGGGATTGCAAGACTTTGCACAGAAACAAAGCGACTGGGAATATCCACCATTCATTCTCGTCCCTGCAAAAGAAATAGAAATTAGTAGCTGATGCAAGAAGGAATGTGTTGTTTGGTTTGAACATAAAGTGAAGTTTGTTTTCTTCTCTCACATGCTAATGTTCCATGGCTGGAGATACGGGATTTTTTTCCCAGATGATGAGCCATGATAGTGAACATATCCACACACAAACGCAACAACCTGCAAAACCCCACCAGGCCCAAAAGGATTTGTACTCATGTAAGAGGAATCTGCAGAAACTAGAGAAGGCGAATTTTAAGATTTAGCATTTCCATTAAAAGATAAATACTTACGACATTGACCAGGGATGTGACGTTCCACAGTGCATAAACGCGTGTGCGACTAGCAGAGCGTCGTGGTCCGTGGCTAAACAAAGCGCTGACACCGGCAGGGAATGTGAAAATGATGCTGAGAGGTAAAATAAACATAGCTAGAAAAACA
This sequence comes from Capsella rubella, assembly GCF_000375325.1. Classification (NCBI taxonomy): domain Eukaryota; kingdom Viridiplantae; phylum Streptophyta; class Magnoliopsida; order Brassicales; family Brassicaceae; genus Capsella; species Capsella rubella. The sequence goes on along the minus strand of NW_006238917.1, from coordinate 2,821,551 downwards.
TCCAGCAAAGATATAGAGTAGAGTTGGAGCAGCGTGAGTAACATTAGAGTTAGATCTCCTAGGAGTAGCACCGAGATAACCAAACCAACCAGATCCTGTTAACACCGCAGAAAAGTACAGATTTCAATACTCAGCAGTAAAGAGGAAAAAAAGGAAAACATGCTTGAAGCAAAGATGAAGTTGCAGGAGGCTTTACCTGATGGCCAACAGGTTTTGTGTTATGAATCAAGAAGGAGATGAGGGAAAGGACATCTTTTTCTTCTTTGAGAAATTGTAAGCTTCCAATGTCTATAATTTCTCCACACTCTCGATGCCTCACATGGTTGATTTCGCTTCTTAGAGGTTGAATACTATGAAAATTCTCCCTAAAATCACCAGAGGAGTTTTCAATTTGTGTCCCCCTGCATTTTCAAAAATTACAGAGCGTCTGGATCTTTCGAGTAATGTGCTTCGCAAATAAACAGCAGAGAGAATCGAAGTGAAATTTCTTACCATGGATGCTGCTGTTCTGTTTCATCAATACTTCTTGTTGATGTCACTTCATCTACAATGGTGTGAACAAGAATCCCATACTGGCAAGACGACGAAGACAATCCCTGAAACCTAGCTAGGTCGACGCGTACACCGTGTCTTTTCAAAGCAGGGTTTCCATGAGTTTCAATCCATCTCATAACAGAGCGAAACGTAGACCTCAATTTCCCTTGCTGAACCAGACGCAGCTGAGCGTTCAGACCAGCAACAAAGCGGTACCAAGTGGTTGGTGGGACCAACTATAAAAAGGGGATAAATTTATTATGATAGTGCAGCCAATGACAGAAATCCATACAGGTGAAGCAAGTAAAAGACCACACCACATAGATCAGTCTATGAAATAAAAACACGAACCTGGCTCAGAAGACTAGTCAGAATATCGTCACTTTGGAGTGAGTAGTAGGCCATGTAACTTCCGTCGCCTCCAAATATTATAGGCATCGGAAGTCTTCGATTAACTGGAGGAGGAAGATCGCTTCTCTTTTCATCACCACCAAGAAAGAAATCTAGATGAGCTAACATCAAATCAGGAGTAGCAGCTACCTGCACATTACAAATTTTAGTGATTTTTCTACTGCAATCCTTTTTTTTGCCAACATTAAATAATGAAATGGAACCTTGTTTCAGGAACATATAAGCTCCAACCTCTTGACTAAGATCCTATTAGAACTATGATGACTGCTCCACCAATTCAGAAACTATGATTGGCCTTATCTCTATCTTTGCTAATATTTACAATGTTCTAAAGGTAGTCAGTAGAGTGTATCGCTCAATATATGAATATGTACCTTTAGCCCTTCATATAATGCCCTCGAACGACAAGAACGTAGACAAGAATGGTCATATTCTGATCGGACAAAGTCACGGAGTTTCTGAAATTTCATCCTTCGGCGTGATTGCTGCCATGACCATGCTAGAGGATAGACAAGAACTGAAAGCATAATGTAAATCGCACCCTCCCACCACTGGTATGCAGCTATAGCATTGACCTCATCAACAAACCCATTAAACGCAGCCTCGTACCTAGAGAAAATTAAAATTAGGAGAGGCTAAAAACTAAGTATCTCTTCAGGCATGCATAAACAAATTATCACTGAAAGGTAAAAAATCAACAGCTAATAACAAACTTACACAATCTCTTTTATTTCCTCTGGGGGTGTATGAGACAGATGCCAAGGTTCACTGAAAGTATTAGGACCTAAGAAATAGATCCTATGCATGTGACCCTGTGATTCCTCCACTCTGCTCGTCTCCATCACCTGTTAAATTAAACACAAAATTAATGTTACAACACAGACATTAACTATAAGAGGAGCACCTTAACAACTAAAATAGCAAACACTGATTATAATCATGTTTTCGCGATCTATTTCAAAATTTCTCTTTCTTTCTTACGAGTTCCAACGAAATATTTCAGATTTATTTGTCAATAGGAGAACCATCTAGTAGCAGCAATAAACCCTGGAATCTATTGTTATGTTCCACTCACATGATTTCTCCCTTCAAAAAATTTCATCCAGACTCAGATAAAAGTTAGAGATTAAGCACACCTCGTTCAAGGACTCGAGGAATGGAAATGAGTGATCAATCTGAGAGCCATGCTGGGTCGGGGCAGACCCATGTAAATCGTCACCGCTAACAAATTTCATCCGGGCCACGCTGAAAACAAGTGCTAGTAGGAGGAGCACAACTACTAAAAGAACACCAAACAACCAGGGTCCACCAAATGTGTATATTAACTCTTCAAGCGTAGTGTAACAGTGTGGCATGTGATATCTATCCGAAATGCATTTATATGGACAAGGAGTTTCTGCAACACCGCCTGTCAAGAAGTCAAACACAGAAATTTTGTGTATCAGATACAAGAGAATATAAATAAAGACAGGGCAAACACATTGCACCGGAAATCACTATCCCTCAATAAACTGATCAATGTTCCAAATAAAAAAGTACCTCGAACAGTGACATATACAGCACGATGGGGAAGATCATTAGCCGGACAAAGATGACAAAGAGATTTATCAGAACCAGTAACATTCTTATAAGTGCCAGATGGACATTCCTGTAGAAAAATTAAACATGTAGATCGGTGAAGCAAGTTTTTTAATTTTTTGGTCGACATTTAAAGCTGTGCTACGCTAATGGAGTTGAAGAGCTATATGTCACGGCCCAACATATAGCTCACAAGGAGGGTAAACTTCATTATTGTAATAAATAGTGAACTACCCTTATATCAACAGATAATAAAAAGGACACTAAACAACTCTAGCCTAAGCAGGTCTGACATTATGTATTTAATATACTTGCTATTGTTTGGTTGGTATAGAGAATATAACATTAGCTGAAACCATTTCACTCAAATCTAGTAGAGAGTACAGGAAAACTATAACAAACCATAAAAAAATGTTTTGATGCAGAGAAACAATAACACATAAAGAAGTCCAACACTACCTCGCAAAATAAACCATAGAGCCCTTCTGGACAAGCTTTGCCAGTCAAAGTTCCATTCTCTCCAAAGTTATCTTCAATGATACCCATCCCTCCTCTGTAAATCATTATTGAAATCACATGTTAAGTCCTAGAAACACATTAAGAAGAGAAACTAGAGTCCTTATAGTAGCTAATAATAGAATGAACTGTTTCTCCAAAATGAAAATCGCAAATACGTTATCATAATTATAACGTTGTTGCGTATGAACTTCTTATAACAAACCTTACATAAATTCTTCCCTTTACTTTGGCAACGGGATGATAGACATCACCAGTGGGAATGTCTGACCAATGAAAATGAATCCTTCCACCACTTCCTCCACCACCTCCCTTTAAGCTTCCATTTCCTCCAATACTAGAGAGCATCGCAGACCTCCCTATCTCAAGTGCGCGCAAGAATAAAAGCACGGTTCCACCTGAACCACCACCGGGTCCTATACTTGAATTACTTAGGCCTTTCAATGTCTTCCTGGGACTTTCACCGTCAGTTGTTATTGAGCCTTCCAGTGACAAGCTTGAAAGTGGGTGCTCAAGTGAACCGATCACTTCACAAATTGGTATAAAAGAAATTATCAGGAAGAGTTACATTTTAGAGACAGTTGGTTATTGCAGGAAACAGGTCAAAGTGAACTAAACACTACACAAATTTGTAGAACCATATTATTTGGAAGCGATACATTTCAGAAACAGTTAGTATATTGGGGGTAGGAAACAAGTCGAAGTGAACCAGTCACTTTTATAAAGAGACAGTGCAGATGCTGAGACCAGATGAGAAATAGTAACCTTTAAATTAGGTCAATGAATTACTTCATTTTTCTCATTTTAGAGTTTCAAAATTAATCATGGTAGAACGAGGACTAAGTTGATACTATCTAAAAGTTGAAAAATATGAACTACCAAATGATTAACATGTCTTACCAACGATTCCTCCACCAGCAACTGAATCTGTTGACTCTTCATTTCCACTTCCGCTGCCAAGTTCACATGGTAGGTCTGCATTTCCATAAGAATCGCCACCTTCGATGCAAGTATGATTGTAACACCCGTTTCCGCCTTTGCCACCATGTCCACCACCACTCCCAATACCGCTTCTTAGAAACCTACCAGCCCCAACTCCACCTTTGCAGCCTGTGTGCATAATTAACTCTCTTAAAAGTTGGTTCAAATTAAAAATATGAAAAACAGAAAGTGAACTATAAAGAGCACCATCTTAAATAAGTATGTGGCTTACCCATCCCGTCTGCGGATATTGTTCCAGAAGAGCGGACAATTACAGTTCTTGCCAGATGGAATTGGATTACAGATCCTTTGATGAGACCTTCAACAGTAATATCCTCAACTCGGCAGATCTGCAACAGAGACCAGTTAGAACAGGCAAACACCTTCTTTTGTAATTATTATTTCCGTAAACAAGCACCTGAAGAGTGAATGGAAGGGATGAATTGACATTGCAATCCTCCGGCGGGTGGAGTAGTTCAACAGGGCAATCTTGGCGTTGACAGTAAAGCTTTGGAGTACTTTGAATAAACCAACCATAAAATTTTAGAGGCTCAGTACAACAAAACAAGAAAATAACAGGAGAAATACTTTTGTGGAAGGATCGCTCGAACCTTCAGAACTTACAGGCCACCAGTTGATGCATTCTGCAAAGGACCACGCAAAGCCGCTCCGACTCCAACCTTCACGAATCATAGAAATAACGGTTAGCCAGGAATGCCTTCTGTCTTCGTACTGGTTCTCACTTATGTCTAAACTCATATGTCCTGAATATACAAAAGAGCTCTAGTTTTTCCCTCTTAAAGATAGTGGGGAAATCAAAACTCTTAATCCAACATACAAATGAAATATTTAGCCCTGTACACCAATTGACACCAAGTAGAACCACAACTTTCTCAACCTCCACATACAAAAGGCAAAAGAACATGATGTAATTTATTTTTCTTACCTGAATGCTATAAAAAAGAGACAAAATTAGACGCTGTGCTTCAATTGTATCCCCTGTGCCAGTTAGATTCAACAGACCCTGGCCATGTACTCCGAGGTTTCCATTGGATTGTATCACAGAGGACTCCTAAAAAAAGAAACGAGCATTGAATAAACATCAAAGTTGTCTATGATTCAGCAGCACGACAAATAAATAAATTGTAAAACATTTGATTAGAATACCTTGAGCACCAACAGATTACTAATTTCGAGCATCGAAGTTCCCAATATTGTCACACCACCGCCATCTATAAACATTCTTGACTTCAACATCAAAAACACCTTTACCGTCATACGTAAAGCCCCATAAACCTGATACATATCACAGAGGTTAACATAGTAATGTAGAAGGAAGAAAAAAACATCTTTCCAAAATAAATGGGGTACCTTGATAGCAGAATTACTCATCAAGAGTTCTTCAGCAAATAATTCAAACTCAGAAGAAGCAAAACGTGGAAGGCCAAAGTTCAACTCTCCACCATTTGACAAACTTATCAATCCTTGAACCTGTAAAACCAGGAAAACGTATAATTTCCTCAGGACCTACAACAATATTCTTAAAAGGTTCAACCTCATCAATTCGGATATTTCTGCCAGAGAAGAACAAGATAGAGAGACAAGACTCGTTCAAATGAGAACATCATCACAAACATAACTTCTACATAAATACAAAAGATGATGCTTACAGTATCAAGAATCTATATCTACTTTCACAAACCTGGACACGGCTCCAGCGCAAGGGAACAGCAACCTTTGCCAGATTTCGGATATACAAATTAGTGAAAAGGCGATGGTTAGGGAACTCCAAGAGAAGAGTGTCTGTATATGTTGTCTTATTGTGGTTGTCGATAGATAAGCTCTCTGAAATAACATCATACAGCGTTCCAGCAGCTCCAGCATTTTCTGTACAACCAAAACTACTACCTCCTACAAAGAGTAAATTTGAATTGAACTGTCACAATAACAAATACTACACCAAAAGAGGGGACCATCAAGATGAGTTGTTATCTTCACACTTTCTATCAATTGTCAAGCAAAAGTTTAGGGAATGATTGAAAGACCAAACTGAAGCTAACCGTGGAAAAAGATTTCTGGGTCAGAATGGCGGCTGTATATATGAACGGATACCCGTCCACCACCTCCGCCAGCATAACCATCACCTCCAGATGCACTTAAACGACCACTTCCTGCCCTGTAGCATAAACCAAAGCAGTAGTTTCAGAAACCAATGAGCTAAAAAGTTCAATTTCTTTCTGTGACTTGGCAAAGCAAATTGTACACACACATATGATGGCATCAAAAAGGTAGATGCTAAATGCAATAATTAAGAAATCATTCATGGGCCACACAATTCAACAGAGTTAAAAAAACTTTATTTCCTAAACATAAACAACCTTAGACCTTTGCATTACCTTACAACCAACCACCAAATGTGGAACAAAAAAGAGTCAACTCTTATTTTATATTTTTATTTTCTACACTTCACAAAACCAATGCAAAGCCTTAAAGATACCAAAACTTACTCACGTCAAAAAAAAAGGAAACCATTAGAAGATTAATTAAAGAAAAACAAAAAGAAAAGAGTGCAAAAGACAAAAAGAGAAGGAAAAATAGAAAATTAAAAGACTATTTACATTTTATGTGCCATGACGAAGATGCTGCCGCCGGACCCACCACCACCTTTAACACCACCACTGGCCCCATCAGCTAAAACGCTGCCGTTTAAACTAATATACCCTAAAATCTCCATCGCCACCGTTCCGCCGCCACCTCCACCGTAATCAACCTCATTACTCGTCGAGCCACCTCTGCTACCATAAACCTCCGGCTTCTCCACTTGCGCCCAACCGTAAACATCACCGCCGAACACATCTTCGGGAATCTTCGTAGTAGTATCCGACAAACAACACGCACCTCTTCCACCGTATCCACCACCGGCACCTTCAACCCCCTCCGGCGTACCGCTAGTCCCCGGCGGCGGTTCTCCAGCCAACCCAGTGGTGTCTACGGCCGAACCTTCCCCGAAATCAGCGTTATCCGCCGCGAGACGAAAAGTTCCGGCGATAACCGACGAATTCTCAGCTAATGAGAAATTCCCAGAGATATTGACTGTAATCGAACAACCCGGGAATTGGCAAACCAATCTAACACCAGGCAAAACGTAGAGACTACCTTTACCGGTGATGTTTAGGTCACGCGTGAGATTCAAATCAGCGACGAGCTTACACGTGGAATCTAAAGAGCCAACACCCCCTAGGTCATCCACACACGAAACCGGCGATTCATCATCCGGTGAAGGGTCCGGCGACGGAGAAGGTGACGGCGGTTCGAATCTAATCGCAGTCTCATCCGACGAAATGATAAGTTTCGGATGTGAAGAAACGAGGATGAAGAAGGCGAAACAGAGAGAGAATCTCACCATCGAAATCGAATTCAAAATCATCTAAAGATGAGGGAATCCATTGTTACACCAAAACAACGAAGACATTGGATTCATATATACTAACCGTTACGTCTCTCTACGAAAGTTTCAAAAAAATAGAAGAAACAGATTAAGAAGGTTTGAACATGGTGCTCTGTGTGTAATACAGAGAGGAGAGAGAGAGAAGATAGCTTTGGGGCTTGTAGAGAGAGAGAGAGAGCAAAGAAGAAGAGGTTGAAGGAAGGAAGGAAAGAAGCGAGAGGCGCGCTTTAGTTTGGTAAAAATGGTGGTGACATATTTTTTTTAATTAGAAAGGCTTTCGCGTTACACGTGAGACTTTCTTTTTTTGTTAGCCAATCAGTTTACGACACGTGCTACTCTAAAACCACCAAACTGAATTGTATTAATTGAGTCTTTTAGACTTTAGTAGTTTTTTTTTTGGTTATTATTAGTGTTTAATTAAGGGATCTTCACTTTAATTTTTTGTTGAAAACTTTACTTCAACAACACCAAAATAAAGGCAAGAGGAAAATGCTAATAAATATCTTCGAGTTAGCTTATCTCTCTCTTTAAATTAAATATATTAGAATTGGTTATGTGCAAATTAGTACCTATGATTTTGGCTCTAAATTGGTTATGAGTTTGTTTATGGTATAAAGAAGACAGATAACATATGTTTTGTTTTTCTTAGTTACATATCATCTTTGTTGTGTTTGAAGCACGGATTTTTGTCTTTTTCCTTTTCAATTTGTTTCCTTTAGGGGTCCTAAGCTAAGATGGTCTCGTAGAGAAGGATAGTTCGATCTTGATGTATCTTCTTGCCATTTTCCTAGAATCCATAACATGTAATGGTTTATATCAACTACTATAATCGCTAGGGAACTTTTTAATTATTTGGTAAAAATCAATTGTACTGCATGCAGAAACACTTAAATACTTAATTATATTTACTATATCCAATTACCATCAAAGAGTTGATCGAAACTTATTGATCTTTATTCACAATTATTTTGAAGATCCTAATTAATTAAAACCCGTATCAGGATTCAAATTCCAACCTAACAAACTAGTCACAAGGGTTTAATGTTTATCGATCTTATTCATGTAGACCTCATGGCCAAAGTATTTATAGTGATTACAAGATATAGACAAATATATATAAGAGATATATACAACATATTTAACGATAATGATATACTTATGTTAAGTATATCCTAATACCTCCCCTCAAGTTGGAGCGTACAAGTTATGGATGCCCAACTTGAGAAGAAAATCGTCAAATTCCTTACGACCCAAGGCTTTAGTGAGAATGTCAGCCAACTGGTCCGCAGAGGAAACGTGTTTGGTCGCGATCGTGCCAGCCATTATGTCATCGCGCACAAAATGGCAGTCATTTTCGATATGTTTCGTTCGTTCGTGAAAGACGGGGTTTGAGCTGATATGAAGAGCTGCTTGACTGTCACACAGCATTGTCATCGGTTTGTCGTGGTTGAAGCCAAATGCCTTAAGAAGAATCTTCAACCATCGTAATTCTTGCGCAAGGTCAGCCATTGCGCGATACTCCGCCTCAGCAGAGGAACGTGAAACCGTCTTCTGTTTGCGAGTTTGCCATGAAATGGGAGATGTTCCAAGCTGTACCAAATAACCAGTAACGGAACGTCGAGTTAACGGACAGTTGGAGTAAGAAGCATCACACCAACCTGTGAAATGTAAAGGCGAGTTAGCCCTTAAAAGTATGCCCTGGCCGAGAGTACCCTTCAGATAACGAAGTACATTGATGGTTGCAGCCCAATGTGCTTCGCCCGGTTTATTAACAAACTGAGACAAAATATGGATGGAGAAGACAAGATCCGGTCGAGTGGCTTTTAAATATACCAGTCGACCAACAAGACGTCGGTAAATCGCCGGATCGGGAAGATCTTGTCCCGTTTTCAAAGCTAACTGTTGATTCTATTCCATTGGAAAATAATATATAAAGGGTTAGGGCCAATGCACTCATTGCCAATTGGTTTTGAGTTGGAAGCCCATAACAAACCCTAATTTAACATGGTATCAGAGCCCGAACACACGCTGACCCATTAATTAATCCGGCCCGGAAAGAGGCCCGATCACCCCATAAATTGATGGCCCAAAAGAAGGCCCAATTCCATCGAGATAGCTAGAAGAGCATTATCTCGAGTGGGCGTGATGGATTCTGTCGAGATTAATGGCTAAAAGAGCCATTATCTCGAGGGGGCGTGTGGAGAAAAGATCCCACATCGGAAGATGTGAGGGGACTTAAATAATATATAAAGGGTTAGGGCCAATTCACTCATTGCCAATTGGTTTTGAGTTGGAATCCCATAACAAACCCTAATTTAACACAACCCGCACATCTCCCTGGGAGATTCTCCCAAACGCATACACAAAACCTCACGGACGTGAAGAGTTTCTCTATTCTTTTCCAACGGTTCGAGCTCGTTTTCGTGTTGCCACATGCCACATGTATATATGTATTTTTTATGATTGCTAAACGACATGTAACTTTCAATAATTTCGTTTTAAGTTAACCCAAATTCATGCAGATTTTAAGATATTACGTGCATCATCAGTTAACGCTGAAATTAGTTAGATAGAGATGGTTATTAGGTTATATATCACTAATCGATTGTTTTGTATCTTGCATATATATCAAAATAAATCTTGCAAAAGTTAGATACATATGTATACATATATACACTTTGTTGAAAGAAGTTATAAAACCTTCACGAGACATAGAAAATTCTTCACTTACCTAAACAAAATAAAAAGTATCAACTTGCTGTTGTTGACCGTAGAAAATAATGGGCGAAAGTTTCACTGAACCATAAAACCCTATTCACAAGTCAAAGATTCACAATTAATTTTCAATATCGCTAACTTAATTATATTTGAGTGGCTTCACGTATCATATATATTTAAGTAGATATCTATCTTGCGTTACATGGAAACATAAGAACAAACAATAAAACTAGTTTATTACATAAAAATTATCAAAAGTAATCACAATAATTAAGTTTTTGCGAAAACGATAGTTTAACGGTTAATCATAGTGTGGACCAAGAGTACCATTATTTTTTTCTTCTGATTATTTGATTTTTTTCGGACTCTATACATATTGTGTGTGTGTGTGTTGGAGAATGAGGATATATATAGTAGTTGTCTAGTTTGATGATAAAAATTGACTGATTACGAAAACAAAAATAATAAGGATAAATGACGACAATAATGCGGAAGAAATGACGGAACTCAAGAAAGAATATTAGAGTTTGGGAATTTCGATTGATTGAGAATGAAGCTAACGTAGAGATGAATGTACGTGTGGCTTTCCCTCAGTGTCCCGAAACCGACACCAAGCCAAATGGCAAAGACACTGTCTGTCTATAGATTATTTAACCTTTTGTTCAACGTGTTTGGTTGTTGACGGATTCCCTCCTCCTTGAGGTTGCGTGTTGGTGCCTTCCCACTACACGCACGCACGCACACGAGCGCTTTTACATTCTTTTTTTTTTCATTTCTAATTCTTGTTTTCATGTCATTTTGTTTCAACAATAATATTGACCTTACAAAGCGTAGCATTGGAGAAAACTTTTCTACATATTCCATAGAACAAATGTTTAACGTGTTCTTTCAGAAAACAAAATAAAAAAATTGTTTAACGTGTGTTTTTTTCTATATCCCAATAAAGAAGTTGATGAATTCTTAATAATAGTTTTGCAGTGTTCTTTCTTTTAATAATGTTGAGCGTTTATAGTGCTATGATTTTTGTTTGATAAATTAAGTTCAGATCCAAAGGTATTGTATACTTTCAAATATTTAATTTTGATGCATTAATCTGTTATTTATTTTGCCATTTCAATGGGTTTTCGATAAATGGTGTTTCTAAACTAGTATTTCATAAACAAATTATAGTCGGTCAAAATCCTTAAAATCGTTATAACAAAACAATAAAATATCAAATGAAACTTGTAGAGCATAAAACTGTTATTTACAAAAGTCATATGCACTTCTCTAAAATCATCAAAATCATTTAAAAACTCAATAAAACTCAAATCTCTTAAAATTTCATCATTGTTGATAATCTCGCAAATTTTATATAAGAGCGATTTCTTAACAAAATTTAGCTTAAAATTTGCTCAAGAGACCATCAAAAACAATTGGGCTCTCTCTCTCTTTTTCCAAAGAATTAGGCTCTTTTGTTATAGATATTATACCAAAAAACTTAAATTGGGCTTTCTGAAATGTGGGCTTTCTTCTAGCTCAATGACTCCTAAATTCTAAAAATGGACAGAGACTTGAACAAATGGTTTAGTAGAGACGATGTGAAGGCAATAATTTGGTTTGATAGGGGTCGTCAGCACGAGATACAGTATATGATACGACGGATCACAAAAGAAAGCAACTTAAGGAGGAAGACGAATAAGAAGAATGGTGAACTATGTGCTTAAAATCACCGCTGATCTCGAGAATCTCACTAATCTCCAGCCTTCCGGTGGCTGCGACGATTCCAACTTCCCTTACCTCTTTAAGGTTTACCTTCTCGCACCCACCTGTTGTTATGCTTCGATTTCCCTGTTTTCATCGTTTTTCTTTGGCTCTATGATTGATTGGACTAGTTGAGCTTCTTAGGCGCTCTTGATTTCGCCTTTTGAATCACAGATTTCTATGGAACTGAGTCTGACAGAGCTGTATTTAGTGGGGTTTTTTGCTTCTATTTCCTAGGGCTTTTTGTTTCTTTTAAGTGTTGAAGTTCAGATATAATGAGAGTATACGAAGGGATGACTAGTGCTCCTGCTTGATCTTGCTTTGTTGTGTTTGCGAAAACAAGTCATTTTTGTATTCTTCCTCCCTCATATCCATCACTATGGGATATTTACATAATGCCTTTTCTTGTATATTAGTTGAAATGTGAAAGATGTGGAGAGGTGACTCCTAAAGAAACATGTGTCACTTTGAATGAGACATTTACTCCTCCGGGAGGTAGGGGCACTTGCCATCTTGTACAGAAGGTAATTTCGAGCCTCACTCTTTCTTTATCTCTTCATAGTATATGTATGTTTAAGAATTAAGATCATTCTTTTTGCTTTCCGGATTGATTCCAAAAATATAACTAATGGTTTTAGGGATTAAAGCTGTATCGTAACATATCCAACTGATGGTTTTCGCTAAGTTGCATATTGGATATGATCTCATCTCCCCCTGGCATTACTTACCTGTTTCTCTGCTTAAACGAAACCACTCTTATTCTGTTGAGTTCAGTTGCACAATGTTTTTAATACTGATAATTTATGGTTTGTTTCCATGAGTTATTCTAGTGTAAGTTCTGTGGAAGGGAAGGGAATGTGACCATGATTCCTGGCAAAGGTCGACCTTTAACTCTGCAAGATTCTGAGGCTGGAGAACATGCCCCTCTTATGGTCTTTGACTGTCGTGGCTATGAACCTGTGGATTTCGGATTTGGTGGATATTGGAAAGCTGAAGCTGTAAGTTGTATCACTCTCACTTAGCGTTCTCATTCCCTACAACATTTTTTGGATTTGTTTCCAGTAGTCTTTGATGCTCAATACTACTTTAAGCTTTCATGAATTGAGTTCTTTTGTTCTTAACAGGAATCTGGGACCAAATTTGATGAGATTGATTTATCGAGTGGTGAGGAATTCACAGAGTATGATGAGAAGGGAGAGTGCCCGGTAATGATATCGAACTTCCGTGCAAGCTTCAGCGTCACCAAGTAAAGTCGGTTTCTGCTGTCTATTTACTGATTCACTACACACTTGGTGTATGTAAAAACCATGAGAATATCATTACTCAAGTTCAAATAATATACTCTTTTCCTACTTTCCTCAGCCGTTTCTGCTACAATAAGTAACTCATCCATAAGTTTGAGAATTTCAAGAAGATTATAAACAAACCTTCTATAGTATAATCTATACATTAACTTTAGTTTTACAAGCATTTGTACAAGGCAAATAGATAATTTGAGATTATACACTGAACAGAGAAAGGATAGTGAAATTTACAGAGAATACTGGATTCAAACAGTACTAATCGAAATAAGAATAGTTTGGCTATGACGATTGGTAGTATAAACAAATGTGAAGAGGGCTTAGGGTTTTATCATTTATGCACTGAATCCGCGGTGAAGCGAGCTCCAAGGACCAGGTGGGATTGTGGTACAAGCCTGTGAAGCTGCCTCCTCCATTTGCTCCATTTGGATCCCTGAGTTGCAGAAGTTTGCAAAAGACCTCATGTGCTTGATACCGTACTGAGACAACGATCCACAGTGCCTCTCAAAAGCTCTCACCTAAACACACAATGAGGTTATGCAGTTGTTCTCTATATGAAACATAAACATAAGTCAATGAGTTTGTAATTTGGTAACTATTTCATAAACATAAGATAAGAGTAAACAGAGTCAGTGCTGCGTCACAATCAGTATGGCCCAGATTTATGAAGTGATTTCTATTGACAATTTAGTAGCAACTCAAGTGGCTAATAATAGAGTGTTGGGCTCCACAACCTCTATTGAGATTTTTTCCATCCTATGTTTTCTGATGGATATGATCCCACGACTATACCGATACGTTTTTCAATACTAACCATAAGGGCTGATGATAAAGATTGACACAACAAAGTCTTAAGGAGCAAGTGACGTATTTATTTACCATATTTTTGAGGCAGTTCCAGTCATCAACTAGCGGTTGCCCAGCAGACCGTACTTCATTTAGCACTTGTGGACCTTTCGAAATGCCAAACAAGATTTTTCCGACTAGTATCACGCTATTGTCAACATGAAGTCTGTGAGACATGACTTCAAGTACTTGTTTCTGAGCTTCTGCTTTTCTTGAGGAACCTTCTGGTGCTTTTCGGTACTTCATGAAACAATAACACGCAAAAGAACTTGTGTTTAGCAATCCAAGAAGCCACTGAGTGTCCAAAAGATACAAACAAGAATAGGCAAATAACCTTTTCCCAAAAATGGACAAGATCTGCATCACGCTGATTTGTAACTCTTGAAGGTAGCTTCAGTGAATTCGAGTCCACAAAGGTGGAATTTTCGTTGGCAGGGTTTGTTCCCATATAAATTTCGAGCTTATCCTTGCTAAGTCCTACATCGCCATATTGCATGACATGAGAACCATAATAGTACCCATCAAGTGCAGTCCTCTTCTTTACCTGAGACACACAAAGGCACACTTATGATACACATATTTGCTAGAAATCTAATTTACAGCTGAGAAACCATTGTCTCCATCTTTCCATAGGAGCTAGAAGCTTACAAGTTCATATTGCTGCTGCAGAGTCTCAGTCTGTAAGTTGTGGATACCACTGTTGCATTTTTAACAAACCAGAATCAATATATGGGACATCCATAGAGATTCATAAACATGAGAAAATAGAAAACTGCTACTCCTATTGGTATTCTTCAGCTTACCTATCTTCCATCCAAGCAACACTGTACAAGTCACCTAAACAAGTGTCATACTCCGGTGGAGGACTAGGTTCCTCTCCAGGGCAATAGGTACCCCAACTGCTTTCTTCGGCGTTCGATGCAGTTGTGGCATAGATGTTCAAACCCTCTGGAAGAAGCCCTTCAAAGATACTTCCAGATTCACAAGCTTCAAGATAAAACACCTGCAGGTTTGCCTTTTAATATTTACTCGCAGGAACAGAAAAAAAAAAAAAAAAGTATTTCAGAGGAACCTTGGCGATTTACCAAGCTTTTATAGGTTCCTAAAGCATGTTTTTTCTTCAGAACATCGTTGAGATCATTTGCATATATGTAAGGAAAAGTCGGCATGCCTGCAAATAAAAGACAAAGAACCATCAATACGTTTGTTCCAAACCATCCACTCTTGGTCTTTACTGAACTCACCGAGAACTCCAGGACCACCATGGTCACTGTAGAATATAAAGATATGATCATTTGGACCACTATCCACAACCTTGCCACTTCCCCCTTTGATAGCAGTTTTGTCTCCAAGGATGACAGCAAATAGATTATCAACAGTGACATCATCTCCAGTGTAATCCTGAAATCCAAACCAAATTAAGTAAACCAAATTGCAACAGCAGAACTAGAAAACCCGAAAAGAGTAAGGAAATCGAAAAGACCTTGGGAACTCCTTGATAAACATCTTTTCCATGAGGGCTGTTGATAATGGTTCCAGGTCTTGGATTCTCGTAATTGTTAGCAATATCATCATACATGAACACCACAATATTCTCTTCCTTCAATCCACCTTTCCTCAGAAGTTGATAAGCATGGCAAATATCAGCCTGAAAAGTTAGTAAAACTCATTACTCTACTAACTAAGCTACAAACTTCGATTAGTTGAAAGGAGCAAGTTTTATGTAATAAAAAAAACAGAGGAATGGAGAGAGTACCTGATGCCTGTAATTCCCATAGCCGGACGAACCGGCGACTAAAACAGCCCACCTAGTACCGGCGTCGTTTTCAGGAGGACGGAAGAAGCGAGAAGCTTGAGAAGGGAGTTTGATAACATCATCAGGACCATTCCTCGCGGCGGAGAGAGCAATCAGCGAGAGAAAAAGAACGCCGACGGTGAGACGTGTCATCGTTGACACCGAGTGATGATGATGATGTTGATAGGAATCTTTTCTTTTCTTCTTTTTTTAAAAAAAAAATATAAAGGGGCGCCGAAGTATTAAAGTAATAGTTGAATCTTGTATCTGATTGGAGAACACATTCGTTCGTTTGGTTTGCTTTATATAATAAAACACGCAACCTAAAATATAATTCGATATATTTACATATCTAGTACGATAAATGTTTATATTTGCACATTTAGACCTATTTTGATCAGTTCTATTGCGTGATGACACTTCCTTCTTTAACATTGGCTTGCCAATTTTCTATTTGTTTTTTTCTTCTTTGCTTACATTGTCAAAGAAATAGACGTGTGTTCAATTATATATAGGTACATTTTTAAAGTTCTTTCATTTATTTTTCTCACAAAATTCATGAGTAAAAAAGAGATTATTTGATTTTAAAAGAAGATCATGAAATTCATGCAAAAGCATAAAAAATAGGCTAATATTATATGTATTGTGGTGAGTATGTCAAACGTGTATAAACACCAAAACGATTTCAAGGTGAATGAAAATTGGTAATAACGTAAAGAATTTTAAAAACATGGTTTAGGTTTTGAAATTGATGAAAATGCCAAATTTCGTGGGGCAACATGATATGGAATCTTTTCCTTTTAACGAAAATTTCTAAGTGTGTCTCTATAACAACATAGCAAATGGGAAGTAACGAAAATGATCATTTTGTTTTTGGATATTTCGGCAACTGACTTTTGTTTTCTTCCACTAACTTCAACTGACATCTCTAAGCATATCAAACTCAAAGGCATCCATAATTGTGTCTTGTGTCATTTTTTTCAAATCAGTACTTATCATTTTGTTATATGTTATTATCAATTATTTTTATATAGCTATTACAGAATCAAGTTGAACTAATCTGAGCCAGTCCAAAAGCTATACAACATTAGATTCCAACGACGTGTGTCCCCCATAAATGTCTCTAGTCTTTGTTGCTTTTACCCCACGACACAATCCATCCCTAATTATAATCTTCTTCCTTCTTTTTTTTAGTCTCCTAATAAATAATCACACGACTTTACATACGACAGTATATATAGATATATATATACGCACAGTCACAATCACTCATAGGCGAACGAAACACAAAAGTACTGAGTGAGCTGTCGTGTCATTACCCTTTGCTTTCTCTTTCACCAAGTGGGGTTTATCAAGAGGAGTATTCATTCATATTTCATATTTGTGGCTGAGGGCAATGCTTTTTGTTGATCGAGAGGCACACGACAGAGATATCATCAACCTTTGCCGTTGGATATTTCTGTACCCACGCATTTGTAGCCGCCTCTGCCACCGCGTTGGCCGCTCCTGCCTCACTTCCCGACTTCATCACCACCTCAGCTACTTCTTCGTTACTAAGTACATCCCACACCTATTTTACACAAGAGATTATTTATTATTTGTACTTGGACCATTCAATTTTACAATATTATTTTAAACTTGGGCTTTACTTTGGATCAGGCCTATTGTTTGGGTTTAGTTTGTTTAATAAAAATAATTAGCAAAAGCCTTAAATGGTTGGGCCACAATAGTTGGCATGATTTAGGTTTTAGATTGACGTACCCCGTCAGAAGCAAGGAGTAGAAAGTGGTCGCGGGAAGTGATTTCATGGGTAGAGACTTGGGGAGTTGCAATGACTCCGTAGCTTTTAAGGAGGAAGTCACCAAAAGCCCTAGACATGGCTAGGCCCGGTCTGTTTTCAGTTGGAAGCCAGACTCTAAGAATGTGAGGTTCCGACTCCAAAGCTAACACTCTTCCGTTTCGTTTCCTTATTCTCTCCGCTTCGCCTGCAAAGTCAAGTCACCCAAAACTGTTTAACAATATTGAAACGGTATACGTATCACTGTTTACAACATGTATAACTTAGCTTCAAGAATTAACTTACTTGGCACACTTGGCTTCAAGTCATTGGTCAATTGAACCACCTTGGTTTCTCCATTCTCACTTGTTCCGATCATCACAGCCCTTGAATCTCCAAGATTTGCCACCATCACTTGATTTCCCTGTTCATATTATATTTTGTTATTAATTAATACCAAAAATTCTATTAAAAAAAAAAACAAGAATTATATTTCCTTGCATTGAAAAATAAAACATCGTCTCATAATATGAAGTGGTAGTAAAAACATTAAAAAAGGATATGATATAACATACATGTTTAACGGCGAAAACAGCAGTAGTTCCAGAAGAGGAGCAATCATGAATCTTTTTAACTTTAAGAATCCTTTTGTCCATCTCCAAACAAGTAGTTTCGCAAATGAGTTTCCAGTCTCGAGTCACCGAATGATTATTCATGTGACGTAACAGTATAGATGGCAACTGGCTCCTTACGATCTTGCTTACGAATTCACCCTTCTCTCCATGCCCATCGAACACTCCACATAACGCTCCTTCTTCTGTTCCATATCCCTGCAAATTTAATTATCATATGATCATTTCATTAGATACAATTTACTTGTTTGTGACAAACATATATTTATTTGTATATACGACGAAAATGATTTTATTTGGTAAGAGATAGAAAGTTTGAGTACCAGGTGGAGAATGGCAGCATCTTGGTTCAAGCCCTTTCCTCCGGCTAAAGAAGAGACAGAGCCAAAGTCTTGAGGAACATGATCATGTTGGTCAGAGTACAAAACTGCACTATCTTGTCCGTAATCAGTTATCTCATAAATCTGGTTTCGGTCTGTTGATCCTCCTGAGGATATACATAAACAAAATCCCATTTTTCTTCTCTTTTTTTTTTTGGTTTGTTGTTTCTGTATATGTAAGAGACGAGAGAGATGATAAAACAAATGAAAGAGTTTGATACACGGCTTTGCTTATTGCATACCCACTTATATAGCCTTTTTGTGAATCTTACTTAGGAATATATTGATACATAGTTTGTTTTTTCACATGGTTAAGTATATATATAGATATTCATCTCGATGACTTGTATCTTTGGGCATTTAGGAAGAATAATTCAATTCGAGGCGGTCGATCTATATATATTATTAGTCTTATTAATAACCAAATTTGCTGAAAATTGAATCTTATTGTTAATCAGATATATTTGATTAACTGTCAAAACAAATAATTACGAAGTGACACGTACGTAGTACTTGCCGCCAATTAGAATTAAAGAATAGGTAATTTGTGTGTGTCGACTAAATGAGAAACCGAATTATTTGAAATACTCTTCTCTATCTAGTAAACTAAGAATATTAAATATAAGCTTGTGTAATTTGCAATGGCAATTATGTGGCTCCTGTTGGCAGTGACAACGTATAACAACAATTTACAATGAATCAATATACATAGTTGAAAAAACTACATATCCCAATATTCAAATGAAAGGGCACATGACGTGGTGTGTGATTAGTATCTTGATTAAACTACTAATTGATATATTCCAGAATACTAATAATTATCAATAAAAATTTACCGACGAGGATTCTTGTTCAACTAGCTGTGTCATTTGCCTACAAGTTTAGACGCATCGCAAATATATTTCAGCTGTCAAAATTATTTAATTAATCAAAGGAAAATTCATGCATCCACACATTTATGCCAAGAAAATTAAACTTGCTAATTAAGTATGTAAATAAGAAAGATTAATAAAATAGAGAAATGGAGTAATTTACATATATAATAGACTAATCGAAAGCATGACAGATCAGACGTTGGCTTTTGTTGTGACAACGTATTAAAATGATGATAGAATATGGTAATATGCTATTTTGTCTCTAATAATTTACTTTATGTAATGGTTATTGTTTATCTTGCATTAATATAGTTTTACAAATAATAAATGAATTACTTAAGAAACTATATTGATGCAATATTGTAACAAAAAAAAACAGTTTATTTCTTTTGATATATTTATAGAGAAAAAAAGAGTGACGAATGTACTTTGTAATTAGTAAATTAGGTTTAAGACAGCTTCTCCTGGCCTTTTGGACATATCAAACGATACAATCGGCCAAGTCAACTCTCACATCCTTTTTATCAATAATTTTCTTTACTTCTTATTATATAAATGAACTACTTGCTCTCTTATTCTTTTCTTTTTTTTTTTCTTTCAAAATACAGAACTATATATTCTCTATATCTATTTGTCTATACGCTTTACAACTATATTTATCTTTTTATTTCCTTACATTGGATTCAGCCTTCATTTTACCCATTACTATAATTATATTATGTAACTTTGAAGAGAAAAAAAGATTTGTTAAGATTATTAATATTGTCGATCGACGATCGTCTCCAAAAAAGATTAACAAGTGTAGACTAATATATTATTATTTTTTGTTTTTTTAATGTTCGTGAGATATAAAAGTCAAATATAACAAACAATTCGTAGACTACCCCGCTACTCAATTAGAAAGGCACATGATGTGTCATCTTGTAGGATTCCTATCTTTGATTTATTTGGATTCCTAATTTTAATAATTTTAGTCAAACGTTATATTAAAAACTCATTTTTTTTTTGGTTGCATATTCTAATAAGGCCGTACAAAAGGCCTCTAATAGATTCATTAGATTACATATATCGTGAGAGAGAACGAATACCGTACATGTTGGCATCGTCATTCTAATGCCACAAGCCACAAGCCACAAGCCACAAGCAACATGCATGGCAACATATTCTTTCGATAATCAAATTGGGGTAATCGACAAATCAAGATATATATAAAAAAAAAAGGAAAACAAACAAACCGGATTATATATATGCCTTTTGCCGGTTTATGAAAATTAGTAAAAAAAATATGTTGTTTGTGATATATTTGGTTGCACTATGTTGGCTCTTAAAATTTCGTGTGGCAAGTGGCGACCATATCACTCGTACGTAAATTTGTTTTTGGCCTAAACAAGATTGCACACATTAATTTACGTGTTGTTATTTTCCCAAATCAAATTTTATAAAATGTCATCATATGCCATGCTGACATAAGAACGGCAGAAATAACAATAATTATTGTTTTCTGAAATATATTTGTTTTTCAAACAACTTGATTAATGTGTTGACTTTACTACAACATAAGATTATAAATATTCGTAGTAAGCTTGTTCTCTCACAAGTCATCACAGCCACACATTCCCATTAACTAACATATCCATCTGTGTATTATTTATCTATGAAACAATTAACTCCAACAAAATAATTATCATACTATGTTAATAGTTAGTTATTTAGTCGGCCGATCCGGCACAAAACGACGTGTTGCATGCACTTTGTGTATAAATTCATATGAAGAGTTTGCTGATATGCTTATCGGGACAAGGGATAAGGGATAAGAGATGAGAGTTAGTTACATAATTCAATTATTTAGATGCTATTATTAGACATATAATTCATCACATTGGTGTATATATATATATTTCTAAAATAAGATAGCTCAAATAATATTGCAACTCGCCTTTGTTATAGAACACTTTTAAGGTCTTGACTCTTTGAGGTATTTTCTGTAACAATAAGAAAAACATTTATATTCATTTGGACATTTGAGTTTCTTACTTGATGGATCTAGAACAAGTTGTCACTAGTTTTCGATTATTTTTCACATGCGCACATTACAACCATGTCATAACCAAAAGATACAAGAAAAAAACAACAATGTTTTCATTAGCTTATGATCTGAATATTGTTCCCATCTACAGAATTTGCCGCTTCAGTCACAGGCACTTTCTTTGCAAGAGACCTGGGGATGTCAAGATCATCTTGAGCACATCTTTGTTGAGGATGAGATAACAACATTGACATGGGCTTGAAAACAGACCGTGCAAGCCCTTGACCACTCTCAAAAATGTAACCTTCATACTCTGAAACATGTTCTACAGCATCGACAAGAGAATCATACACATCTTGAGGACAATTATCAGGACTTGGCTTGTCGTGCAGATACATTACATCCAATGTGAAGAGCTTCTGATTTAACGGCCAATCATGGATTGGTCTCATCGATGACCTGCAGTATATGAGAATCTGCAAGGGAATGTAGTAATATATATAGGGTCTTTTTTTCAGGCTGTGGCTAGAGGAAGATCGTATTTGCACAACCTAAAACTTACCACCCTCAAAATTCGGTTTTGTGCTCTGGAAATTTTGGCTTCCTGAGCTGCAGCTCGGAAGAGAAGTGTGAGATCCGCTCGACTAGAGGATTTATTAGCTGACAATCCTCTTAGGGAAGCAACAGCAGATTCAGCATCGCTGGTGAAATCTTTTTTAAGCTGAAACATAGAAGGTTTGAAGTTCAGTTCAAATGAAACGGTCAAAGAAAGAAGAGTGGAGAGAGGATTTAAACAAAAGTTTAATGAACCACATTGACTTGTTTTCACACACAACATTTACTATTCAAGCTCAAGTTAAGCATCAAATGAGATTCTCTCAACACATTTAGAGGCTACTACAAACAGTACAAGAACACCATTATCAGGTTAAAATAAACATCAGGTTTCAATCAGGTAAAGATTGAGGATTCTAGGATTTGATATGGAAGGACCAATGAACAAAATGAATCATGATGTTTAGTACTCAAAAAAAGTTCCGACTATCGCAAAATACAATTTGCTTCTTGAGTAACGAAGGCTTCCTTCAACTACTAACGAGAGACCAACAAAAGCAACAAAGGGAAGCAAAATCAAGTAGACCATACGTTTTCAGTAACATCATCTAAGAAGATGAACAGAGAAACTCACAACCAAATGCAAATATCCAATAAACATAACTTTATAGCCTTATTCATCTTAACATCTAATAACTGATTTTGAAATTTCTATCCAATAAACATCATAAATTCCAAATTTCTCAGTTAAAAGAAATCAAAATCTGAGGAGCATACTTTAAAAAAATCAAAAGAAATCCCCAAATTAAAGACGCAACATTGAATCAAAGTAGAATCGGAGAGAAAGAAGATACCCAAGCAGCTGATTTGGAGAGAGTAGCGAAAGCAAAGCGATGATCAGGGTTGATGGAGAGCTTATTGTGAACGAAGAGAATAATGGCTTGCTTGACGCACTCCATCCTGATCAAAGGCCTACCATTTGTTCCAGTGGTCTTCATCTCCACCATCGATTCCGCATCTACATCGATGCAGATTAGTATGTCTTCGCTTTTTATACGCCCCGCTTTAAGCGCGTATCGACTCGCTACACCTCCGGCCACGGCCACTCTCTCTTCCTCCATTCCTTCGCCGTCGATGTTCTTGAGATTTCTCTCTCCCACTTTTCTAGTTGTTCCTCCGAGATCATCAAAACGCTGCGTTTTAGGTAGTTTGACCAAAGACAATAAGTCAAGTAATATGACGCCGTTTTGATAGTTTTCTGAATTTAATTTACGTTTGTGATATGGCCAACATTAATTATAACTTTCTTCTTAATTATGTTTCCAACGTTATGGGTCGAGAACTAATCAACTAACCCCTTATTACCATCCGAAATCAACTGTCTTTAATAAACTTGATTGAGAGATAACGCTATACAAAAAAAACTTCTCTCTGGTCAACTACTTATAACTCCATCGTCGAACTAGTTCAGGATACCAAAAACAAAGAAAGGAGAGTTTGCAGTCCACTTCCTCCTCTTCAGTTGAGGATTTTGTTGATCTCCAATATCTTCTCCCCTAATTGTTACGACATCACATTATCAGAGTCTAGAACCAATACAAAACACACTAAAACAAGAAGACTAGTGTTCAGATCACATACCTAACACGTCAATTTCCACAAGTGAATCTTCAAGGTTGTCTTCCTTTTTCTCTATCTCACAACGGAACTGTCTTACGATGCTTAGCGTGTCTACAATGCTCTGTTCCTTTGTCTCCAGCTCACAGCGAAACTGTCTTACACTGGCTATTGTGTCTAAAATGCTCTGTTTCACCTTAGCCAGCTGTTGTGTGACGCAGCAAGATTGAGTGGGTTTCATGGGATGCACGTCTCCAGGCTCAGCACTGGATTTGTGAGAACGGCAAAACGTTTCTCCTTCTGCAGCTTTCTTATCCATCTCCCCGTAGGCATTTTTATGGCTGGAGCTTGCGACTTGAGCTTGCTTGTCTGCCTGAGTCTCAGTGTCTGCCTCTTCTTCAGCCACTGGTTGTTGAACCATCTCAAGGATTTTCCTTTCCTGAGTCTCTACTCCACCAATAGCCACTTTTTCACATCGCGGGGACACTGCCTTATGTCCATTCTCATTCTTAGACGAAATAGCTGCACTGACAGATGACTCATGAGGACAAAAACTTAATGAATGCTCCAGATTAAGTCTCCTCTCAGGTACACAAGTTAGCTCAGGGGTCGGAACTTCTGCTGCCTTCTGTTGTTCCTGCTGATTGGAAAATAAGTTTACAATTAACAATCCACTTCCAACATGAGTGAGAAAGACTTCTTTTACATATGACGAATTTCAGTGTTTCAATGCTGGTTTCAGGATGGAAGAAGCATGCCTCAACTGCCGATTCCCTTGGCCCTTGAAAGTCCTGCAGAAGACACAGATTTCTAGAACTCTCAGAGAGAAAATGAAAGTAGACGACTCTCATAACCATTGGTACTTAAAACCACCTTCATTCGTATGAAACACATGATGCAAGTATACTATCTACAAACAATAATAGGTAGTTTGATACTGTACAGGTGAGAGCTTACTTCTTTTTCATTAGCCACAATTTCTTCCTGCTTCAAAGCATCAAATGCCCCTTCACATATTGAATCCACTACATCACTGTGCTTATCCAAGGAGACGCTCGATGATTTCACTGCTTCTGTCATATACGTTTTGAGCTGGCTAGCACAGCTACTGAGAACTTGTTTTGCCTGGCTCCGTGATATTTGGGCAACCTGAGGACAATAAGTTGAAAGACTAAAACAAAAAGAGATTGGTTGCTGAAATAAAAATGGTAAGAAACTAAGAACTTATCCATGTATAACCTCATCATCCTTTCTATTACAAGGTGAAGATGGTATCTTTGATTGCTTATTAGTTGACTGTTCCTTGGTTGTCTTAGCTTTCTTCTTCTGAGGCCTGGATGAACATCAAGAACAGTAGCTATACCAGCGTCGTCACAAGAACATCAAGTTTATCTCATAACAACAGTTCACATCTAGACTCCAGCGACACAAACACACAGGAACTAGAGAAGTAATGCTTACATTGTGGAGGCTTCTTCATCACATCCCGTTTGATTAGCTTCTTTATCCTGCTGAAATAAAATGCGGAAACATAAACAAACTGGAGAATGAAACAAAACAGAAAACCCAGAGATGAGAGATATATTCCCTACCTTTGACAATTTGGATTTATTCACAAAATACCACTTTTCAGTTCTCATATTCAA
The DNA here is from genome assembly GCF_000375325.1 of Capsella rubella. NCBI lineage: Eukaryota > Viridiplantae > Streptophyta > Magnoliopsida > Brassicales > Brassicaceae > Capsella > Capsella rubella. Next base: position 2,796,172 of record NW_006238917.1, on the reverse strand, counting down.
GATTTCTTCGTCTCCATCAACATAACGAACCTGAAAACAAACATAGCAGCAGCAGCATATATCAAATATAACATACTATCAATGATCTATATCAAATTAACCATATGTGTATCACTTAGGAGTAGGCTAATGAACCAACAACCAACGGAAATAGTTATGTTGGAGAGTGATGTAATTGGCTATACCCGATGTCTATCTTTAGCAGAATAATATGTATTGACCACAGCTTCATAATACCTGTGGTAAACATCCAATACTCATTTACAGGCGTAGTCGACAGAAATGCAACCATCTGAGGTGCTAGTCCAGATTCAGCTAGTAATGGAAAAGACAGCACAGATAGAATAAATAAAATCAAAGACGTATTTTAAAGAAGAAAATACAAAATACTTACGCTTTATCCAAAGGCCACCAGATTTTGACCCTCGACCCAACTAAATTTTCATCATAGTTTTTGAGATTAGATGCCTGTCAAGGAATTGATTCAGCATGGGTCTACAAGGTTTTTTTTTTTTTTTTAACTCGTCTCGAGCAAATGAAACTAGTATGGATAAAAGAGAATAAGAAGCTGAAGCCATGCAATAGTTATTACTGCAATCAGCAATTGGTAAACCATGGGAGTTTTCCACAATCCTTTAATATAACAGTAATAACACGTGAAAGGAACAACCATACTTTGTCTTTGCCTGGGCTGTGTGTTCTCTTTGTGTTTGTATTAGGAGTTTTTCCTAACGGTTGCATCGCTCGTTTCTTTGAATACGAGGCTGACTTACCACAGGAAACAGCTGGCTGAAAAAATAAATAAAGAATATCAGACTTATCAGTAACAGCACAAGAAGAGAAAAGTCATAAAAGCATTTGCCATCTTAGCTGCAGTCACCTTCTTTGCAGGGGGCTTGGGGAGATCGACTTGAGCACATCTTTGAGGAGGATGTGATAACAATGTTGACATACGTTTGAAAACAGACTGTGCAAGCCCATGACCGCTCTCAAAGATGTAACCTCCATACTTTGAAACACGCTTTATAGCATCACCAAGAGAGTCATAGACATCGTGAGGACAGTTATCAGGACCCGGCTTGTCGTGTAGGTACAAAACATCCAATGTGAAAAGCTTCTGGTTTACGGGCCAATCATAGGTTGGTCTCACGGATGACCTGCAGTATATGAGAATCTGAAGAGCAAAAACTTAAATGAAATCAGTAAAGCACCTTAGTTTTACACGCTGTAGCTAGAGGAGATAGTTTTTAAACAAAATAAAACTTACCACTCTCAAAATTCGGTTTTGTGCTCTGGAATTTTTGGCTTCCTGAGCCGCTTCCTCGAACAGAAGAGTGAGATCCGCTGAACCAGAGGATTTAGTAGCTGACATTTCTCTTAGGGAGGCAGCAGCAGATTCAAAATCACTGGTGAATTCCTTTTTAAGCTGAAACATCAAATAAAAACCTCAACTTTATCAGACTCACTAGTGAAGCGTATGCAATACATCAAATGTGATTCTCTCAAGTCTCAACACATTTACAAAAGAAACAGCATTTTCCAGTGAAGATCACGAATTCCACCAAATTTGACATCTAAGGACCATGCATACTCGAAAGCAAAAGCAACCTAACATAAAGAGAGCTCAGGGAGAAAGTATTACCCAAGCGGCTGATTTGGAGAGGGTAGCGAAAGCAAAACGATGATTGGGGTTTGTGGCGAGCTTGTCGTGAATGAAGCGAGTAATGGCTTGCTTGACGCACTCTAGTCTGTTAAGAGGCCTACCGTTAGTACCAGTCGTCTTCATCTCCACCGTAGATTCCGCATCAACGTCGACGCACATGAGTATGTCCTCGCTAGGTTCCGTCGTCTCTCGAGACGCAACATCTCCGGTCACGGCCGCCCTGTCTTCCTCCATTCGCCGTCGTCAAAAGTTCCGTCTTTACACTTTCTTCCTTCCTCAGTGTGGCAAAGAGTTTTGCTTTTCTACTACTTTCTAATTTGTTCGTACGAGATCAAAACGCTGCGTTTCACTTAGTTGACTCCTCAGTCAAACCAAAATACGACGTCGGTTCCTATGAATACGTTATGGAAAACGAAAACAAAAAATGTATATCCTCCACTGGTGAATACATAGCTTTCAGAAATTTTCATGAACTTATTTTATGTAAACTTGGTGATGAGTTTGATGAGGATGATATAATGATTAAAACACAGGATAATGAAATGAAATAGTCAAGACAAAAGAAGGAAGTTGTATATACAATTATAACATAAGTAATGATAGTAGTAACTGCTTTAGTATTTGGGCAATCATAGAGTAACAATTGCCTAACACGAGCTGTAACACAAACGTTCTCTTATTTGTGCATTGCTTGGCTCATCATAACAGACTTTGGCATTCGGAGAGTTGCTCCGTTTGGTTGAAGGTGACTGTTATTGAGCTTTCTCTTGTTCATTTCGGCATACATCTCTTCTATCATCGGCTTCCATAGCCTAACCCGCGCATTTATAAACCAGTTTGATACCTTTAATCACACACAACAGAAGACTTGAGTAACAAAACATATGTGCGACTACAATCTTAGGACTTGTTATTGTGGATTCACGAGTAAATCATCTAGTCTCATTTGTAATTCAAGAGAAAAGCTTGATATTTCCCTAGCCTTTAATCTCATCTTAGTATGCCAAATTTGCTATCATTGTGAGCAAAGATATTATCAATATGATTCATTGCATAAGTAAACAAAGATGAGACATTACCTGACTTCTTGTCAAGCCACTTCGTATAGCTAGAAGATGTTTCTCCGAATCTTTTGGGTAACTGCAATCAATACAGCATAAATTTTCTTATAAATTCATTCGAGTTAACACAAGGTCTACATAAAGAAGGGTTGAGAAGAGCAAGGATTGTTACGGGTGAAGGAAGTTTTGGAACATCCAAGTCCGTAGAACTGATACTGATTTCTCAGGCAAACCTCGCTGCGGTCTCCATATCTGATGGTTCTTTCGTTTCAGCTGCTGGAGAAGGCAATGCTGGTGGAACATGGAGTTCTCTTGAGACTTGTCTTTGCCTCTCTCCAATACAGATCCCATTGCGAGTATCTTCTTGCAGATTCTCTCTCTCAGGTTCTTGTATAAGAAGGAGATGGTTTGGAGGGCAAACCGGGTGTGTAACTGCGGATCTAACTCGGTTGCAGCATGGAACGCTGATACAACCGTATGAATCTCGTCTACGCAATGACTATATCGATCATCCACCTGAAGGAAAGAAAACACACCGACTCAAATCAAAACCATTTCTTTAAGTAATGTAAAAATGTGAAATATATAGTACCATTTGTAGAAGATCAAGAAGATGTGTTTTCTGTGATTCTAGTGCTCTTCTTTGCAATGTAGATCCAAACTCCGCCTCTGAGTTATTAGAATCATCATCAAGAAACTCGGTTAGATTCTCAAAACGTGAATGAAAGGCTGAACTAGCAGCCGCGGATTCCGTTCCACGAGATGAATAATCGAGCGAGTATGAGGCGAAATGAGATAATATTTCTTGAACAGAGTGAAGATACTTGGAGCCAAATATAAGTTGAGAGAAACTCTGAGTAGAAATGTCTTTGCTGCTGCAAGAAGCTTGCTCTGAGGCTAAATTAGTAGCACCACAAAGACTTATCTCCGAGCATTCATCAGAAACATCAGTGGCAAGACTCAATGAAAGCTCATTGTTTCTTTTATTCGAAATCAGAAACGGGAAATCTTCCTCACCAAATGTAGACATCATTGGTTCACTTGGACCAACAACACCAGAATATGTCTGAAACTCACTATTTCCTTCAAAACCCCACAGGTTGTTTGAGGAGTCATCATAAGGTCTAAAATGATCCAAAGGAGGAGGAGGAGGAGGAGGAGCCATGACCTCAAAGCTTTCGACATTGCGGTTTTCTTGAACGTCATCGAAAGATCGTGAAGAAGATGATAAATATTTGTTAGTGAGCATAGAGTTGAAGAAATCAAAGCCAGCCATTTGAAGAGGATCTGATCTGATGGAGTTCCACGGAAGCATTGTTGAAAAAGGAGTTGAATCTTCTCTTGAAGGTATAAAATCCATGAGAAGAGGGTTCTGGTTGGCCATGACATTGTCCAGAGAAGTAAAAGTGTTGTCGTTGTCCATTGGGTTTCAACGAGACTGCATTAGCAAGAAGAAGACAAAGTATTTAATAAAGACTCAGACAAGGGATTTATTTTATCAGAAGATCTCGGAAACTAACCAAATCTTTGGAGAATAGTACTAAATGTTGAAATGCTGCAAGAGAGACAGAGAACATCATCACTATGCCATTAAATAAATTCATTAAAAAATATCTAATAGGTTAATAATGTGAAAGGAAGCATGAGTTAATGAAAGCAGTAACTACTAAATGCTCAATGATATTACACATATACACACAGACCAATAATATTTTTCACACTGTGATACCTGTGAAAACAGTGAACTAGTAGAGAGTAAAAAAGAAAGCTTTAGATTACTACAAATGTCCATAGGAACATAAAAGTGTAGAACTTGCCTTTTATCCTTCTTCTTCTGATAATTAAGAACCCTTGGGAAGATCTCAGCACACAACAAAACGTTCCAAACAGAATTTTCTAAACATGAAAATTTCCAAAATGTGTGTTAAATCTGAAGAAGAAAGTTCTGTTTATTGCTCTTCTTTCTCGGTGAAAGAACAGTGTACTTTCATTCCGCAGCTTCTCTCTATATGTTCGTTCCTAAAAGAGAACCAAAAAGGAGAAATTATTTATATATATAAAAAATTAAAGGGCAAAAACAAAACTGAAAAAGAGAAAAGTGAGTCTGATTAATCTGTTTTGCATGAGAACGCAAACTATGAAAATAAAAACTTTTGTTTACTTACTTTCAATGGAATTACATTTTCATGAAGAAGAAGAAGAAGAAGAAGAAGAAGAAAACCAGAATCTTCTTCATCATCATCATCTGCCTCAGTAGAAGATTCAGAGCACTAGATATACATATAGTAACATTTTATTACTAAAACAAATAATATAATTCAGGGATGGGGGAGGCAAAATATTTTTAAAAATGCAAGAAAGAAGAAAGGTTGAAAAGAAGGAGGGCCAAATCACGTACGGAGCTCCCTCTGTATATGACACGAATCCATTTTCAAATCTTTTAGATCTTCAGAACCAAATCTTTATAGTAATAAAATGTTTTTATTTTGTTGCTTCTTTAATTAAAATGGATGATGATCATATATATACACATAGAGAAAGAAAGAGATGAAGAGCTTCTTCATTCATCTAAATATTTGTCTATCAAGAAAATAAAAGGATGAGAGAGCGAATCCAAAATCCAAAAAAGAAATCCCAAAAGAAAGACATGAAGAAGACCGATGTGTTACTGTTTACTACAGAGAAGTGCACTCATTTCTGTTGCAGGCTTTAAATTTGGGAAGAGACCCTACCTTTTACTATTTACATGTCTCTCCTCTATACATACAATTATGATATATGTATGTATGTGTGTGTGTGCATGCATAGCTTACTAGACAGAGTCATAGAGACACAAAACCAAAAAAAAAAAAAAAAAGAGTACATAATTTTGATTTTATAATAATAAGAAAGAAGAAAGAAAAAAAAAAATAGAGAGGGGTTGGCTTGTAGTGTTGGCTGGTTTCAATTATCACAAAACAGAAAAAAGGGGGAAAAAAGAAAGAGAAGAGGTGAGATCTTTTTTAGCCATTTAAGGAGAATTGATGAGATGTGTGATCCATTTCGCTTCTTTTCTTTTTCCTTCTTTTCTCCACCACTCGTGTCTTTGTGTTGTGCCATCAAATCTTATATCCATTTTCGTATTTTTTCCTATAACTTCTTTATTTTTTTACGTAAGCTTTTTTACAAACCAAAAACATATATATATATATATATATATATATATATATCAATCAATTTGTTTGGCCTTTTCTTTGATTGTTCCTTTCTTATCAAAATCTTTTTTTTCTTTTCCCCTCTCTCTCTCTCTTTTGGTTCAATGTGTCGTTATATGTTACGTCTTATTATCATGGCTAATCATGATATGAGCTGAAACTCTATTTTACTCGTAGACCATAATAGTGAGATATGCATATCTGATATTTTTTAATTTTCTTTTCAATTTAAGGATGGCTAGATTTTTACAACCAGAGTTGAGTGTGGCCATAAGGCATAAACGCATGATTAAATTTCTAGTGTATCGTTTTATACACCAATAAACTAATAGTCTACTAATACAATAATTAAACAAGTATAACAGTTGACCATTAATAACTTAGGTGATCTGTTTAATTGGTACCTTGCCTTTAACAATGAGACAACAAAAGGGTAAAGGACAAGTATCCTGTTCCTGTATGCCCACTCCAACCAAAATTGGATATTGATTTTGGAGACACAGTTATTGTGGTTTCGTTTAGGACAAATCATTTATATACTTGTTCGTTTCCCATTTTTCAAAAATCACAGATAATTTCTACGATTCTATATAATACTACTATTCAAAGAGTTAAAAACGGAACTTATAAAGTTCACCAAAGAGAAAGAGTTAGACAACTTAAAAGCAGAATAATATCAACAACACTAGGAACTGCCCCTACCGACTACTGAAGCTTGGAATGCTGTGTTATCATGCCTACGATCTTAATCAATAACACTTACAAATGTTAGACTATTAGACCCGTGTTCATAACTTTTGGGTCCTCCTAGGCCAAAAAAAAATTATAAAGGAGAAAGTTACTTTTCTTTTTCTTTTTTTATCTAATAGTCCAAACAAGAACTTGTAAGGCTTTTTCTATGAAATGAGAAAACGTACATGGAACTCATCGACGGACGCAAGCACCAGCAGATGACTAAGCTACCATATAGACTTCCTTTGAACGTTTTTAATCTGAAGTCGTCTACTTTTCCCAAGTCATTTGGCTTTAACTATTCTATGTTTCAAATCATCCTAAGTTCTCGTTAAGGTTATATGCCTTGCTTATATTAATACAAGTTCATCGACGTAAGAATAATGATAATGTTTTGGGACTTGAAAACCTACTTAACTTAGTTCGACTGTTCGAGGGTTCTCAATCTTCAAAACTTTTTAACTAAAAATCGTTTACAAAATCCTATGACAAAAAGTGCGTCTAATTAGAATGATTCGACACTAACCAATCTATAAACGCTCACGGCACATGACCTCTCTCACTCGGAATCCTTTTAATTATGATATTGATCTATCATCAAGACAACCTAAACATAACATATATGTTCCCAAACACACGGATTCGTGTTTCATCGGATGAAACTCGTACGACCAAGACCGAAACGTAACTACTTATTTACGGGTTCACCCTATAAGACACTCAATTTCTTTCTCATTATCTCTCTTTTCTTCTTAAGGAAAAAAAAAAAAAAAAGAGAAAGCTAATTTACAAATAAGATTAGATAAAATAAAGAATATTTCTTCCGAAAACAACTCAATCATATTACATGTTCATCATGTCTTCCAACTATTTTCATATATGATGCCTTTATTTTTTTCTTGAAATTTAACAAAAAAAATAGTGAATATTTTGGGAGAGTGTAGGTATGTCAATCGGGATAGTCCGGCCCGAAATCCGTAAAGTCCTCGTATATTTGAATCCGGCCCAAAAAATATCGGAACTTATATTTTAAAATCCGGATCCGATATTTTTCAGGATCGGGCTGAATTAACCCGCGGGCTTAAGTTCTAATTAGAGGGTGTACAGTATATAGCTTAAAAGTTATTGGAAATTACACTTTAACAGTATGCTATATAATTATATTACTAGGCTTACTTTTTGTTTATTCGGATCGACGGGCTGATATATAAATTTTCTATAAATATTGATATATAGCAAAGTTTGATTTTTGGTCGAAATTGGTAGGCTTCCTCTGCTGAATTTGATCAAACGAGTCCGGAGATGACACTGGAGTTGTTGGAGGTTGATAAGCTTGAAGGTCACACTGATCGTGTTTGGAACGTCGCCTGGAATCCCGCCGCCGGCGCCGGTGTTCTTGCCTCCTGCAGCGCCGATAAGACCGTGCGAATCTGGGAGCAGAGCTCTCTCTCTCGTTCCTGGACATGCAAGGTTTCTATCTTCTCTCTCTCTCGAGTTTATTGGCATGCAAGTAAGATAATTAAAGGTCACTAATGAATGAAGCTTGGTGTGATTGGTTAGGCAGTTTTGGAAGGCACGCACACAAGAAGTGTAAAGTCGTGTGCTTGGTCACCTTCTGGGAAGTTATTGGCCACTGCAAGTTTCGATGGCAATACTTGCGTTTGGCAAAACTTTGCTACTGACTCCGAGTGTATATCCGTTTTACAGGTACCTACTTAAAATTGCCCAAGGGAACTTTCCAATCCTTGATGCATGCTACTATATGTATTTGTTCTTGGTTTCTTGAGCTTTAGTATCTCGTGGAATATTCTTATGCAGGGACATGAAAGCGAAGTCAAAAGTGTATCATGGAATGCATCTGGTTCGTTGCTTGCAACATGTGGTAGAGACAAGGCTGTCTGGATTTGGGAGATACAACCTGATAATGAATTTGATTGTGCTGCAATATTAACTGATCATAAAGGAGATGTTAAGATGGTCCAGTGGCATCCCACTATGAATGTTTTGTTCTCTTGCAGTTATGATAACACTATCAAGGTAAAGATAACAATTCTTCTAATCTGCTTTGACAGAATTGTACACCATGCTAAAACGTTCTGTCATATCCACTTATAAGCATTTAACTGCAATACTTGTGTTTTATTTAACAGGTTTGGTGGTCTGAGGATGAATCTGATGATTATAATTGTGTCCAAACCTTAGGTGAATCTAACAAGTATGCCCTCTATTTGCCTCTTCTTCTTTCTCACATGCATGTTCAAAATTCTCCTACCATGATGCGTATAATTATATACGTTGCCTTTAATCTTCATTCAGTGGTCATTCTTCTACCGTCTGGGTTGTCTCCTTCAATGCTACTGGGGACAGGATGGTCACTTGTAGGTTGGCAAATCTTCTCCTCATACATAGTTTCTCATAGGTTATTTCATCTCTGTTACCTGTTCTGACAACGTTACTATTGTCTGAACTTGTAGTGATGATCGAACAATAAAGATATGGTCGACAGATATTGAAAGGATGCAATCTGGTGAAGGATATGTACCTTGGTGAGGATATAGTGGCCACTATCAAATTATCACACTCCATAGAGATTAGCATACATATCTTTCATCTTTTGAAGACTTAATCCTTATTTTTATATCTATGGTCTATAAGTTTTGAGATAAGATGCATGCAGCTGAATATACTTCATTCATGTTCCAACTTGTAGGCAATGGAATATTTACCTGTTTGATCTTTTGCAGGACCCATCTTTGTACACTCTCTGGTTATCACGATCGTACCATATATTCAGTTCATTGGTCAAGGTATAGATCTTCTCACTTTGGTTTCTTTTGAGGCATTTGAAAGAAACAGTTTTAAAGTCCCTACTAAATCCGTTGCTTATTTTCAGAGACACTTGTTGATAAATAGATATAAGTTTTTTTTGTGATGAGATTTGATACTCTTACAGGGACGGTATTATTGCTAGTGGAGCAGGCGATGATACTATACAGTTATTTGTGGACAGCGACAGTGACTCTGTATGCACTTTCTCCCTTTTACCTAATAATCACAAAGCCCTCTTTTATGATCATGTTGAAATATCTTGTCTGGTTTACTTCTTTGCATTCGTTCTGTAACCATTGTAGGCTTTTGTAGCACAACACGTGTGTATTCTATGATTTTATAAGGTGCAATACACCTTGTGCTGCAGCCAAACTGAAATGCTGATCATCATTGTGACAGGTTGTTGAACCTGCATACAAACTTTTGCTTAAGAAGGAGAAAGCACATGAAATGGATATAAACTCGGTCCAATGGGCACCTGATGTAAGTTCCTTTCCTTATTAATGAGTACAGAAAACGAATTTGTATTTTGGGGTACTGAGTTCGATTCTTTAAACAGTTGAAAGCTTAATTTTTTTCTCTGTATATATGGTTTTAGCATATACCTGAGTCATCTCTTGCTGTAACTCTACTTTCAAGATTTGCATTGTGCTAACTCGAGGCTGTTAAAACCAATGCAGAAGGATAGCGAGTTGCTTGCCTCGGCCAGCGACGATAAAACTGTTAAAATTTGGAAGCTTGCATCGGAGCCATGACTAGGCTGGTTATGCATTGGATTTTTGTTGGTTTTAGGTTTGTAATTTGGTTAAGAGTTTTCATTTCATTGTTAAACTAGGAGAAATGAGGGATATCTCTTTTTAACCAAGAAGGAAAGCTTTTTAAGGGGGTGATGAATCTGTGAAACTTGGGTTCGCAAGTTGTGTAAATACCAACAAAAATAAATCTAGAAGATAAACCCAACGACAAGAAATTACAAGACCTAGATATGATATTTATCGTTTGTTGTCTGCAGAGCAGTGTTCTGTTCTGAGGAACAATACTGTATTTCTTTTCGTTTCTTATTTCCTTTGAACACAATAATACGATTATACTAGATAAGAGCGTTGAGATAAGTTTAACATCAATATCCACTGATGTCACTGTCGATGTCGATGTGCCGTGCCTTGTACTAATTCACCCACAAGGTCCACAACTCTAGCTTGGCTGCTTTCATCTTTTACCACAAGGTCTACAAAATTATTATCCATGTGGATATGTTAGCTTCCAGGCAGACAAATATATAAATATGTAATACTATTTTTTTATATAAAGTATAATAATTAGTTATTAATTTGATGAATAGATACTAGCGCATAGTAAATATTGTCCACAAAAAGTGTACATGAGAATATGAGATGAGACTGAGAGAAGTCGACAACAACCATAAATATAGATTGGTTTTTGTGGTCAACATTTTAATCAATCAAATACTATCTACTGTACAAATAATGTATATATTAACAAATACCAACTTTTTTGATAATCGAAATCATTAAAGGTTACTTTTTTTTTTCCAAAAGTTACTTAAGTTACATAATGGCATTATTGTTCGTAAAATTATAATATATATATTCATTGCACATGAGAAATAAAAGAGTTTACAAAATTACTTCGATATTTTTATCTTAAAAATCATATTAGCGATATTGCCAATTACATTGAAAAAAAAAACAAAAAAAAAACCGCGGCCTGGGACGGTACTTTTGATTCGAGAATGTGAAAATTATGGATTAGCGTAGTAAATAATTTTTGATAAAACTGAAAGAAAAAGGATTAAATCTCGTGAATTGATTTGACGCATAATCAAAGCGCCAATTAATAATAATGTGTTGGGGAAATTTGAGATGTGATTCAGGTTTCGACTCCATTATTTCATCGATGAGGGGATTGACTTTGAATTGAGAGAGTCATGGACTGGCCTCAAGTTTCCTCTGTAATCTCCTCTCTTTCAAAGAAACAAAAAAACTAACATTTTGTATTTTCTTTTTCCTCCTTTCTTCTCTGATAAGTTTTTTGGGTATGTTCGGTAAATACAGGGAAGATCAAGCTCTCTGACTGTTGGGGAGCAAATCTGCGCCGTCTTCATACCTCTGTTTGCCATTATTGATCTCCTCATTTCCTCCGTCTCACAATGCTTCGACTGCCGTGGCTCTTCCCCTCGGACATGCCAGCACGCGGATCTGAATCGTCTTGCCCGTGAATCTCGATGTTTGTTTTTCTTCTTTATTTATCTCTCTCTCTCTCTTTCATTCCATGTTCAGTGTGCTAGTACATTTTGTCTACATTTTTGGATCAATGGGTTGTTTTGAATTTCTCTGTTTTGGTGTTTGATTAGTGTGAAAGTTTGTTCCTTTTGTTTTGACCACTCTGCAGTTTCAGTCAATGAAGTTGAAGCTTTGTATGAGCTGTTCAAGAAACTCAGCTGTTCTATTATTGATGACGGTTTGATTCACAAGGTCTGTTTTTTCTTCTTCTTCGACTTGTGAAAGTCTCTTAGATCAGATGTATAGCTTATGAATTTGCCAATGCTTGATGATCAGCTTATATGTGTCATGTGTGATTGATTGCTTTCAAAGTCTGCTCTTTAAGTTTTAACTGATGCGATGATATGATTATATAAAGATATTAATATTCCTGGTTTTTAGGAAGAGCTTCGACTGGCGCTGTTTCAAGCTCCATATGGTGAGAACCTCTTTCTTGATAGGGTGAGTGTGTTCTTTAGAGAGACTGATCATGGCTTCTTGGACTTGTTGAGATTGAATGTTATGGTAATATATTGGTTATTGCTTTGCAGGTTTTTGATTTGTTCGATGAAAAGAAGAATGGGGTTATTGAGTTTGAGGAATTCATCCATGCACTCAGTGTCTTTCATCCCTACGCACCAATTGAGGAGAAGATCGACTGTAAGGATCAATATTCAATGTCCTACTAACAATACATAGCAAAGGGTTATCATAATATATAACTCATGGATGAATCTTAAGCATATGTTCTTATTTCTGGCAGTTGCGTTTAGGCTCTATGATCTCAGACAGACCGGATTTATTGAGAGAGAAGAGGTAATTGATAATCTGCTATTGCAAGTTGTAACCTGTCTTTTGAGCTTCATAAACAAATTGAATTTGTTGTGACATGTTAGGTGCAACAAATGGTGGCTGCTATTTTGATGGAATCTGATATGATACTATCCGATGAACTTCTGACCATGATTATTGATAAAGTGAGTTTTTGGAATCCTCCTCTCTATTAGTAAATGAATCATACATTCTGGTAAATTCAGTTAGCAGATTGCTTTTTTTTTTTTTTGGTTTCTCTTCTTTGTCTTTTTGCTAGACATTTGCTGATGCAGATTTCGACAAAGACGGTAAAATTAGCAAGGATGAATGGAAGGTGTATGTGCTTAAGCATCCCAGCTTGTTGAAGAATATGACTCTTCCTTACCTAAAGTACCAAATCATCTCTCTTTGTTAGATTCTTTCTTTCATTTAAGATTGTCCCTTTACTTTTTGATTAACAATATTTTGTTTGAATTTGAAGGGATGTGACGACAGCATTCCCAAGTTTTGTTTTCAACACTGAGGTTGAAGACTGAGGCAGAACCATGTCCATGGAGCACCGGTTATATTACATCTGCAGCTTCTGCTTGGTTTTACGTACTAAACTTGTTTTCCGTATTGTCTTTTATCAAAATTAGTTGGTGATTATTAGCTGTAAGTAATATTGTGAAGAATTTAGTTATGTTTTAAATAGTGTAGTGTAAACTGTTGCATTGAAAGTAATGAAGCATTTTTTTCTATTTATCTTGTGTCTATGCCATGTTGTTTTTAAGTCTTGATCTACCGAAGTTTGTTTTTTAAACCATTTACTAAGAGTTATGAGTAAATTGCAAGAAAACAATCTTTGTACAGCCGTACTGAACCAGCCAGCAGTGTGACCTGTTCATGGAACAGTATTTGAGACAACCAGCCCTAAACAGGATTTGTGGCTGGATGGGATTTATACAAAATTGTAAATCTTTTCAAAACGCATGGGACAACAATCAAGGTTCAGTTGAGTTTCCTAGATTCTTAATCTTTGTTAACTGTTGAGATTTTTTGGTTTTATCTTTCTACAACTTTTTGACAGTATATATGTTTGTTTAGGTGATTTGTGGAAAATATATAGATGTATTCGAATTAGATTAAGAGAGTAAGAGAGATAGAAAGCGTATAATGAGAACACTATGGACAGAATGTGAAAGAGAAGAGAGAATGGTGTGAGAAAGTGGGACACATAACACAAGTTTCTGCATCGAGGGAGAGCTGTACTCAAGCAGATACTGCAGCTGCGACCTGTTCTTCCTCCGCGAGGAGAGTGCTCACCAGTTTCCTGTCTCCATACACATTGTCCACTCGACCTGTTCCACATTTCAATAATTTGTCAGAAATCAAAAGCTACACCAAAAAAAAACCATATGAGTAATCTATCTCGGATGGTCTTATACTTGTGATGGGCCAGAACTTTGAGGACCGGAGCCATGGGGCAGGGAAAGCTGCGTACTCTCGGGAATATGGCTTGTTCCATGTGTCTGCCATTAGCACTGATTGAGGATGTGGAGCACCCTGAGAACACAAACAACCAAGTCTTTATCTCAACTTCTCCAATAATAAGATGAGTCTTTGTTTTCGTATTTACCTTGAGAACGTTGTTCTGAACATCCGCATTTCCTTTCTCAATCTGTGCAATTTCTTCCCTAATTGAAATGAGAGCATCGCAGAACCTGTCTAGCTCCGCCTGCAAACAAATATCATCAGTTCCATCGAGTAAATACATTGAGAGAAATAAAGAGTCAGTGTAATATTTGCATATTAATATATACCTTGCTTTCACTCTCGGTTGGCTCAATCATAAGAGTTCCAGGGACAGGCCAGGACATCGTAGGTGCATGGAACCCATAGTCCATTAGCCGTTTCGCCACATCTTCTGCTTCTATTCCAGCAGTGTTCTACAAATCCATATTTGAAGTGGTTATGGATATATGCATCCCCAAAATAAAATATTTTCATTTCATTCAATTCACAACATTTTAATACCTTGAAGGCTCTCAAGTCTATGATGAATTCGTGTGCTACTGTTCCATTAGCACCACGGAAAAGAACTGGGTAGTGTTTCTGTATAAACAAATCAATAGGAAAATTAGACTTTCTTCATTCTCAAACGAATAGACAAAAAGAAGACAGAGATGCTCTACTACCTCTAGACGCTTTGCCATGTAATTGGCATTCAAAATTGCAATCTTGGAGGCATCAGTGAGTCCACCAGATCCCATCATGGCAATGTAAGTATAAGATATTGGCAAGATAAGCGCAGATCCCCATGGTGCAGCGGCTATTGTACCCAACGGTTCTGTCTTCTCCGGTTGTGGGAAACCACCAGTAGATATCTTTTTACATGGCAATGGAGGAAACCCAACAATAAGAAATTTAATGATCATTAACCAAGATGCATTACAGTGATGAAGGATCAAAGACTAACCACGGGGTGAGAAGGAAGAAATGGTGCCAAATGTTTCTTCACACCAATGGGACCCATACCAGGACCACCACCTCCATGAGGAATACAGAAGGTCTTGTGGAGATTGAGATGACACACATCGGCTCCAATAAAACCGGGACTTGTCAAGCCAACCTACACAAACCCAACACCATGCTCTTTCAAATAAGACAAAACCTTGAGATCTCACCTGTGTTTACTGTTTTATTAAGATATTTCACCTGTGCATTCATGTTGGCACCATCCATGTACACTTGACCTCCAAATTCGTGTATTATGTTGCAAATCTCGTCGATACCCTCTTCATAGACTCCATGAGTTGAAGGGTATGTAACCATAAGAGCGGCTAAGTTGTCTTTGTTGGCTTCTGCAGCTTTTCTCACCTCCTCAATGTTGATGTTTCCCTTAGCATCAGTTCCAACCGTAATAATTTTCATCCCGGTCATAGCAGCACTTGCAGGGTTTGTACCGTGTGCAGAGACAGGTATGATACACACATTACGGTGATGATCTCCTCTTGACTGAATAATGCATTCATTCATTCACTTTTCAGTTTATATCAATTAAACCAAAATAAAGGTAAGAAAACTAGATTCAAATTTAGGATATAAGGTTTACCATGTGATATGCGCGGATAACCATAAGCCCGGTATACTCACCAGCAGCACCAGCATTAGGTTGCAATGAGAAAGAGTCAAAGCCAGTGATTGTACATAAGAGATCACCCAAATTTTCGAACATTTCCTATATAAATGTAGAAAAGAAAAGAAATCAGTTCATCTTTTCAATTTCATAGATCAAACCTCAGATGAATCAAGAAAGTGACTCACGTGATATCCTTGTGCTTGTTCAACAGGAGCAAAAGGGTGAATGTCGGTGAAACTTGGCCATGAGACTGGCATCATTTCAGTTGTCGCATTTAGTTTCATCGTACAAGATCCCAATGGAATCATGCTGTGGCACAGTGATAGATCCTTATTCTGTAACTTGTGAATGTACCTAAGCAACTCATGCTCTGTGTGGTACCTAATCACATTGTCAAAATTGAAAATAAAGATGAAAAACTGATAATCCACAAGCAATAAACCACTCAAGATTTAAAGAAAAGAACAGTACATGTTGAAGATTGGGTGGGTAAGATAAGGGCTCTCTCTTGTTAAGCTAGAAGGAATGGCATTCTGAACTTCGGGTGCTAGAGATTCAGCAGTGAATGGAACCTGAAGCAGATTGGAGATAATCAAATTTTATGCAAGATGTCCAGAACTGATAAGTAAACAACAAAAAGAAGAATTAGCAAAAAAACTTACAGGCTTGCCAGAAGCAAAAACTTTGAAAAGTTTATCGACATCATCCAAGGTGGTTGTTTCGTCAAAAGAAGCAGTAATCTGAATGAGGTAATCATATCCAAATATTCAGGTCTTTATGCTGCTATACTAGTAAGAACCTTTAAAGGCCAAAGCAAAGGAGACTCACAGTGTTTGAGTCCACAACACGCAGATTAATTTCACTTTTAGCAGCTGCATCAGCAACAGCATGTGCATCCGAACACTTAATTTTTACCGTGTCAAAGAAGGGAAGTTCTTGGACTTCTGCAACCCCAAGCTTTTTCAACCCTAAGGCAAAGACGCCAGCAAGACCATGAACACGTTGGGCAATAGATTTTAGACCTGCAGGTCCATGGTAAACAGCATACATGGCAGCCATGTTGGCAAGCAACGCCTGTAAGAAAAGGAAAAAACATACACAAAATGTCAGAGTAAGAGGAAAAGATGAAGTTCTCATCAGCATGAATCAATATAATATATCATCTAATTATCAGCGCGAACTAAGTAATCAGATAGTAAGAAGTGATTACTTACTTGAGCAGTACAGATGTTGCTAGTGGCTTTGTCCCTCCTAATATGCTGTTCTCTAGTCTGCATAGCCATACGCAGAGCTTGCTTTCCTGAAGAATCTACACTAACACCGATAATCCTCCCTGGCATCATTCTCTTATACTCTTGTGAAGTAGCCAAGAACGCGGCATGAGGACCACCATAACCCATGGGAACACCAAACCTTTGAGCGGAACCAACCACAATATCGGCCCCCAATTCCCCAGGGGGTTTCAACATAGTCAAAGCCAGCAAATCCGTAGCCATCACAACCTTAACACCATTAGCATGAGCAGTCTTGACAAACTCAGCGTAATCCAAGACCTCACCTTCAGTTCCAGGGTACTGGACAAGAACCCCACAAACATCACCAGAGCTGTAATCTATATCCTTGAGATCAGCGGAGAGAACTTTGAGATCAAACCCACCGGCTCTAGTCTTGCAGATATCAATAGTCTGAGGGTGACAGTTACTAGCAATGAGAAAGGTCTTCTTTTTACCCTTTTGAATGTTGTTACACATGGCCATAGCCTCGGCAGCCGCAGTCCCTTCATCGAGGAGCGAAGCGTTCGACATGGGAAGCCCCGTGAGGTCGGTGATGACCGTCTGGAAATTGAGCAGCGATTCGAGACGACCCTGAGAGATCTCAGCTTGATAAGGAGTGTACTGAGTGTACCAAGCTGGGTTCTCCATAATGTTACGGAGAATCACAGGAGGGACATACGTGTTGTAGTAACCCATCCCAATAAAGGATTTGAAAATCTTGTTCTTGGAAGCCAAATCAACCATGTGCTCGATCATTTGACTCTCGGTTAGACCTCCGTCGAATTTGGAGAACTTCATGGAGTCTAATCGGATAGATTTGGGCACCGTAGCGTCGACGAGTGAATCGATATGATCAAAGCCACAGAACTTGGCCATATGGCTCTGCTCATCTGGTGTTGCCGAGTTGTGACGACGTGGGAAGGTGTCGCCAGGTTGAAGAGCCTCGACGGAGATGGGACGCGTCTGCTGGTGGGAGTGGTGCCTCCCGAACGACGCGGGGGATCGATGGGTGGAGACGAAAGGGGAAAGAGAAGAGACATACCTCGCCGGAGCGTGGGGAACAACAAGGTGGGGAGTTTCGGGGTTGCGGTGTCGTTTAGCCTCGTTGACGAGACGCTTGACGATGCCTCGGTAAGCAAGTCTCCTTGCGCGCTCCATGACTGGGTTGCACTCAGAAAACTTTAAAAAATAAAAACGCAGAGCGAAAGAGTAGATTAGATGTGTGAGGTTGAGGAAGATGAAGGATAGATATGTCTTGCTTTTTTAGTATATCGTAGCCATGGATGGTGGAGGGAATCTGAGAGATGAGATGAGATAGAGATAGAGAGAGTATATAATACACACACACACACTCTCACTCACGGACCGTTGTAAAAAGAAAAATGCGAATGAACGAATGTATATGACGACGTCCTTAGACCAAAATAAAGTGTGTTTATTATATAGTCGAAAATTTTCGGGATATTCTTTGCTCTTTTTTCTTTCTTTTGTAAGAAAATCAGAAAATCGCGTGGCTCTCTGTGGTTAATGGTGAAGCTCGAGATGGGGTTGGTGAAAAGCATTGAGCCAATTTGTATTTTGTACCTATTCCACGTGTTTTGCATCTAATCACTCGTACAATATTGTGATAATCTTTTGTTTTTTTTTTTTTTTTTAATTATCTCTTAATTATTTTGTTTATTGGTTTAGCATTTTCCTCCAAACTATATAGATTTTTAATTACCAGCAATAATACAGTTTGTAGCAGCTAGTACAAAAACTATTAGGAGAGTATATGATGTTTAAAAATAGAATTTTAGTGTACTTAATATAGCTTTCAAATCCTAGTACTGTAATATATTACATGATGAAGTTTTGTAAAGCCTAATCAATAATTAAAACTTTTATATTGTGCCGTGTTTTGATTAACGTACGTTTCGAGATTAATAAATTCCGTAAAATATATAATTTATATTACCGTTTTTGGCCTAACTAAAAATATATCTGGCCAGCAAATCCTTACGATAATTACAGGAATGAGTACTTTACGTAAAAATGCTGTAAGAACATCTCGAGATAAAATTTGAAAGGAAGAGAACTGAAGTGGAAGAGATTGGGTATCAGTGGACAAAAATGTTTGTCACCTTTATCAGAAAACCAATAAAAATATATATATATCGGAAAGATATATAGCAACAAATCAATATTATATGGCAAAGATGATATAATTATTTTGGATCACATGAATATATAAGATAAACTAGGTGGCGGAATATGTTTCACAGAGAGTTTATCTCCAAAAAAAAGAGAACTTTTGAAAATAAAATAAAAATAAATATTAGGGTTCGTCTTTTTCTTCATCATACATGGGAACCATCATCGTCCTCTAACATCTAAATATATTATTCGACAGATAATGAAATATTCTCGTTTTTTGACCTTCCAAGAAAAATAAACCTCAAGACTTCCTTTCCTTTTGGAAAACGTATGTTATTCATAAATTTAGTTCGAACGCTTTCTTTTGTTGTTAAAGGGTATTCATAATTATATTACAAAAACGGAATACACAAAGCTGTGATTCATGAATTATACAGCGTCTTTAGAGTTCAAACTAGTAGCTAGAGAGGTGATTTATGATGTATTTTAAACTAATTATAAGTACATGATCATGTAAAATTAAAGTCTAAAAGTTAGTATATAATATGGTATCGTTGATAAAGATGAATAGAGATGAACTTTTACATACGATGTATAGGCACGATCGATCGATCACTCCAAGTCCCTGAACTTGGTACAAAAACGAAAAGCTATATGGTCACTTATGAAGGCCTAGGGTTAAGGGTGTTTCAAAACTTTCTTTTGTTTTCTGGTCCAGCTAATTCGGATTCATGATGTACAATCTATTTTTTTCGTTACTAGCTAAAAGAAAAAAAAAAGGTTTAAGAAAGATTGGACAGCGAAAAATTGCTACCGAGTGAACATCGTCAAAACGCCATATTTTTTTTATTAACACATAAAAAATAGAGTAATAAACATGTTGAGTCTTCTGATTACTACGTACTTCAATAAACAAATCACAAAAAAAAAAAAAACAGCACCTCATAATGAGTCACAAGTCAAATGGATTAAATTCCATACACACAAAACCAGAAAAGAAAATCAAATAACTTGATATAACCAAAAAAAAAAAAAAAGTTAAAAGCTGATGATCAAGCCCAAATAGCAAGAGCAGACATCATCCCAGCTCCAAGAAACAAAAAGCAATAAGAAACAACTTGAAGTTTGAAATCAATACTCATCTTCTTGCTCAAGAAGTCAGCAGCGATCAAATCCACAAGCGCCATGTACACAAGTATCCCCGCAGAGAGAGAGTCGAGCACTCCTTCAGCCACCAATGCCGCAACACTGTAGGAATTGTAGGATGAGGCAATGGCCGTTCCCACGGCCACGCCGATGGGAGTAGTGATGGCGAAGAAGAAAGCCATCATGGCAGATCCACGAGGGGTTAGTCTTGCCTCTGCAACGCAACCACCGAGAGCGAAACCTTCGAAGAATTGGTGGAAGGAAAGAGCGAGAAGTAGCGGACGTATGGTGCATGGGCTATGTGACACTCCAAGTGATATTCCTATTATTATTGAATGTGATACTATTCCCATTTCTAGTATCTGGAATATATATAAGAAAATCAGAGTATCATCAATTAATTTATGTGCAACGAATATAAAAATATATTTTATAAACGGAATCGTTTTACTAGGTCACATATGACACAAGAACACGTCACAATACCACAACCAAAAACACTTATGACTAATACGATCGCTATTTTGTATTCAACGATAAAAAAATGACAATATATACTATTAGAAAACAGGAAAAACTAAATTATTAAGTTAATGTAATGGTACAATACAAAATATCCATCACTCGATGCACTTGTATATCTAAAATGGACTAGATTTTTCATTTTCGATTAACATTACAATTGTCTAACACAGAGCTGTTATTTCATTAAAACAAATCTACCTATATGTTACTCCAGCTGTTAATTATCATGAAAGTCATGTACAGTTATTAGAATGCCATTTATTTACTTATTTTATTTTAAGATACACTTTTAGCTGCATTGTATTGTGTATAAATAAAGTCAAATACTTGTTTTTTCTTTTAAAAAAATCAATAATAAGATCTCGAAAGCAAAAGTCAGAGCTTACTGAAAATAAAGTCAAAGTCAGAAATATCAAAAGAAGAGAAAAAAGAAGCCTTAACCTGAGAAACAACAACGTGCCTTACACCACTGTCCAAGCCAACGTCCCCGTGGCCGTGTCCATGACCGGAAACAGCGCTTCTCTTAGCGAGAGCCTCAAAACCTTCGGCACCCATGGAGAGGCTGTGACGGTGGTGGTCCGCGTGAGCACGCATCCCAACGATATGCAACGCTCCTCCATCTTCGTCCCTCAGTAAACCCGATTCAAGACTAGGATCCGAAAGAATGGAACCGTGTTGACCAAGCGACTCGACGGACCGGCTCATCATCTTCTCCTGCTTACTCTCGTAATATCCCGTGATCATGAAATCCGCGAGCAGAGTGAGAAGCGCCGCGACCATGGCGAAGAACTCTGGGAAAGGAAACATTTTCCAGGGGAACTCCGGAAGACACGGGTCGGACAAAGCCTCAGAGCCGCCGGAGAGCATGTGAACGAACCCTGTTGCGAGGATCACTCCTGCTGCGAACGCTTTCGCTCCCCTCATCAAGCCACCGTTCGACGGGAGGAGGGTTCCTCCTACAAGGGGAATTGAGACCCCGGCGGCTCCGGCGACAAGGATCGAAGCCATAGCTGCAAACTTGAGTGTGAGAGCAGCCGCGTCATCCCGACACGGGTCTGACTCTCCCGAGTCACAACTGGTTGTGAACGACTCTGTTTTGCAGTTTAAAACAAAAAACAAAAAGTTATAGTAATGAAGGAATCAAGAGCAAAAACGAAGTAACTCTCCAAGGTTTTAAGTGACTTTTTAAGTTTTTAAGTTATGAAAAGATGACAGAGACTATATATCTATCAGAAAGCAGCAAAGTGAAGTGAGAATACCTGTCAATCCAGAGGATAATGGTCGAAGGAGCTGCCAGAAATCCTGAAAACATTTAGAGGCAAAATGTGAGAAAAAAAAAAAGATTGAAGAAGCCAAGAACTTTGAAATGGATGATGTGGAAGAAGTTTTCAGACCTGTAACAGAGACATTACTGTCTTAGATGATCAAACTTGTAGATTTGTGTGATTAGTGTAAAGCAACCCAGCTATTAGGAGTTGTTATTATGGAGTTATCTGTTTTTATAAAGAAAGTTTCGGAGAATGTCAATCAGTGCGAGTAGTTTTGTGTGTGCGTGCACGTACGTTTTTTACAAACTCACAAGTTGTTCACGAGAATCAGATGAGCATAGAATGTCGTCATTTTACCCACACCCACTCGCATTAAAAAGCATAATACTACATTTACAAGATCAGTTTTGGTCGCTGTATATGTAGTATAGGCACAATAACCCATCAGATGTATAACAAATATAGAAGAAGATGAGAAGTAGTAGGAGGATGTTTTTCACATTTTTGTTCAAGCCTTTGTTAGTGTGATTTTTATATATTGCAGCAGAAAGTATGACTAGTTTAATGTCAACTTAAAAAACAATGACTATTTTAACAAAAAAAACAAAAATAGTGTTTTGATCTGAGTTCGAATAAATTCCATTGAATGATTAGTCCGAATACATTTCACTGATTTTGTTTTTTTTTTCTATTTCATAATTCAGGAAACAGCGAAAAATATATAATTGGGCCAAGAGGCCCAGTAAGGGAAAAGTATCCCTTAGCGACAATGAACGAAATCTCGAGCCTAAAAAGTAAAAACCGAAGTACGTACGTGTAGTTAAAAAAAGCTAGCGTATCAATTGGTTTGTTAAATTCGGATCACAGACTCTAATTACAGTATTAGGCCGAAAAATTCGGGAAGGGAATAAATAAGAATATGCTTTGGGCATATCTAATGGATTTATTATCTGACTCATCCCATCGTCTAGTCTCAGGGGAGAAGAGACGAGTAAGTTCACTTCAATTCAAAGTCTTGAAGCTTCTTCTTCCAACTCTCTCTCGGTCCTCTGCCCCTAAACAAGATTCCAAAAGCGTAAGCAATCATCCTCTCTTATCTCATCTACTATTTGATTTCTCCCTTTTATAACTTGACTACTTTTCGTCTAGAAGAAACTCTGAAAATGGTTGGAAATCAAAATATTTCACAGAGTTTCAGTTGGGTTTTTGTCTAAATTTCATGTTAGCGCCCATCAATGTGCGTCTTTTCTTAATGTATGCGACTCTGTTTACTTATTGCTAAAGCATATTGTTTTGCTGAATCTCCTCTTATTACTTCACTTGATGCAATATTCAGTCCTGGGAAGAGCTGGTTAGCCTGGTTTAGTGTGTTTGAGGAGAAAGTTTCGATTTTTATTGATTTAGTTTTTGGAATTTAATTTCGGTTTTTAAATTAAAAAAATCGAGAAATTGGTAGAATCCTTTTCTAGTCATGACATTCTCTCCTAGATATGTCCTGTTCTGCTGAACCAAGTTTTCTTAATTTTTAAGTTGATTTTGTTTTTGCAGGTGAGTGTGTTTGATAGAATCAAGAACAAACCTTTAAAATGGCGCATCTACTTTCAGCTTCATGCCCTTCAGTTATCTCACTTAACAGCAGCAGCAGTAGCAAGAGTTCCCTTTTAGGCCAAACCTTCTTCAAACCTCAATGTTTTTCAAGATCTTCTCTCAAAGGACTTCTCTTCCAAGAGAAGAAACTGAGAAGAAGCTCCGTTTTCCGAGCTACTGCTGTGCCTATAAGCCAACAAGCACCACCCGAAACATCAACCAATGGTTCATCGTCTAAACCAAAACGTGTTATGGTCATTGGTGGAGATGGTTACTGCGGTTGGGCTACTGCTCTCCACTTGTCCAAGAAGAACTACGAAGTTTGCATCGTTGACAACCTTGTAAGGCGGCTTTTCGATCACCAGCTTGGACTTGAGTCATTGACTCCTATAGCCTCAATTCATGACCGAATCAGCAGATGGAAGGCTTTGACTGGGAAATCAATTGAGCTATTTGTTGGGGATATCTGTGATTTCGAATTCTTAGCTGAGTCCTTCAAGTCTTTTGAGCCTGATTCAGTTGTGCACTTCGGGGAACAGAGATCTGCGCCTTACTCGATGATAGACCGGTCCAGAGCCGTCTTTACACAGCACAACAATGTGATTGGGACTCTTAATGTTCTCTTTGCCATTAAAGAGTTCGGAGAAGAGTGTCATCTTGTAAAACTCGGGACGATGGGCGAGTATGGTACTCCAAATATCGACATTGAGGAAGGTTATATAACGATAACGCACAATGGTAGAACCGACACTTTGCCATACCCCAAGCAAGCGAGCTCCTTTTATCATCTTAGCAAAGTTCACGATTCGCACAACATTGCTTTTACTTGCAAGGCTTGGGGTATTAGAGCCACTGATCTCAACCAGGGAGTTGTGTATGGAGTGAAGACTGATGAGACAGAGATGCATGAGGAACTCCGTAACCGATTAGATTACGATGCTGTGTTTGGTACAGCACTTAACCGGTTCTGTGTGCAGGCTGCAGTTGGTCATCCACTTACTGTTTACGGTAAAGGTGGTCAGGTAAATGACTCTTTTAGTTGTTTTGAAATATAGTTTCTAATCGAAAAGGTGAGGTTTTAATGCAGTTTTTCTTTCTTCTCATTGCAGACAAGAGGCTACCTCGATATAAGGGACACGGTTCAATGTGTTGAGATAGCTATAGCTAACCCAGCAAAAGCTGGTGAGTTCCGGGTCTTCAACCAATTCACAGAACAGTTTTCAGTGAATGAACTGGCTTCCCTCGTCACTAAAGCGGGTTCAAAGCTGGGGCTGGACGTGAAGAAGATGACGGTGCCAAACCCGAGAGTGGAGGCGGAAGAACATTACTACAATGCAAAGCACACAAAGCTGATGGAACTTGGACTAGAGCCTCACTATCTATCAGAGTCACTTCTTGATTCGTTGCTCAACTTTGCAGTTCAATTTAAAGATCGTGTGGACACGAAACAAATCATGCCAAGTGTTTCTTGGAAGAAGATTGGCGTCAAGACCAAGTCCATGACAGGGTAAAGTGCATGGTGATCAAATATAGAACACCTAAGGGAGATGATTATTAGAGATTATTATGGGAGAGATGTGTTGTTTGTTAATCTTCAAACTTCATTTGTGCAAAAGACTTGTTAGCTTTAAGTGGTTTAGTCCATACATTGTGCAGGGTTTCAAATGTTAGATGGTAATTTCGATGAAATTTCTACAGAGTGTTTGAAAAAGGATACATAAAGTAAACCAAGAATCAAATGTGTTACGATCGATCATTGTAGAGAATCTAACGAGCTTTTCAGTAAATACTTATCGTACACGAATAAAACTGTAATTGTTTTTTTGTAAGATATGATTTTTAATGTAGCGTATGCTTTTAGATCAATCAACTGGTTTAAGATTAAAGTAAAGTTATATAGTTGTACGTATTACATTTCTTTTGGTGTATATTTAAATATAGGAGAGTGGGGTGTTGGGGGTGGGTCTTCTTCATCGTTGGCAATTATTATTT
Organism: Capsella rubella; assembly: GCF_000375325.1. Lineage (NCBI taxonomy): Eukaryota > Viridiplantae > Streptophyta > Magnoliopsida > Brassicales > Brassicaceae > Capsella > Capsella rubella. The sequence continues at coordinate 2,770,549 of NW_006238917.1, read as the reverse complement.
TCTAATGTGAGAAAATGTCTTTTCCAAATACGAAGGAAACTTGTGGGGTCAAATTCAAAGGAATCGAGTGGGTTTTTAATTTATTTTTTGTATAATTTATAATTTTTTAGCCCTAATTAATTATTCTCTCTTCAAAATTCATTATCTCACTTTTTGTATACTAATTATTTTTTCTTATGTAACAATAAAACGATCCGAGTGCAACATTATTAAGGGGATTTTACCCTTAAAATTTACTCGTTAGGGCAAGATACTTTTCTCTTTAAATCTTAGGGGTAAGATTTCTTTAATAATATTAGTCTTACATTTTATGTAGTCTTACATTTTATGTAGTCTTACATTTTATGTTTAAGAAACCCCATTTCTTTGTTTGACGAAAAACCTCATAGTTACCTTATTTTGTAACAATGATCACATAATTAAGAAGTCATCCATAGTAAACACTATTCAGTTGAAGTTTAACTGAAAACAAAACAGTAGCTAGTGTTTAAGTATTAAAAGCGTGGGAGCTTTTGTTTTGGTGAAGAGGCACTCAGTTTTTTTTCTTTCTTTTTTCTCTGTATTTTATTGCAAATATTTAAAGGGATATCATTAAAACATTTGATGGAGAGATTGTTGGTTATGATTGATGAGGTCATCTTCGCCATCAGTATTCATCAACTTGTCAATTAAATATATATGCACAAAAAAAAGCATAACCTTAATTTTGAAGACATGTCACATGATCTCACACATACATCTTAAATCCCACAACTACCATATTATTCTTGTATAGGTCGGCAATTCTTTTTCTTTTCTTTCTTTTTTCTAAAAAACTTTGGATGTATAAATTTATTTGCTTACACACTTTACAGCATGGTTTTGTAATTTGAAATTCTAAAGTTTATTTGTGAAAGTTATCCGTACCCTTAGTTAATGATAATTTCGGTTAAAAATAATAATTTTATGATAGGTATGTATATGGTCTTATCAGATTAAACCTTTTGTATGTGTACTTCCATATCTTCATCAGAATCTTCTTTTCACAGAACCCAAAACATTACAAATAAAATAACACAGACTATGTTCAGGCCTTATGTATGTGTGTACTTGTAGGACTTCTGTGGATGAGATCGGAAAGATAACAATGCATGCTCAAATTCTGCCTTTATAGCCGATATATAAGTTAGTCAGTCGTGTGTGCTTGTGGTCACAAGTGACTAGGCCACGTGTACTCGCATGGCTTTTGTGGTACAAAATGGTGCATTGCATCATATATATCATATATATGTTTGTTCGCAAGCATGTATGATTGATTGGTTACAGCTTTTTGTACTAATAAATAAAAGATGTGGGAGTTTGTTGGATAATAGAATAACTTAGTGTTTGTGTCTAGTGACTAGTGCGAACTGAAAAGGAATTGACGGTCTTCGTTAAAATGATTAGTTGTTGAACGCATGTATATATTATATGTACTTACGTAGATATGCTACGGACTGATTTGGTCTCCTGACGTGAAAGAGAGACTAGTGATTTATCATGTGTTGTTATATATTTGGAATCTTTGAGGAGATTGAATCAGAGTATTTGTAAACACACAAAAATGTGACCATATTATGTAGCCTAGTGGTAGATTAATATCTATCATTTAAGCATCGCACAGAAGACAGTTATTGGTGTAGCAACCAAACCATCCGAAGCCCTCTTGGTCGCCAGTGTAGTGTGAGATCAGCATCTATCATTTATTGGACAGAGGTCAATTTTGACCCTTGAAATGTGGAACTTGGACTTCTGACCTTATTTTCCCTAATCCTACTAAAAAAAAAAAATTGACCGGTATATAGCATTCTATTCCAGTTACCCAAAACTCCAAAAGAAGAAGAAGAAGAAAAAAAGAGAAGTTCTTTGGTCTTTTCTGAATCTTTGAAAAAGAAAAATCAATAATTGTGGGGAGGAAAATAAAAGAGAGATTGTTTTTGGAGATGCCACTTAAGCCTAGAGTCGCTATCAAAACCCCCCTCAATTATTGTAAGTGGGTCTAAAATTTTTCCCACTTATAATTAAACTTTTATTTCCCAAAAACCATATGAAATTTAATTCAAGGACTTGTATTATACAATTCCACAACGTACCTTTTCCTATAACACGACATGTTTGTTTTAAGGGAAAGATTAAGACATCAGACATGAAAACTTCATTGAGAGAACTTCAACAACTCGATGCATAATTTACAACTCTACCGACTACGTTCGTACGCACCTAGACGGGATCAATAGACACAGTCACGAAATTGTATGTCTTAGGGATAGTGACTTCCATGTTATTTTTCAGGGATGTTTGTTTGGCTTCATGCTTCTTCAACGTATATATATATGCCGACTTTTGCTATACTATATTTTTCTTTTTCTTTTTAAAGAGAGAATATTTCCTTGAATAGGAAATTAACGTGATGCCGAGAGCTCGGAGACCTTACAAATAATATTAGTAGAATCTTCTTCCCTCATTTCTCTAGCTACTTTATTTTATAGAACGAACAAAGATAGATGCAAAATTAACTTAACTTTGAAATCCATACAAACGTATTCATATTACCAACGTATGATTTACAAAGATGTCGTTATAAGTCTTTACCAAAGAAATGATAAATTACTCATAAGCCCCGATTAAAGTCACCACGCACTACTCATAAGAACTATCCAAATCCTATATATCATAATAAGAAGAAGAAAGAAAACAATATTACCAATTGCAGTATATATACAAGATTTTTGAACTGAAATGGTAGATCATTTTACACTTATGATTGGAATATCTCTCAGTCAAATAGTGTAAAAAAAGAACGAATAAATAAGTTTCAATCAGCAGATATATATACGCAACTAAATCATAGTTTAGTATAGTCCTAATCAGTCTAATTCACATAATTAATGAGGTTGATGGATTCATCATACTTTATCAAAAAGAGAGAGACACACAATTAATGAAGAAGCAAAATTATATAAAACTCACTACTTACACATCTTTACTTAATTATTCATAATTCATTTTTCTACATGGCTATTTAAATTTTGATCATCTGATATGATGATCATAATGATCAGAATTACGCTTTGATGACGAGCGATTGAAGAGAAACCCTAATTTTTTTTATTATTTTTTTTGATACTGCAAAAGCCTATATTTCAAATTAGGACAAGTAATAATTATAAGAAAAAGATGGAAAATTACAATCATACCCAAAGAGCACCAACTTGGACAAGCTTAGGAACAAGATGACCACTTAGGTGGAGGGCGACGAGGGACTCGAGACCTCCGATGCACTCACGGCCAATAAAAACCGACGGCGGAGGAACAACGACGGAGGCACCGCCGGAATATTCTTCTTGATCAAGAGCGGTGGGGAGAGAGGAGACCTCGTGGTCATCAAGCTCGATGACGGTGGGGATGACGCCGATGGTGGCCAAGAGTCTTTTCATGACGTGGCACATGCAACATGAAGATCTACTGAAGATGATGACAGGATGCTCGGATATGAGCCGTCGGATCTTGGCTTCCGTAGATTCCTCTTCGTCGATGGAGAGAGAGGTAGACGAGGATTGAGAAGGAGGAGTGAAGAGGTCTAAGCGAACGACGTCGTCGTTAGGGAAGCGTTCTAAGCCTAATTCTTGCATCATAGGCGCAAAAGCAAACTAGAGAGAAAGAGAGAAATGTAAAAGAGAGCTTTTTTCAAGAAGAAGAGGAGATTTTGTATTTGTATATATATAGAAAGAATCAAAAAGCAAAGGGAGTTTCTTTAAATACAAAAAAAAAAACAAAAAAAAAGAATCGTAGTAAAATTTAGGGGAATTTTTTTTAAATAAAAGAATAAGAAGAAGAAAAGAAGAAGAAGAAGAAGAGAATTATTGAAGAAAGGAAAAGAAAAGGACAAATAATGGGGGAGAAGGGAGTGGTGTTGTATGTGTTTGCTTACCTCACAAAGTACTGTCTCGTGTGATGTCTTCCTTTTGCTTTTTTCGTATTATTATTATTATTTTTCCCATCATACTACAATTTTTTTTTTTTTATGTATGAAAAATTTGTTCATACTGATGACTCTCATCAGTGAGTTAAATTGCATGGGAATTCCAAAACCGACGCGCTGGATTTTATTGCCGATGTTGACCTTTTCATGTAAAGGAAATGAGGAATGGAATGAAAATAATTTTCTAAAAAAGAGTAGAGAGAAATCACAATTTGGAGCAAATATGTAATAGTGTTAGGAGTTAGGACGACGTCTTACTCGCATCATGTCTGGAGAATATTTTTTCTTTCTTTCTTTTCTTTTTATCTAAGAAAACTAAATAATTTATAAGAATATTACCGTTGTATGTATTTGTACACTTATTTTTAATTACCTTACACAAAATTCAGTTAGTTTAAATACAAAATCAAAAACTAAAATTTTATAGTTTACGATATAATATAATATGTAACATATGTAACAAACAAAATATGTTTGACATATCTAATTATTCTAATACGTGTAAAAAATTAACAAAGCTAACCGGTTTTAACACATAATTTGTATACACTTATACCTACCTAGTAGGCTAGTTCTAAGCCAATGCAAAGAGGATGAGAGCACATGGTTTATATTTTTTTTTGTTATAAAGGTCTAGCTAGATCGTAGAAACACATATGTTCTAGTGTGATGTATAGTTTAATTAGCATATATGCATATAGAAACTGAGTCTACGTACTAAAATCACATTGCACATGGCAACAAATGTATACGCCTATAGAGATATAATATGGAACTGGTAAAAGTCGGTTAGAGGGTATTAAAATTTTTAAAAATCATTCATATTGAAAGCGCACATAAAACTTGTCAGCTGTTATAACATACGTACATTCGTAATGCGTTTTTAAATTTTGATCATCTATGGGGGGGAGTCACGATCGATCAGCGTTGTGGCGGACCAAGTTAATAGCTTTGTGATCCACGCCCTTGCCTAAGTGTAATGAACAAGTGTTGTAACTACTCAACCAGACGAAAATTAAGGATCACGTGCGTATAAGTTAAAGGCTAAGCTAATTACGCTTGCAAGAACGTTAATTAAAGCACATATCAATTATTATGTATTAGGGGGGTATCATCGATCCCACAACTTGTCATAGAAAACACGAAAAGAAATTGAAAAGGGGTTTATTAATTAAGAGATTTAAATCTGTATAATTAATTTGCCGTCGTACAAGATTGGTTGATTAAGTTTTATATTATGATAGCGATCAGTTTTTATTGAGTTGCAATTGTTTGTTTTGCTTTACATAAGAGCGTTGTTGTCAATTTTATATTTTTATATGTCATTTACCCAATGAGGTAAAGAAGAATAAAAATTTCTAAAGCGAAAACAAAATTTGATTGGCCACTCCTTTTATAATTTATACTTGTATCTGAGTGACAAAAACAAAAAAAAAAACTGTGATTCTTTTATTTATAAAAAGGATGTTTATTTTCTTGTTTGTGTGTTATTGCATATTCTTGTAGCTTAACACTTTTGCTATTATGACAAAGCATCATACATTTATGTTATCATATTATATATGATATTAAAAATATATAGATGAAAATAATTGAACCAATTAATCCCAAGGCTTCTTAGTTTGAGATTCTGTTGTTAACGATTCACATTACGAAGCTGCTTGTTGAGACTATGTAGTATGTTGTCTCCAAACAAAACTGCTAAGTCCACTTTCGTCTTTAAGTGGAATTACTCACCATTTGAGTTCAAATTGATAAATTCTCTTGAAAACACGACAAGAATTAATAATATTCACAAAGAGTTACGAATCCGTTTTATCATCCAAATTGAATAAACTCACAGAGAAAAAATCTCACAGAGTTGATTAGATTTATTTTTTTAAGGGTGGCAGATGTGTCTCCCATTCGACAATATAATTAAGTGTTCCCTCTTGTGAGCAATTTTATAAACTAATAACTAAATAAATAAAAGTAAAGTAGACGGTATTAGACAAAACTAAGTCTCGTATTTAACTTGTGGTTTTAATATATATTTTTCATTTTTATTTTAAAAAAAGCTCAAAAAACATCTGAAAAATTGGTACAAGTTACTTTTACTAAACAAATGTGAGTTTTTTTGGAACCTTTTGTCTTGCTTTAGTCACTTAAAATTTATAAAAAAAAATGTTGGCTGAAATATGAAAGTGCACCACACTCAACATGATCAAAGATCAAGTATACTTTTTAAGAAGAATTATAATATTTGATGATGTATAAATGAAAGTACACTATGCAATTTAAAAAAAGAGATGTGGAAATTTTTGTGAAAAAATAAGTTAGTACTCCAAAATAGAGAAAAGGGCAAAGGCATGAATGGTGTAGTGTGGAAATAGAAGAAATGGAGCCCAAATTGAAACGGACTTTAGAAGAAGAAGAAGAAGAGATGTGGTGTTAATTAGGAGTACCGTCGATGGTGTTGTCTTCAACTTCGTGTCTGCCACATGTGCTCACGTAAGCCCATCTTTTATTTTATAATTGTAGCGAGAAAAAGTATTAATAATTAACGAGTTTATTTAAATTTTCTTGAATTTTTTTCCTTCGGTGGATCCATTTTCTTTTGTTGTGATCTCTTCGATCGACTCTTTTTTATAATGTCCACCAGGATCATGACGTATTTCTTTTTTTCTTTTTATATTGGTCTCACCTAAAACATTATGTCCTAAGATTCTATATGTAAGATTCCATTTCCATCCATATATATTCCCATAGAAATAAAAATAAACGAATCTTTGTCAATGATTCGAAAAAAATGTTAGTGCGTTTCAGAAAGATTTGTATACTTAGCTGCATTTACACCTACCCACAGGGTTCTCCCCTAACTGACTAACTAAATATGCTAGTGTTAATCATAATAGAGGTTAATGTAATTACATATTATTTTTCTATACTTTTAGCAAGTTTAGGTGTCAGATTTGAACTATATATAGAAAAACTTGGGTAGAGGAGATTTCAATCCAGCCAGGATATATCATACGGACATGATACCTTAGTATATGAGATTTTTGGATCCGGATCCGTCCAAAAGTATGATGTATGTAGGGACTTTTCTTGTTAAAGTTAAAAATATATAATCAAAAGAAAGATATAAGGGACAAACTATTTCGCATCAGTTTGAAATGTAAATAAAATAACCATATATAGTGTAATAAGAGAAACAAGAAAAATTAATAAAAGTATAGGAAAGAAGAGAAGATGATCTAGAGTGCTACTAATAAAGTTGCATCAAAAAAGCAAAAAGGCTAATAAGGAATTAAAGTGCATCTAAAGAGAAGAGAGAGTGGTAGTAGGGAGCAAGGACACAAGTTTGGAAGTAGGGCGAGTCATTGGCACAAACTTGACGGTCGTTGAGAAGCAAAGTTTTAGTACGAGGATCATATTTGAGCAACCTTTCTCTGAAATCCCTATGATTTGTCTCATATGATTTCTTACCCTTAATCAACACCCTTCCGTCGCCGCAGATTTCAACTGGCATAAGGCGCTCCCCCCAATTATCCCTAATTGCAATAAGGCTTGTTATATCAATTGAATACATTTTTCCCCATGCGTCGTCTCCTCCTCTAACCATGCTCCACATCTCCAAAGAGCTACGTTGTTGTTCTACGATCCATACTTGATCCCTAAGGTTCACCAGATGAATCACGAAGGAGGGTTTTCTTGCACCGAAAGGATGGTGATGGACTGCACGGAATCTGCGTGTGTGAAGATCAAATGCTATGATCTTGGCCGTTTTTGAATACTTTGCATTCATTTCCCATAGATAAGCGGTGAACCAATAGATGGATCCGTCAACGCTCGCTGAAGGTTGCCCATTAAAGCAAGGTATAGGGACATGGCTAATGTATCTCCATTTCCTTTCCTTGAGCGAAAGAAGCTCGCATCCTGTGCATAGCGTACTCTCCCCAGGCGGTTCAAATAACCTAACAAGTTTGTAATCTCCGCTCACTCTGTCTCTCCCAAACCCCAACAAGCTAAAGCACGGATTAGGAAATTGAGCAAGATTACCTGCACGTAAGAAATATAAAAATACAAGTTACATTACGACAATAATATTCCATGCATGCAAGTACATTAATCTTAGCTATATTAAAAGAAGAAAATAGAACTCTTCTGAATCATATATTGTTAGATAATTAAATGTCAACTCCAACAGTTTTAATTCTTGTGAAAAAGAATAAAAATAAACCAAGGGATGAGTATATGTTACGTACGCGACTTGTGATAAAGAAGATGTACTCTGTCGAAGGGTAAAGTTACACGACTTTCAAATGTCAGTGGACGGTGACAGAGAGGTTGTTGTTCGGCTTGGATCGCGATAATTTGGGGAGTCGCCCGATTTATAAACAGAAACTTGTTACCTGGTCTCGGACAGCAGATGAAACCGTCGCACGAGAGAGAAGGAGCACCACCGTCGTTATTTTGAAGCAGCCGCACATAGGAAAATCCTGGATCACCGTCTGATGAACAGAAGTTACGGAACAATCCAGTTTCCCTGGAAATCTTACTAGCGAACTGGTCCCTGACCATGACATTAGCAAGGATCGTGAAACGGTGTTTGGATTTCTGATCAGCCAAGTGCCGTTCCATGAAACTTCGACATCTTATCAAACTTCTCCATTGTTTTGAAACCAGTTCTAATCGACGCAGAGGTTGCACTGGGAGTCTCAGCAAGATCTCGATTTCTACATCCAACGGTAGTTCCATGCCGCCTGCGACGTCCGACCTCATAGCTAAGTTACTCTCCCATTCCCATCTTTTCATTTATATAATACGAGGAAGAACCGTCAAAATATGTATTAGGGAAAGTGATTATTTTTGTTAAAAGGAAAGTAACATTGTCTCCATAACGTAGTTTACTGAAACAAAGGAAAGACGTCGATCAATAAGGGGAAAGTAAATAAATACGGTAGAACAGAGTAATACAGGGAATGTACATTATTTAATTTTTACTGAATTTTTCTATTATGGGCTCAAAATGTTTCCCTAATCACGGAAATTCTATATCCAACAGAGGAAAGTAACATTGGTTCTAAAATACTTCTACAGTACCAGTGTTATTGCTATTAAAAGACTTAATTAAGAAGTTGCAATTATTTTGTAATCGCTACTTAACTAAAGATAATTAACGTTTTGAAACTTTACTAAAAATAAAAAGATATCAAATTAACGATCAATTGAACCAAATGATCTGAAACGGGGAGGGCCACAAGTCGACTTTTTATGATCTAACAAGAGATTATATGAAGAGAAGTATTCGTTGAAATTCGAGAAATATACAAATTAAAGAAAGAAAAATGGAGGTCAGTGTCTCTCTCCTCTAAACCTCACCCTTTCTTGGAGTACAAGTTAAAATATGTCTTACGGACATGTTACCTTAGTATATGAGTTTTTTGGATCCGGATCCGTCCAAAAATATGATGTATGTAGGGACATATGCAGAAAAAAAAATATAATCAAAAGAAAGATATAAGAGACAAACTATTTCTCATCAGCTTGAAATGTAAATAAAATGACCATATATAGTGTAATAAGAGAAACAAGAAAATTTAATAAAAGTATAGGAAAGAAGAGAAGATGATCTAGAGTGTTACAAAAAAGGAAAAAAAGGCTAATTAGGAATTAAAGTGCATCTAAAGAGAAGAGAGAGTGGTAGTAGGGAGCAAGGACACGAGTTTGGAAGTAGGGCGGGTCATTGGCACAAACTTGACGGTCGCTGAGAAGCAAAGTTTTAGTACGAGGATCATATTTGAGCAACCTTTCTCTGAATCCCCTATGATTTGTCTCATTTAGTTTCTTACCTTTAATCAACACCTTTCCGTCGCCGCAGATTTCAATTGGCATAAGCCTCTCCCCCAAATCAGCCCTTGCAATAAGGCTTGTTCGATCAATTGAATACAATTTTTCCCATGCGTCTCCTCCTCCTCTATCCATGCTCCACATGTCCAAAGAGAAAGGTTGTTGTTCTACGATCCATACTTGATCCCTAAGGTTCACCAGATGAATTACGAAGGAGGGTTTTCTTGCACCGAAAGGATGGTGATGGACTGCACGGAATCTGTGTGTGTGAAGATCAAATGCTATAATCTTGGCCGTTTTCGAATACTTTGCATCCGTTTCCCATAGATAAGCCGTGAACCAATAGATGGATCCGTTAACGCTCGCTGAATCTTGCCCATTAAAGCAAGGTATAGGAATAAGGCTAATGTATCTCCATTTCCTTTCCTTGAGCGAAAGGAGCTCGCATCCTGTGCATAGCGTACTCTCCCCAGGCGGTTCGAATAACCTAACAAGTTTGTAATCTCCGCTCACTCTGTCTCTCCCAAATCCTAACAAGCTAAACCACGCACTACAAAAAAAACATTATATTGAGACAAAAATTATCGTCACAATGTGTAGAGTTTCGTAACAATATATATATTAAGACGAATATAAGACAAATTTAATCTGTTGCAATAAATTCGTCACCAAAAAAAATTAGTATCAAAACCGTCACAATATTACGACGTGATTATATAGTCTCTGTTTCGTCACATTTTGTTGCTAATCGTGATTGTTACAAAACAGTCATTAATTTCGACAAAAAAAATTGTCTTAAAATTGACATATTTAGTTACTATCATAAAGTGACAATTTTGTAACTACTTCTAACAAATTAGTAGTCACCGATCATCACAGTAAACTACTAAAGAATGGTCACTTATATGTCTTAATTAGTAACTAATAACATCATCTCAAAAATGTTTCTGTTTGCGACGTTTATAACATTACACAAACGTCACGAATTAAGACAGAACTATAGTATCACATCGTCATAAGTGATGACTACAAAAGACGTTACTGATATTCCAACTTCGTGATCTTGAATATTATTTATTTATTACAGTTTCGTTGTCTATTTATCATTATTCTCTACTAAACTGTTTTCTCTATCATAAATAAAATTAAAATATTAGACAAATAAAAGAAACTCCAAATAAAGAATTAAAAGTCAAAGAAACAAACTTACTTAATAAAGCAAACGTAGACATGTCTTTAAAACAAAAAAAAAGGAAAGAAAAGCAGAAGCAAATAAACTTAAGTTGTAGAAATAACAGAAGCGAACATAACAAATGTAAACTTATGTGGTACGAGCAAAGGACCTAAAACCCATGAAAGCTTGTGGAGAAGGTGAGTATCCTAAAGGCGAGTATCCTGAAGGTGGATTAGAAGCAGATGCTGAACTCATCCCATTCAGACCTACAAGAGATAGTGGAGATGTAGAAGCAACTGAATTTATCCCATTTTGACAAACAAGAGATTGGACCATTTGCTCCATAGTTTGAAGTCGTTGTTGAACAAGCTCATTCTCATTACGACTCTTTTGCAGTTCAGTTTCCAGCTCTTCTACTCGGAGACTTATTGTTTCCACTTCTCCGGTAGTTTGAGTGGGAACCGCAGCACCATCTACAGACATAGTAATCCGATTTTGAAGCAAACCAAGTCCAAATACACGGCCTTGTTTTGAAATTCCAGCAACCTACAAGTGCATGAGCAATGCCATATTTTTAAAACACAAAATGTACTTAATATAAAACCATTTGGACAATAAAAAGTCCCTCAAAGCTGCTAAAAAAACAGTGGAATTAAGTATTATTTTTACAACAAAAAAGTGTAAGATATTAAAAAATTAGCTGAATGTAGATTTCATTTTTCTCCTCTATGGTAAGGGGATTCATTGTCAAAATCTCTTGATTAGAAAGCTCCATGTCTGCCAAGCGTTCTTGAACTTGTTCATCATATTTTTCTGCAATTACTCTTGCTCTTTCGTCAACATATGTTCCATCCGCTTTTTGGTGTGTCTTTTTCATCACCGCAATGAAGGATGAATCTTCATTGTTTGCTTCCTATAAAAAATAAGCATAGTTAATAACATTTTCAAAATTTTAAATAAAATAGAAACACTGCCAAAAGCAAAGGTTACCAAAGTATCTTGCACTTTGGCATAAGAACGTGATCTAGATCTGTGACAGTGTGGACCTAAACCATCACGGCTAAATAGCCGAGCAGCACGTGCTTTCTGGCTTTTATCTTTTGCTTTTGGAGTCCTCCAATGACCTACCATTGTTCTCCAATGATCACCTAAAATCCATTCAGGTTGTTCACCTTTTGACTTTGCAAGGCTAAACATCCCTCTAAGGCGTGCACCAGCAAGTGCCTCAAAGTTTGCTTTCACTAGATGATCAATTGAACTATCCCACTCAAACCATGTCTAGAATACAAATTATAAATATTTATAAATTATAAAAATAAATTTTAAAAATATGATATAGATATACAATTAGATCAAACCTTAAAAGTTGAAAACCATGCATCTTTATAAAATGTTGGAACTTTTTTCCAGCTGTACCATGGTCCATTAAAACACCCTTCAATAATTTTTCTAATACGTGTTGATACTTCAGTGTTGTTTTTGAACCTGTTACAAGTGTACTTTAATTATTTACATTTATAGTTTATTAAATAAAATAATTTATGAAAAAAAAAACTCATTACCATTTAGCTCCATTCCTTCGAGATGGGTGGAGCACACGGACATTACGTTGAACATGTCCAAGTTCTTCTCTCTGTTCACTTGGTTCAGCATTTGGATCACGAGAAAGAGGTCTTTGAACACCAGCAGGCTGAGGATTTGTTACTCTCTCATACCGACGGCCGCCTATGATGACTGGTGGACGCATCTACGATTGGAAAGAAGTATAAGATGGGTCACGATTTATTCATGATTTAACCACAATATAAAAATATAAAATTATACAAACTGATCTTCCGTTCATCTAAGTTTGGACATTAAATTATTTTCAATAAATGGTATAGTATCTAGTCATAACTTTCAAAATAAACAAACAGTCAATAAGATAATATTGTGTCGTATATCAATAAAATAATATTGTGGCTTCTGTTTATCTAACTTTGCACATTAAACTATAAAGTAAGACTTCTATCAGACAGCAAATATTGACATGTACATCAATATTGAATGTTAGATTATCAACCTATTGAGTTAGAATCATAGAATCGTGTAAATTATGGACCTTCAAAATCAGTTCCGTTTCTGATTTAAAAAAGCAAAAAATATGCATACTCTAGAATTTAGATTGTAGTTATAAATATGTATGTTTATGAGATTTTGTACATGAATAAGAAATCAACCGATTGAAGCAAAATCAAAATCCCAAAAATTAACAATAGTATTCAAACCTTGGAATGATCGTAGTTGTGGAGTGGACAATGAAGAAAAACACTAAAAACCACACCGTTCTGGACAACGGCGAGATCAAAATGAGGAACTGGTGGGAGAGGAAGTAATGCCTCAACTTTTGCGGTGATCTATTTTTAGGGTAAAACGTGAGAGGAGGTTTGTTAGTTTTGACGCTTTATATACTTAAATAATTTCTAGGGTATTTGTGACGTTTTTGCAATCTCATTTAGTCACTACCAAAAATTTTTATGTTTTTTACCGGGTAATTTTACCGCAATTTACTAAATCTATATCTTCTCAAATAAATTCCAGCGTCCAACTATTTATTTACGTCACCTAAAAACTAAATTCCTATAATAGTGGCTTAGGGGGTGTTATTGGATTAAGGATTTTAAAAGAATTGGATGTATTATAAAATCAGGTGTTATTCAATCGTGTATTTTAAAAAATACTTTAAAATCAGGTGTTATTCAATTTCTATTAGATTTTGATGGATTTCATTTCAAGTGGATTTTAATGTACTTTTTTAACTAAAGCATGAGTAACTAAAATCCGAGAGTTTTGATAAGTATTTTGATGTATTCCATATAAAATAATAAATAAATGAAAAAGCATTTTTTCAGATCACGTTAACCATCTTCTCCACCATTATCATCACTTCCACTGAAACCTTCAACCACTTCTCCAAGGCTCAAACGAGAGAGTTAAGAGATCTCAAACCCCCCAACTCATTCTACTCAATTTCTTGAGAATCCATTGGCATCAAGTAGAACTATTATCCTCCCCAGCAAACCCACACCACCATCACATGAGATTTCACCGTTTGAATTAATTTTTGGGATTTATCCAGAGAATTATGGATGAAAAATCGTTTTTCTTCATGTGCAATTTGTGAAAATTTGCATTTCTCAGCAATTGAGTTTTTAAAAGCAAAATACTATTTTGAAAACAGATTCGACAAACTCAATAAAAAAAAAAAAATTTTGAAACAAAGATGATAAAGCAGTTAATATTTTTTTTTTTTGTTGATTTTGTTCATCTATATTGTTTTTCTTTTTAGGATATCCAAAGGAAAAAAAACAATACAATGAAATACAACGAAATCTTCCTAAAATATATTAAATCCATCGTAATCCATCAAAAAGTACTTCAAATACAAATACATTAAAAAACTACAAAATCCTTAATCCAATAACACCCCCTTAGTCATCATATAGAATTAACACCTACGTATCTTGACTGTTATTAAGAAAATATAGCTCTCGACTTTAATAAAAATCTTAGTGATTGATAATATAATCTAACTTTTGCTTGCAATATTTTAATCTAACAATAATCTAAAAGATTTTGGTCAACATATTATATAAACCTAAAGCTACTCCATCGTTAGTTTGTTAACTTTTCATCTTATAGATTCATTAAATATCTACGCAATCAAATTTTTTCATAGAACAAAAATCTGAAACCTAAAATGCAACAAAGTGAAAGCAAATCACAGGATGTTCATCCCATCAGCAAGACAAATCCTCACAAATTTGATCTAAACAAACCGTATTATGAGGAAGATGAGGTTCATCCCAATGAAGTAACGAAAGGAAAAGAAAAGAAGCATTTAACTTCAAGCACCACTCGTAGTTTCGATCTGATGAACACCCGGTATTACGACGATGGAGATGCTAAACATACAATAGAAGAAGTTAAACGGGAGATGCTGAGATTTATCTTCCCAAATATTTTAAGAAATGATTTCGTGAAGCTTTAAGAATTTTTTTTTAGTTATGCGTTTTTGGTTAGATTTACCAACTCATTCAAACACTAAATTGTTCTTACTCTGTTTTAGTCAATAATTTGTGTATACGATGTATACACATCAACAAGGCTTCTTAATTTCCTAATATTTTAACTAGAGTTGTCATTATTTAATATATTTTGTAATGCCTTTGAAAAAAGTTGCAGGTGATCAACCACTTCAAAGAATTTAATTTGTTTAATCGTTTGTTTGTACATTGTGGTGTTTGCCAAAAAGGAAAAACAAAAAGGGGACACAATAAAGTTTAAAATATCTAAAATTGGTGCTTGTGGAAAAACAACGTTGTTTTACCTTTAGCTTTGGAACGAAGACAAGTTTTAACTTTTTAGTTCCTACGTTCAAGAGAACTCAATATGCAGGAGGTGGAAGAGTGGTGTATCATAAAATATTAACGTCTTACACAGGACATCATGTTACTTTAGAAAGAACAGAAAGAGGTAAAATTTGGATCTTTCAGACGGATTAAGAAAAGGGTTCGGACCTAAAAAAAGAGGAGAGGCTTTACTGAACCAGAAACAGAAACCACAAAGTCTTAAGGAAGGAGCAATAATGTGCTCACAAAGTCTTAAGGAAGGAGCAACAATGTGCTCACAAAGTCCAGACGTACGAACACGACATAAAATAAATTAAAACCAAACTATAAAACTAGTCAGATTCTTCATCTGTTATATCGATATTTGAATCTCCATCTTCGTTGTCTGATCCGACTTCCGTGTCAACTTCCATATCATGAAGATGTTCTGCTTCACCATGAAGATGTGCCAGTGTCTCGACTTGTAACGAATCATCGGAAACAATTGGATCAGCTGTTTCACTTTGCATCGGAGTAAAATCTAAATTTTCAGTAAGCAATACTTTTCCTCTAAATTGTGACAACCATTTAGTATGTATACTGTCACAAACTCTAACTCACAGGTTAGTCATAAGTCCGTATCTAATTAACAACTACACACTAGTAACAAATTGACTTAATTTTACGATATAAATTATCGTCATATTTATGTTACAAATTGTTACAAAATTTAGTCATGATCTAATCAGTCATAATTTTGCGACAAATTACCTACAATTATGTGACAAAACAATATAGTCACAACTTCGTTACTAAATCGTCCCAAACTAGTGACAAATAATTTTCGTCTAAAATTACGTCATAGTAGCCCTAGTTTTTTGTAGTGACGGTATAGGAAACTGAAGACGATTAACTGCATATAAGAATTAAATAATACTCCATTACGACAATAATATTGCATGCAAGTACATTAATCTTAATTAATTAGCTATATTAAAGATGAAAATAGAACTCTTTCTGAATCATTGTAAGATAATTAAATGTCAACTCCAACAGTTTTAATTATTTTGAAAAGAAAAAAACGAAGGCATGCATATATATATATATATGTTACGTACACGAGTAGTGATAAATAAGATGCACTCTGTCGAAGGGTAAAGTTACATGACTTTCAAATGTCAGTGGACGGTGACAGAGAGGTTGTTCGGCTTGGATAATCTGGCGAGTCGCCCGATTTATAAACAGAAACTTGTTACCTGGTCTCGGACAGCAGATGAAACCGTCGCATGAGAGAGCAGGAGCAACACGGTCGTTATTTTGAAGCAGGCGCACATAGGAAAATCCTGGATCACCGTCTGATGAACAGAAGTTACGGAACAATCCAGCTTCCCTGGGAACCTTACTAGCGAACTGGTCCCTGACCATGACATTAGCAAGGATCGTGAAACGGTGTTTGGATTTCTGATGAGCCAAGTGCCGTTCCATGAAATCTCGACATCTTATCAAACTTCTCCATTGTTTTGAAACCAGTTCTAATCGACGCAGAGGTTGCACTGGGAGTCTCAGCAAGATCTCAATTTCTACATCAAACGGTAGTTCCATGCCGCCTGCGACGTCCGACCCCATAGCGAAGACAAGTTACTCTCCCATTCCCATCTTTTCATTTATATAATACGAGGAAGGTGCGTGAAAAATGTATTAGGGAAAGTGATTATTTTTGTTAAAAGGAAAGTAACATTGTCTTCATAACGTAGTTTAATGAAACAAAGGAAAGACGTCGACGAATAAGGGGAAAGTAAAAAAAAAAAAATATATACGATAATACAGGGAATGTACATTATTTAATTATTACTTAATTATTCTATTATAGGCTCAAAATGTTTCCCTCATCACGTAAAATTCTATACACAACAAAGGAAATCAATTTTGGTTCTAAATTTTTTGTACAAGTGTTATTGTTTTAAAAGAAATTAATTGTAGTTATTTTTTAATCGCCAATTGATTAAAATAAATTAACGTTTTGAAACTTTACAAACGATCAATTGAACCAAATGATCTAAACGGGCCACAAGTCGACTGTTTTATGATCTAACAAGAGAATATATCAAGAGAAGCAACAAAATGTTGCAAATTCGAGAAAAATACAAAAGAAAGAAAAATGGAGGTCGGTCAGTTTCTCTTCTCCTCTAACCTCACCCTTTCTCAGTTTCTTGGAGCGCAAGTTAAAAGGTGTGTTTTAAATTTCAACACTTAACAGCCCTAGGGCTTGGGATCCCCATGTATGCTAAGCGTGGAGACACTCTCACTTTAGGACTAGGCCTCGGAGATGGAATTGGTCCATAAGAATTAGCTGGCGAACTCCGAGGAGAGAGGCTAACTTGCTCAAGTGCTTGTGCTTGCAGCTCCATTGGGTAATCTCTAACACACCCAATTCTTGGACCATATCCACTTGTCCATTTGCAGGACAGTCTCTTTACAGGATCAAACACTGGTCTCGCTCTCTCTTCTTGCTCTGTAGGCATCTCAACTTCTTCTGAGTTCTCTTTTGGTCCTTCCTCTTCGTCCGCAGTGGATTTGAATGACGAATACTCCTCATTCACAGAGCATCTCTGTAAATCAAATTTAGTCTCATGAATACAACATTCTCTAAATACCTAGAGCTGATGAATGTTTGCTGTATATGATTCTTTTATTTCGTTACCTTAACATTCGTGAGATCAACATTGTGCTCCTCTAAGAAACTTATGAACTCCTTGAAGTTGTCTTCTGTTGGGAGATAGTGTCCACTGTATGGCCATATAGCCTGAGAAAAGAAAAGGTGAGTGAGACCTTTTAGTTTACATATAACATATTAAGAGATTCATTCCCGAGGGAGAAAGCAAGACAGATAATCTAAGTACCTCAAGGATCCCATCACGAGCGACCAATCTTCCTGCAGCTGTAGTGGCGCCTCCTGATAAGAAACTTGAATGCTGGAAACGGCCTTTTTTTTTAATCCCTACGTACAAGGTTCTAGTCGTGCTGAGTACAAAAATCGACTTGGATTCCTCTGTTGAATTGATCAGAGTCATGCTGTGTTTATACATTAGTCTCCCATCTTCCACTATCACTTCATATGCTTCTCTCTCCATCTGCAGATTTCAAAGAAAAAAACACAGACGTTGATGAGTAATCAACAAGGCAGAGCTAGCTAAGTAGTAGTTAATCGAGTCAAATCAGATTAAGAACAAAAACTCACAGGTCCTAGGTAACTGATGCACTGTTTTTGCAGAACACTTCTTGGGTGTTTCTCAAGATTTACATCTTTGCCGTCTCCTATATCCAACCTTTAGTTTCAAATCAGGGGAAACAGAGTTTAGAACAGATTCAAACAGAGGAAGATCTATTGATGGAATTTTGGATCTGAGTCCTTACCAGTAAAAGAATGGCTGTGAGCTCTTGCTCTCTGACCAGACCTCGTAATAGAAATGCAAGTTGTGGCCATAACGATGACGTGGGTCAATCTGTATATTCAAGAGGGGAACAGTTAGAATATGAATCTAACCAAATCATCAAAAAGGAGCTGATAACTTTTGATCTTGTGTTTTGCACCTAAACCCATATATTTGTTTATTCCACAAACCATAGCATATACTTGTCATTGATTAAAACTCATAAAGATTATAAGTCATGGGAACTTACAGCTTCTAGCCAGTGCTGAAGCGCTAATTTCTGAGCCTTTTCATCTTTTGATAAGCCTTTCCCAACCTAAAAACAGTGACAACCCACATTGGTTTTTTTTATAATATAAAGAGATATATAGATCTACTGAAAACTCCTTGACTTAAAAGTAAACATAGATAGATCATGATGTCAGACCTTAGCAGCTCTTGTTCTAGCTCGTGCCCATTTCGAAACAGCGGTCTCGCGTTTTTCTTCTTCAAAGAAAGACACAGAGCTCAAATCCAGAGCTGCACCATCCAAAGTCTTCCACCTACAACATTACAAACAATACCAGTTAAGAGTTAGTGTAAACATCCTTAAAAGACATCAAAAAGAGGAAGCTAATTAAGATCAACCAAGTAACTCACCAGAGCTCCTCAACAACGACTGCACAATCTGCTAGGTTCCTTCTTGTCCGGTAACTCTTATACACCTTTTGTAGGGTAGTTGCAGCTGCATCAAGCTCGGTGACCGGTCTAGGGGAGAAGAACACGAAAGGCTCAGGTGGAGTAACTGTCGGTTTCTTTATTTGGATTCTCTCACAGTTTCGTCCATTCAAAGTGTTAGGAGTTGACTTCTTTGTCTCCAAGGCCTCAAAATCTGAATCAGTCTTGGTCTCTTTAGGAACCTCCCAGCTGTTGAAACTCAACGACCGCTCCATAGTGATCTTAGGAGAATTCTGATGCGTAGAACCAATAGCGTTGAAACTGTTGGTTCTTGATGTCAAGCCTCCGTCTTTGAGTTTGAAGCTTAAGCACCCAACTTCAAGACCCATGGCCACACAAATATAATGAAAGGAAAAGGATAATTCCAAAAACTATAAATTTAATATTGAAATCCCCTGCACACACACACATCAATCCAGATCAGTATCAGACTTTTACCAACGACAACTCTCTAAAGACAAAATTAAACAATCGCATGAGTATAGCTCTATACCAACTAATTATTGGTGAAAAACAAAAATTTAGAGAAATAAATACCTTGTGGGCATCAAACACAATAAATGGCACCAAGAAAACAGAGAGGAGCTTGAAAGAATAAAGAATAAAAGAATGATTTATATATTCTTTGGAAAAAAATGAATCAAACGAGGGATATGAATGTATGTGATCAACATAGGTTGAAGTGGTCTTCTATATATATATATATATGTAAGAGTAGTGTGAGGAGGAGTCGAAGACTATAAAGAAGAGAGTATAATAAGAAGTCTTCGTTTTTACAAATCGTTGAATATGGAAAAAAATATTACTGAATATTCAAAGTTGGCGTGTATGAAAAAATGTTGAATATTAAAGAAAAGAGACAAAAACAGTGAGAGGAGGCTAGCTAGAAAACAGAGTACGTGGGGGTGGGGAGCCCCATAAGAGATGGAGGCTGACGAAGGTAAAGTTCAGGGAAGTTATTGAGATTAGGACAATACACATACAACACTTATACGAAAAAGTTTTACATTTTGATAACTTTTGTGTGAAAAAATCTTCGGTAGTATGTAGACATATATAGATGTGAAGGTTGCAATAAGGTTTTTAACATCTGTGTGAAAACAAGCCTCTGTTAAATCTTTACACACAAATACACTACTACTAAGTACACAAAGTCTATATCAAAAAGAAGAAGATTTAGAATGAATTGAACTAGGGTTTAATTAAATTACATTTATGGCGCGCATGCAATACTTCATCCAAAAGTCAAGCGGCTCAAAGAAAGAAGTCAAGGTTGTCAATATGCGAATCGTCCAATATCATTATTCTATAATAAACATGTCTATTCTATCTTAGAAATGTTGAAATCAATTCAGTGTGTCCTTTCTTTTGTCAAAAACCTGTCTATCATAAATAATGTTTATAAATACATAAATTTTTTTATCAGACGCAGAGTTTATGAGACTATAATTTAACATCGAGTTTTTATACAATCGAGTTTTTATATATCTTTAAAAATTTCAATCTATAATTCAACATCGTATATTTAAATAGACAATTCAGGTCATACAAGATAGTAAGAGATTTATTTTGTTAAAAACGTGATAAGGATTTACTTTTGGGTTTTATTTACATGGATATGTTGTACGTCCAAAATTTATAAAACTAATGGAAAAAATAAGTTTTGATAATTATATTATTATAACTAATTTGTCTACGGTCTACTGGTTAATTATAACATAAATTGGATTTTAGGGCTCGTTAACGATGGGCATAGAATTTGTTAGTTTGCTAGTATTAAACCTGTCATTTAATAAATACTTTTGTGTGTGTGTGTGTGTGTACGTATCACACCATGCACACGGACTGTTTATTCTATGTCAAGTTCATAACCAACGATATATGTTAATGTTATCGATGTACTATAATTGCCAATTGGTATACATACGCATTTAATTTAATTTAAAGATTGGTCTAATAAAAATCTGTCGTGAGTTTTGTTGACGCGGGCGGGTCATGCACGTTTGTCTGGAGTGCATGTAGTTGTATTGTATTTGTTTTAGTTTGTTGTTACTATTGACTTTCCTCGAAACTATCTTTTATTACTTTTGAAAAATTGGAGACTTTTAAAGAAATTTATTAAATTCCAAACATTAGAGTACCACTCAACTCTATCTAAGCTCGAAGACTTTCTCTTATTTCTTGATCTTCCACGTAGTGATAGAGATGCGTGGCGGATGTTTCTACGAAATTCTTCTTACGGTTCTGTTCTACCAAACCTACAAAATTTTGATCCTTTCGAGTTTCGACCGAACGGATAAAAAAAGAAGACTATGGGAGGTTTAATGGGCTTCAATTTGATGTTGAAAATGGGCCTTATTGGTTAGGCTTGCGTATATATTATGTTATGTTCTCAAAGTCCAAAAGGGAGCAGCGTCTCTCGCCGAAGCCCATCTACAAAACGGGAAATCATAAAGGCGTCTCGGGCAGAAGAAGAAGAGCGTGAACGGAGGAGGAGATGTCGACGGTGTACGTGCTAGAGCCACCGACGAAGGGAAAGGTCATTGTGAATACAACTCATGGCCCAATCGACGTCGAGCTATGGCCTAAGGAAGCACCTAAATCCGTACGGAACTTCGTTCAACTATGCCTCGAGGGTTACTTCGACAACACCATCTTCCACCGTGTTATTCCCGGTTTTCTCGTTCAAGGCGGCGATCCCACCGGCTCCGGCACCGGTAATTTTTACTCCCTCTTATTATTTTTAGGGTTTAAGACCTCTATTTTTTTTTTTTTATCAATTCTCTTCTGCTTGCTCGCTGGATTAGGTCAATTGATGATTTGAGTTATGTGTAACAGGTGGAGATAGTATATATGGAGGTGTCTTTGCCGATGAGTTTCATTCAAGACTGAGATTTAACCACCGAGGGATTGTAGCCATGGCTAATGCGAGCTCACCTAACTCTAATGGAAGTCAGTTCTTTTTTACTTTGGATAAGTGTGATTGGCTTGACAAGAAGCATACTATCTTTGGCAAGGTAAACAATTTGCTTCTTCTGATTTTTCCAATTATTATTTTCTACTTCTAGATCATGTTTAGCTGCAACTTGTTTCTAATTCTTTTTAGGTGACGGGCGATTCAATCTACAATCTGTTAAGGCTAGGAGAGGTTGACACCAGTAAGGATGATCGTCCCTTGGATCCTGCCCCGAAAATATTATCTGTTGAGGTAAGAATTGTGAATGCTGAATCTATTATGCCGTTCCATCAACAATGTTGATGTCCTCTTTTTAATGATGTTCTCTGATTGATACTCATTTTTTGGTGTGTCAGTCTTGTGATACTTGGTTTTTCTGAAAATCCTATATTTTCCTTTTGATAGGTTTTGTGGAACCCGTTCGAAGATATTGTTCCTAGAGTGTTAGCAAAGACATCACAAGAATCTGTTGCCAAAGTCAAGGAACCCCCAAAAAAGCCCGTGAAGTAAGATACTGTTCACAGTCAGCCGAGAATTTTAGCTATAATTTTGCTTTGGCTGTTCTTTTGAGACTCTTTTCGGTTATCTTTGTGATGATTAGGAAGTTGAATTTACTTTCATTTGGAGAAGAAGCTGAGGAAGAAGAGAAGGAACTGGCTGTTGTAAAGCAAAAGATTAAGAGCAGTCATGACGTGTTGAATGATCCTCGACTTTTGAAGGCAGAATCTACAGATAGAGAACGGGTAATTATACAATTTTTCTTGTTTTGTGGCTTTTATTTTTCCTATCTTTAAATTCCCTTTATTGTGTGTGAAAGTGTAGGCTAAGCTCAATATAAAAACTAAGGCGACTTATTTTATCTTCCAGATTGTGGAAAACTAGTGGACATTCCTCATGGTTGCTATATGTAATGATGCATACAGCTCTTTATCTTTGTTGCTATCTAGTCTGCCTAGCAGTCTATCATGGGCATTAGACTGAAAACTAAAGGGTTTTTATTTTCATGGTTGTCAGTTTTTGTTTACAGAAACAATTTTGACTTGCTGATGCCTTTTTTAAATTTCAGAATGCATCTGAGTCGAAGGAGGTATTGTCTGTACGAGAAGCTCTGAGTACTAAGAAAGAAGCAGCTCAAAAAGATAAAAGTTTCTCTGTATCTGATTCAGTTGGACATAGTGATGATGACGATGATGATGAAGATGAGACTAAATTTGATGCGAAGATGAGAAATCAAGTGCTCAGCAGGAGGAAGGAGATGGAAGATACGCCTGCAGTACCAACTCAGAAAAAAAGTAATTACTTTTTACATTTCTCTATATTCTGATTTTCTGAAATATTAATTTTGTGGCACTTCTTGATTTGCATAATCAAATTTTCAGTCATATCAAGCAATCATGTCTATGCGTAGGGGTTTTATCTTGTTATCAACACCGATTTGATGCTTTTGGGTTTGGTACCAAGTACTGCCAGAAAATAGTATACAGCTTTCTCTGTTCCATTCTCCAGTTATTTCTGTAGGTTCTAATTATAATATACTTGTGATTGTTTTCTTAACAGAGAGCTCTAGTCTGAAAAGCCGTGAAGAATCGAAGCAAAGGTAATGACACCCACAGTAATACGCTATCGTCTCTGTATCATTTGTCTTCCAGGTTTTATAACCTTTCAGACGAATCTGCTTTGCATTTTTTGAACGAATGCCTGAATATGTTTTGCTTTTATTCATGATGGTGTAACCAGTGATGTAAATCATTGACTAATTAGTTATGCTATTCACAGGTCTGATGCCGTAAGTAGTGAAGACGAGAAACCGAGGATGGAAAAGTTATCCTTGAAAAAAAAAGGAATAGGCTCAGAAGCCAAAGCCGAACATATGGAGAAAGGAGACACTGATTTACAGCTTTACAACGCTTCTGAACGCGCCCGGCAGTTGCATAAGTTGAAAAAGCGCCGACTGCAAGGAAATGAGGATGCTGTAAGTTGTTTACCAGAGTTGTGGCTTACTTTTGAATTTATTATCTCTGATTGATTCGTTATTCCCTTTTGTTCATTTGCCAAACCTTGTCCTTGCTTCATTGTGGTATACTTATTGCCTAAAGGTTAATTCTAATATTGTCAGAGTAATAGTATTAGACGACAATTTCTTAAATTCTGGGTCTAGGATTTACTCATCTAATTTTAATTCTGTCAGTTGTCTCTTTTAATTGATCATCGTTTTGCTCCTTTGCTTTCTTCAGGTGTTAGCCAAACTCGAGAAGTTTAAGCAGTCCATTTCTGCAAAACCATTCACCTCTAGTAGTAAACCAGTAGCATTGGCCTCAAGTAGTGAACCAGTAGACAATAAAGAAGAAGATCTGTCTGATTGGAAGAAAGTAAAGCTCAAGTTTGCTCCTGGCAAGGTAAATCTTTAAGGCTCCATCTTTTTCAGAGTGAAGATCTAATGGATATAGTGCTACGTTGTTCTATTTCTTTAGTTAACATTAAAATAGAAAAATCCAGTAGTTCGTGGGATAGAACATGCTAGTCACAAATAAGTTCATTTCCTGTGGAAGAGCCTGAAAATGTGAAACTATTCTGCAGGATAAAATGTCACGCAGGGATGATCCAGATGCGTATGTAGTGGTCGACCCTCTTCTTGAAAAAGGAAAAGAAAAGTTCAACAGAATGCAAGCCAAACAAAAACGAAGGGAGCGAGAATGGTCAGGAAAATCTCTTGACTGAGTTTGGGAATCTTAAGCATTCGATTTTTTTGCTTATGTTGTTTTCTTGATTCTGAAGATCCCCGTTCACTGTGATTCTGTGAAATTCCCTCCTGTTTACACTTAGATACAGAAAGAGACATGAGCTTCTAAAACAAGAGGGTCACTAGCTCCCATGATACAGAACTATGTTAATATACTTGTTACTTGTAGGAAACTTAGATATGTTTTTCGCACTTTTGACTAACGTTTATATTGGACACTTCTTCAGTCGATCGAAATCGTTACAAGTTGGATGGCTACTGTGGTTTTGGTTCAGATTCAGTTTCAAGCAAAAAAACTTGACCTTAGTTTTTTTTTCTTATCAAGACCTTTGCAGAAGTTAAAATTCCAAAAAGTATGGGTAAAAAATCAAGCAACTCCGAATAAAGTATTTTTTGTGTCTAATTTAAAATTGTAGATTGAACCATTTGGGTTTATTCGAACTTTAAAGACAAAAGAGCACAATAGTTGAAAAGGAACTTTACTTTATTCCACTGAAAAGCTACAAATAAAAAAAAAGCTCCAATTAAAACCGACGGTAAAAAGACAAAGGCAGTAGGAAAACAATGTCATGAGATTGGTACTGTTGCTTCCTTCCTTCCTACTGAGGATTGGGAGGACGGCTATTGGCAGCAGAGACGCGTGAGCCCCATTCAAGGAGCTCTTTGCTCGTATCATCCTTATGAAGAATCACTTCAATGAAGCAGAGACAATCTTTCTTCTCCGTGGTCGCTGTCTTTATCGCCTCAACTAATTCCTCTTCGTGTCTTACCTGTCAAAACACACACATTCATATGTTAGTTAGTTTCGAACCAAGATTTGGTTTAGTTTCTCATTTCATCACTCATGAACCGTTTTATTTACCTTTGAAGTCCAGCAGTTGCCTTCACCGTTATGAATGGCGTCAACGAGACCAGTGTAGTTCCAGTTCTTAATCACATTATAAGGACCGTCATGAATCTCCACTTCGATGGTGTAGCCACCGTTGTTAATCAAGAAGATGATCGTCTTCTGACCATTTCGCAGCATTGTTGATATGTCCTGAGCCGTCACTTGGAAACTCCCGTCTCCGATGAATGCCAACACTCGCTTCTCTGGGACTGCCTGTGCGTATCCCAGGGTCGCACCAACAGACCACCCGATCGATCCATACTGCATCTGAAACTCGTACCTACAATTTTAGAAAAGAATAGTTAGATCTTGTGCTTATATCCCTATTTTTTAATACGTAAGAAGATTTGAGTCTTTCTCTGAGATACGTACCCACATCCTTTTGGCAGCTTTAGTTTCTGGCAATTAAACCAAGAATCACCGGTTTCAGCAATCACAGCAGTTTCACTAGAGAGCATCTTCTGAATGTGTTGGAACATTGTATTGACTCTCAATGGCTCTCTTGGTTTGCATTTCAATGGCTTACCTTCAGGGACAAAGATCCTATGGTAATTCTCATAAGCCGTCTCGTTACGCTTCACCCTCTTAGCCAATTCCCTGAAGAAATCGCTCATCAGAACGCAGCCAAAGGTAGGACCATTAGCCACAGTGACTCGATCAGGATGCACAACGATGGCTTTTTCTTTCTTGAGGAGAAGCGAGTAACCCACGGAGCTGTAGTCATTGAAGATTGGACCTGCAAAAATGTAAGCATCCGCAGATTCCACAATCTCAGAGCAGAAAGGAGTGCTCACAGCTCCCCAATAAGTGCCAATGAAATGCGGATGGTGCTCAGGTACAAAGCCTTTAGCAGAAGGCATCACCGCCATAGCATAGCCTGAAGCATCAGCTAGCTCCACAAAGGCATCACAAGCTTTAGCCACACGCAACTTAGGACCACCAACCATAACTGGCTTCACAGCCTTGCTCAAAAACTCCAATGTTGCTTCTACCGCAGCCTCTAGACCCATGCTGTTACTCAATCTTATATAAAAAGAAAAGCATTTGTGAGTTTTGATACTCGGAGAAACAGAGGAATTTGATCAGAGTAATAATAATTACCTAGGAGCTAGCGAAAAAGGGATTGGATCACGGGCAAATGTATGATGAGGAATCGCAGCTAAGTTACAGCTCACGCTAATATACACAGGCTTGCTCTCTTTCAAAGCTGTTGATATCGCTTTATCAATCTGTTCATGAGCATCCTCCAAATTATTCACCACCGCCTGATGACAAACAAACAATAAAATCACAATCCGAATTCTGGATAGAAAAACAAAAATTCAATGATCTGATCTGATTTTTTTGAGTAACCTGATAACAAGTGACGGTTTGAAAGCACCTAAGCTCTTGGCTAAAATCAGGTAATCCGATGGTGTGATGAAGAATCCGGTTAGTACCATAATCGTTGGAGTTAGGACCTCCGACGATACAGATAAGCGGAAGATTCTCGCTGTACGCACCAGCGATCGCGTTCAAAACGCTGAGTCCACCAACGGTAAAGGTCACAACGCAAGCGCCGACTCCACGAGATCTAGCGTAGCCGTCGGCAGCGTAACCGGCGTTTAGCTCGTTACAGCAACCGATCAGGTTCAGCTCCGGCTCAGCCATGAGGTGATCGAGCAAAGTGAGGTTGAAATCGCCGGGAACAGAGAAGACATCGGTCACGCCGGCTTGGACAAGACGGCGAGCCAAGTGACGACCGAGAGTGGCGTCGCATGAGCTGACGGAGATGGCGGAGGGAGGAACAGAGTCGTGGATTGTAGCGACGGCGCCGTTCGGTGGACTACCGACGTCGCCAGTCGTCGGTTTACACTCATCGATGGATCCGATTTTGGTATCCATAGAAACAGAGAGAATGATTTGAGTTCTGAATGGGATTTGGGGAGAGATTAAAGAAAAAACTGTGAAGTGGTGAGTGAGTGAGAGAGTCTTTCTTATTTTATGGGATGAGTAAACAAAATGGGAATGGGCAGAGCTTTTTATATACATATAGTGAGACTAGGAGAAATACATGGGTGGTTTTTTTGACTAGTGGTTTGTTGTTTCTGTTTTCTTGTGGCAAAAGCAAAAATAAGTATCTGATTTGATTTTGACCCAAAAAAATAATTATGCATTAATTGTTTTGTATTACTCTGTAAAATGAAAAAAAAATCTTAATATTCCAAAATTAGACATCAATACTTCTTAATCACGGTATTTTTCTTGTAAAAAAACAAATTATACGTGTGAACAAAGTTACAACTGTTAATATCTCCGAGATTTCCAAAATTTAGATATTTGATTTTCCAAGTTTAGTGTCTTAACTTGAGTCTAGTTTTTAGCAGTCGCAATAATTTGTATACTCAGTTTTGGTTAATAAAGAAGTAAAATTGTAACTTTTTTTTCTTCTTCTAATTAAACAAAACATACAACGTGTCAAAGGCGTCAACGAGAGAAGAGACGTGATGCCATTTGAATTTGGTCAGCCAATTTTTTATTTTTTTATAAAACGCATTCGGACCATTGTCGTCGTTGAGTGCCACGAGGATTTGCTTCTTATAGTATCATACTATCATCATATATAATATTTAGTTGATTAAGAAATATCTGCAAAAAAAAAAAAAAAAAAAAAAAAATCTCCAATTTTTTTATTCACTTAATCGCGTTAGTTGTACTAAATTACTAATAATCATACAAAAGATAAAACGTAGATCTATGATGGACCAGTATTCAAATCCTTGTGTAACTTTCATCTTTTGTGATGTAACGATAAAATACGATCGTTAAGTTCACACAACATAATATTGTTCCAAGGGATATACATAGCTAATATTTTTAGTTTTTTATTTTTATTTTGTTTAATTAATATTGATATTTCCTAAACAGCTAGCAAATGCATATCAATGATTTGACATAATGCAACCTAACATAGTTAAATGAAGGAACAATTTTAAAAATGCCCCTTCTATATGCCTATATGTATTTGACTATGATCACTTTTATATGAAAAACAATTTCAAGTCACCAAATAATTCAAAAATATTCCTTTTCCTTTTGTTTTTTTTAGCAACAAACAAGTTATTCCTATTCCAGTTTTGAGGATTAAGGTTAAAAATATTACTTAACCCAAGCTTGTAAATTACTATTATCTTTTAAATGAAATCATATACTTACATTACTTTTAAGAGAAAAAAAATATTTAAAGTAAAATAAGCCGACCTAATATACAATCATGAAAAAAGGGCCACCGTCATTCTAAACCATCGCATTGTTTGTTTTACAAACCAACGGAGTCGCCGGTAATATTCTTTTCCAACTTTGGTTTCTTCTCGCAACTACTAATTTATTTATTTGATTACTTTTTTTTTCTACTTTTTTTTTTTTAAGTGACAACCGTGAAATTAATTATTATATATCCCAAAACCACTACGACCGTGGTTTTAAAGAACGTCAAGACATTATTGAACGCTTTTACTAAAGTTACGGTTTCTATTGGTTAATTGTTTTTATTTTTATTTTTACCCGTTCTGTTGAGTGTTTTTTCAACAGTTGTACATAACAAGACAAATAATGAAAATGATAAATGAAATATTCTTATAAAAGCTTGAAACTGTAATGCAACGCATGCTGAACAGTATTGTGAGGTGAGAACTTGTGTGTTGTGAGTCTTGTGACTGTGATCGAAGTAAGAACACAAAACGAAATAATGTATTAGACTCTCTCATCAATTTATCATCAGAGCTTCAATTCAAATCATATAGTTTAAAAAGTTTATTTTTGGTATTAGTCCTGTTTGTTTGGTATCATTAAGAGATTTTACAAATACAATTTGCTTTTTTTTCCCTATATACTTGGGTAGCAATCAAGTTGATCTTTAATATGCACGGACTTTCATGCCTCTCCTAGTATTTCGTATATGGCCCTAATGGTGACTCGTAACGTTAACGTATCCAATTCGACGACGACTAGATTTCTCTTTGCACGGAATATATATGTTTCAATGTTACTACAAGTACAGAATTGAACACGTACGTTAAGAGAATCAATATATATACTAAAGTCTAAAGTAGTAGCTTAGCTTGCAACACAATAAAGTGCGTCAATGTTAATTTATTGTTCTGTTTCAAAAGCCCTAGCGACTACCGTTCAGGCTATTTGGACATTGGGCCATTTTGGCCCTAGTGAAATTGCTAAGGCTTGATAATTTTTCAATGGCACAAGTTTTGCAAAGGCATCATGATGAGTTTTATTGCTGACTTCTCAGTTTCCAAAAGTTTTGAAAATAGTATGGGATAAAAAACGTTTTCCGAACAATATGATTAACATAGACGTAACCACAACAAAACTACGTATAATTCTCATATGCCCTAACTATCTCAGGGGGATTGAAATGTACTTAGTATTCTCCCATTTGATATGAAAACAAATTGTAGTTAGTATGTGATAGAAAAGGATGGCATGGCATGGCATGCCTTGCTATTAAAAGTGATGTTTCATATATACTTCACGGCTGGTGTCGACAATGGCTCTTTCCTAATAAACTACTGATATAGGAAAGCTATCGAGCTGGCATTTCCCTCGGTTGTCACGGAAAAGACAACAACAAGAAAACACCAAAGCAGTTTGTTTTTCCTTCTTCTTTTGTGCTCGAGCTCCTTTTGTATTGTTCTCAAAGTGGTCTTTTCGTTTTTGATATTTCTTGTCACCAAATAAAAAAATAAAAAAGAAAAAAAGAAAGTATCTCTACATATAATTAGATATTTATGCAATGATGCGAAAAGTGAGTTAAGAAGGAGATTAAAAGTCAGTCTTGCGGTGAAGTTGTTATCACAAAAGTACTGTTGGTACGCTGCAAGCTCCAAAAAACTTGTCCATCCTCCTCGCCCAATGAATGTTGGATTTAGTAGTTTATGGGTTTGGCCTTTGTGGTTAGTCCTTAATGAACGATTGTAAATCCACATATATTATGGAAAAAAAAATCCACATATTATGAAACGTGCCGCCTATTTTTAAGTTGAGTGTTTGCATTCGAGTTATGCAACCCTAATATATACATGGTCAACTCTCTGGTTCCTCTCTCTAATTATCTTTAGATGTTTCATGGTTGTTTGTTTTGTTTATTATTTGCTTTTACAAAGAATGAAGCAAAGAGACAGAGTTAAATCCTGCAAATAATAACGTTAGTTGTGTGTATAAGTGTGTGTACGTTACATACATATGATGATGATATGAATTATGCAGTTGGCATGTGTAAACAATTCAATTCCACAACAAAAGTACAAACAAAAAGCCCACTTGCCTTTAAAAAAAAAATAATCTGCTCCTTCTTTTGATCGACCCCTCGATATTTTTTTTTCATGAACTAAATTCCAAAAACAAAACAAACATTTGCGTTTTAACAAATACTACAAATTTGCCGAAAAAACCACAACCATTGACGTGACGCCACGTGTGAATCGCAGAAACTGGACAAAACACTTTTTTTTTTTTTTTAACTTTGGTTTTGATGTTTGTGAATTGCGTTGTCTCTAATTATGATTACAACGCAGCATTCTGACGGTTTTGCTCCCTCTTACAGCTAGACCACCCACCCCACCAGGCACCACCACCATGCACCTTTCTTCTCTCTCAATACATAGCTTAAAAGGTATCTTGTAGGGATGATCCCTCTCAAATCTCAATTCATTCATTCATATACCCAAAAGAAGAAAAACATAAGAGCAAAAAACGTCTCTACCTAATTTATACTCGTAATAAATGACTTGAAGAAATGCAATACTAGCTATGTAGCTTTTGAAAAGTCCATGTATGATTTGGTCAAAACCGATTCCGGTTGAAACTTTTAACGTCTTATATGATATGATTTATTCAGTGCATATACTGAGAGTATTAACACAACAAAGGTCCTGAACTTTTTATCCACACCATCTTGTTACTTTGATCATAATACACTAATACTCCTTTCAGATCCTACATTTTATGTACATCATTTTTTTCGGTATTTTATACATTTTAGTTTGCGTGTGTATTAGTTTTTTTTTGGTATTTTTATACTAGATAATTAGCTGTAAATATGTATAAAGTACATTATGTGAATAGTAGAACATCTTGATACTATAATAGAGAAATCGAAGATCAGATTAAAAAGGACAATTTTTTTTTTTCTGTCCAATTAATAAAACCTTTTTTCTTAATTAAAAAATCATAGTTATTAAAAATAAATAAAAGAAAAATGTACCCAACGAATCCTATGCGCGTGTGACAAGCACGATCCAATCACGAAACTAAAATCTTCAGCTTCGTTGTATTATTTAAATTGTTTTAATTTAATAAGACGAAGCCTCGTATTCCCAATTATACCCCTTTGACAGCGACACACACTCTCAGATATCTGAATATTAGAACCACGCGCACTCGTAAGCGCGTGAGTATTTTTTTCTTTCTTTCTCTCATTCACACTCCCTGACAATAATCGTTACAAGAACTTTATCTGCTTATCAAATAAAGCAAAACAAATATATTGAAAAGAAAAACATTATCATGTATCTTTTTTTTTTTTTGCCTACAAAACATTATTATGTATCTATATTAACAATTTTTCTGAATATTTCCCCCATTCTACACATTACAGAGTGCCATTTCAACCACAACTCGACACGTGTCCTTTGGAGGTTCGTCGCCTGAGGGTGATCAAGTAATTTCGTATTGTCTCCTTCATCATCTTCTCTTTAAGCAAATTCCAGAGAGAGAGAGAGAGAGAGAGAGTGAGAAAGAGAAAGAGAAAGAGAGAGAGAGAGAGAGAGAGAGAGAGAGAGAGGTGCTTTTTCCATAGTCGTTCTCGTCGAGAGACCTATTTGTATATAAAAAAAAAGGACGTGAGAAGAAGAAGAAGAAGAAGACTGTGGAGAGAGATGGAGGATATACAGGAGGAAGAGAGCGGTACGGACGAGGAGGTTCTGGGATCGAGCTTGACCATGGAGAAAGTGGCGGCAGCCAAGCAGTACATCGAGAATCACTACAGAGCTCATAACAAGAACATTCAGGAGAGGAAAGAGAGGTACCAATCTTCTCTCTCTCTCTCTCTCTTTCCCCCTAATTGCAGTTTCTCTCTTTCACTAGGAGAGATTTGAGATTTGGAATTTGTTTTTCTTTTGCTTTGATTTCTCTAGACACTCTTCAGGGTAAAATTAGCTGTTTGAGCTGCGAATCGTTTAGTGTTTTCCTTTGATGATACGCCTTTCGCTAGTTTAACAGTAACTACGAATGTTTTATTCATTTGTGGCTGCGGAAGAGAACTCCTCTTGCTCAGTTCTGTTACGTCTTTGCTGTGTGAGCCTACCTAATATCTATATCTATCATTAAGTCACGAATTGAGGTGGTTTGTATTCTCTACTATGATTGATTAGAGTCAAAAGGAAACTTTAGGAGATCCGATGTTTACCATCTTTATACATTGGTGTAATGATGTTCCTCCTCGTTATCATTCTTGTTGAGTATTATTAGGCTTCTTTAATGGTTTTTCCTTTTCCATGGCATTCCCTGACGAAGCAGGGCATAAGAATGATTACACTTTTACTAGTGTTCAACTCCCACTTTTATAGCTGCTGACTTCTTTCGTCTGAGGATAATTCTATTTTGTTGTTTTTTTTATCAAGATGCTTTGATATGTTAAGTATACATCCATTTCTCATCTGTACTACATTTTTAGCACCATTAAAGCTGCGTGTTGTGTAACCAACATTGTTTGATTTCTATAGACGGTGGATCTTAGAAAGAAAGTTAGCTTCTTCTGGAGTGCCGAAAGAGGAGCAAATCAACCTGATTAAAGATCTCGAGAGAAAAGAGACAGAGTTTATGAGGCTTAAAAGAAACAAGATTAGTGTTGATGACTTTGAGCTTTTGACAATCATTGGAAGAGGTGCTTTTGGTGAGGTTTGTACAATAGATTACTGCCTGTGCCTTTTTATTTGCTTACTGCTTGATCGTAACCAACTTAACCAGGATAGTTTTTCGGGGTCCTTTTGTAATGACTGAGTATCCTGATCTTAAATATAACTTACAGGTTCGCTTATGTCGGGAGAGAAAGTCTGGAAATATTTATGCCATGAAGAAGTTAAAGAAATCTGAAATGGTCATGAGGGGTCAGGTAATATGCTGATTATTTGTTTATAATCTCGTCTCTGAATTTACCTACCTGTCTTTTTCTTCTAGTATCTGACTAGATTTATAAACATTTTGCAGGTAGAGCATGTTAGAGCAGAGAGAAACCTGCTGGCTGAGGTTGCAAGCCATTATATTGTGAAGCTCTACTATTCATTTCAAGATACCGAGTATCTATATCTGATTATGGAATATCTCCCTGGTGGCGATATGATGACCTTGCTCATGAGGGAGGATACATTACGTGAAGATGTCGCTAAATTTTATATTGCTCAAAGTGTCCTGGCGATTGAATCCATACACAGATACAATTATATTCATAGGTGGCTTTTGGACATTACCTAACTTGCACGCTTCTGGTCTAAATTGTGATATTTTTATTGATCTTTGTCTTTTCACGTTTTCCAGGGATATCAAGCCTGATAACCTTCTTTTGGACAAAGATGGGCACATGAAACTCTCGGATTTTGGGCTCTGTAAACCTCTTGATTGTAGAAATTTACCTTCAATTCAGGAGAATAGGGCCACCGATGATGAAACTATGACAGAACCTATGGATGTTGATAGATGTTTTCCCGACACTGATAACCAAAGAAGCTGGCGTAGTCCCCAGGAACAACTTCAGCACTGGCAGATAAATCGCAGAAAACTAGTATGTTAATCTTTGCTAGAATTTAAAAGTCTCGCTTTATATTTCTCTGATTCCTGTATACACCAAATGTGACCTCAGCATGTAGATATACAATTCAAAATGGGGAATAATGAAAACCAAACATGATATTCTTCATACTTGTACTAGAACGCTTTTCAGACTTTCATCATCTGTACTCTGTTTATTAATTTGTGTGGCAAGTTGGCAACAACTGATGATACCGCTCTCTGATTGGTTTCTCCTGTTTTAAAAGGCATTTTCAACCGTGGGAACACCGGACTATATTGCTCCTGAAGTTCTGCTGAAGAAAGGATATGGCATGGAATGTGATTGGTTAGTCTTTTGCTTGAAAGTTATCATTTTCAGAATGAACTGTAACCTTGGTGCATGGTATTTTCTTCTTTTGATAGTACTTTAGCTGTTTAAAATTTTCCCCCTGCTAGCAGCATTTGTACAGCTTGATTAAAGTCTTTCATTTATCATTTCGCCCATAGCCCCCTGAGCTGCTGTTTATATGCCTTTGAAATCATTTTTTTTTTTTTTTTGTGTCACAGGTGGTCATTAGGTGCAATTATGTACGAAATGCTTGTTGGGTACCCTCCTTTTTATGCTGATGACCCTATATCAACTTGCAGAAAGGTATTGACTCTTGCTATTATCTTCGCTATCCCAGTGAGTTTGCTCTGTGTAAAGTATCAAACAGAAAGAATTTGATTGGCGTCCTCTTGAACTGAATAAGACTGTTAGTATACAAAAGTGTTAGTCTAATAAGGTATATTCCATTTCTTGCAAATATTGATGAACTAGGTACTCTAATAGGATACTCAGTAATTGTAATTATGCTTTTATAAAGTTTCTTAGTGAATGGCTTAGGTATTGTTTTTGTAGCAAATTGTATCATTTTACAAAAAGGCCACAGTTTTACCAGTTTATGCCCATCAGAGGTAGCTAAATTTTAAATATTATGTTCAGTCTTTTCATATATATATTTGACAACTATGCTTGACGTGTTGGTAAAATTCTCAATTTCTCATCTCCAAATTCCTTTTGTATTTCTTCTTTGTGTATGCATATAAGAAGACTAGAGATTTTGTTTATATGATTCACTGGTCATGTTCATGAAGTCTTAATTCCTTCTGCTAGATCGTCCATTGGAGAAATCATTTGAAAGTTCCTGAGGATGTGAAGTTGTCATCCGAGGCAAAAGATCTTATCTTCAGGTTACTGTGCAACGTTGACCATAGGCTTGGCACTGGAGGAGGAGCCCAGCAAATCAAGGTAAGGATGCTCCACGAGATAAGTTAGTAGTAGTAGTACTTGTGATAAGCTTTTTCCTTTTTCTTTCTTAACTTGCACCTTATATTTGCATCAGGATCATCCTTGGTTCAAGGATGTTGTGTGGGAAAAGCTCTATGAAATGGAGGCTGCGTACAAACCAGAAGTAAACGATGAGCTAGATACACAAAATTTTATGAAGTTTGATGAAGTATGCCGTAATTTCTTCCTCTTTTATTTATCATGCATTATGTAAAAAGTGTTTTTTTGGGGAAAAATCGAGCTCCCTTGTGTCACTTGAAGATTTTCCAAAATTCGGTTTAATGTGACTGGTTCATATCTTACCGTGAATTTTACTAGTTATCCCACGTATTATATCCCTTAGTTTCTAATATGCCACCTGTGATGATGGTGATAGATACATTATGTGAATTAGGATGATATAGTCTGTTTTAAGGGAGTGATTCCCTTAAAACATATTTATATTATGTGAATTGATTTATTACCTACCTAGGAATTTGTTGGTCAACCACCTAGGATCGGTAACAGAATCATAATTAAAACGAGTTGGAGTAATATTTGTATCATATAGAGGAATACTGAATTTCTTGATTTCATTTCAGGTGAACTCTCCTGCACCTGAAAGAACTAGATCAGGCCCCTCGAGGAAGGTTTGTGATCATTACTTGTCTGCACATACATTATGTAACGGGTTTGTTTGCTAGGATATGTGAATAGATGTTGATGCAAGTCATTTTGCTACTGAATTGATAGATAGAAGAAAGCATTCTCAAATGCTGTTTCTCCATACATATCATCATCTGAAACATAATTTTATTTGTGCAGATGCTTCTTGCTCCTAAGGATTTAAGTTTTGTTGGCTACACGTACAAGAACTTTGATGCCGTAAAAGGGCTGCGTCATTCACTTGGTACATTCACATAACCCTGCTATTATTAAATCATTTTCAACCTTGTACTTTAACTCGTGAATTCTCCTAGTAAATTAGCAGTGCATAATAGTAAACGAGATGCAATAATTTATTGTTGATCAAGACATTAGGAAGAATCTTACTCCTTTCTTTTCCAACTAATGCAGAGATGGTAAGAACTATGTCTTTAGATCGATCACCAGGTAACTTGTGTTCATCATTGCAAAATTCCTTGCTTCTTTCTGTATTAGGATCTAATAAATGTATACATTTATGTTCGTGCATTTATAGTCATGTATATGTAAACGCTCAAATATCACATATTTGCAAAAAGTGAGAACTCATACAACATATATGTTTGCAGCTGAGGTAATGCCTGTGGAGCGGATGAGCGGGGATGCAGCAGAGGCACAGATGGTGTCATCGATGGATGATCCGATGATAATATGAAATAACCAAACAAGATATATTGTCTTCCTCAGGTTTGGGATCTTAAGTTCTCTAAAAAAAAAAAAAACTGTACAGCAAGAGCAGAAATTAAGAAAAGGAAGAAGATGAAATGGTCTGGGTAGGAAAGAGTGTGAAAATGAGGTGGGTGGGAGATAAATTAACAATGTTAGCCTTTCCTGATTATTCTGTGTATTAGAAGAAGAAGAAAAGAGAAGGGAGAAAGAGATTAGAGGGATCTGAGTAAAAGTCTTTGTGTTATATAAAAAGCTGCCCAGGTTGGCTGTAGTAATGTTGCCTTCTCTAGTGGCAGTTTTTGCAACAATTTTACTGTTTTTTTTTTTTTTACTTTTTACCTTTGTCTGTGTGTGTACGAACAACTTTTTATTTCTAAATTTGAAGACCCACCGAGGAGTGAGGACTCAGAGTGTATATTTGAGTTTTGTTGGGAGTCGAATTCTAACCAAACTTGGATGGATGCACAAGAGTGTCATGTGTGTGTGTATTCTAATTTTCCAGTCGTAATTTCTATGTTTTGTATTGGTAATTTTGGGGTAGAAAATGGTAAAAGGTCTTTTCCCAAACGTAATAAAGATATAAACGTATTAGTGAGATCCACAAGCTGACGCTGTGATGTTAAACTTCAGGAACCATTCGGTTATATATTTGCATATAACTGAGTTGTAAGTTTCAACCGCAGTTTTAAAAGTATCTCCTGTTATCTCTTTTACTAAGAGCAACAACAACACTAGTGAATTATTTTACATGGTTTTGAAATCACAATTGATTTTGGTTCAGTTTACATGGTTTTGTAATTACAATGGATTTGGGTTCGGTTAATATTGGAGTTAATAAGGTTTAAAGAAAAGAAAAAACAAAAAAACATTAACAAGTCACGCGAGGCATTTTTTGAGAGGAGCGAGTTTGTTTCAAAACAAGTGATTTGGTGGGTTAGAACCCACGGAAACTGGACACACGCGCGCAACGCGCACTTTGTGCGGCTGGATGTGAAATAAAGCGCTCTGATTGGCTGAAAAAATCAAAATAGTAGAGGTATAGCTCCTGCTCTCCTAAATAATTTTTTCGTCTTCTCTCATTTGAGACGTCTCGGCTTGAAAAAACGACAATGTGAAGAAAGTATGAAAACTTCTGCGTAATTCGCAGTCAAAGGTCGTGACATGATTAGGAAAAGCTTTGATTTATGCTTCCTCTTCTTCTTATAGACAAATTCTTTTGTGCCTTGTTTATATAGCCCAGCTGAGAATGAAATTAAGATTTTGTATACACCACATTTTCAACTTTCACCAACTGAGTGTATCTCAGATGTTTGGGATTGCAAAGTTAATCTCACCAAGGATTATTTAATCATCCTTGGAGTCTCAAATGCCCAAGCTGCTTTCCATATTGGACACAAACTTCTTTATCCCGTTGGTATTAACTATAGCGGAGAGGCAAAACAAGAGAATAATATCCTTTGGTTATGGTTTAGGTTTGCACTGTCGTATGCTTGATATTTCTTCCTTCAATTTTTATTTCTTTCATCAAGACAACCAGTGTATCCTCACTTCTTTGTATTCTCGCCTCTTAATTGTTATGGGTAAGGTCGTTAAAAATATAATCAAGTTGTGTCGGAACGGACCTTGAAAGGCTAACTTTATTGTTGGCAAATCCAAAGTTTTAAAAAGTAAATTTCTGATTCGGTGTTGATAAGAAGAAACAACAAAGGTTCGCATCACAGGTCACAGATGATTTTAGTTAATTCTCGAGTAGATACCCTGAGTTATAACTTTCAGTGTGAAGAGAGCTGAGCAACGAGCTGTGAGAGATTATCTTCCTTCTTGATACTCTCCACCCAGTTGGCGTTGATATGTACCCTTTCAATACTCTGCTTCAAGGTTCTTGCCATCGAAGGCTTTGTTCTTGTCGCAAAGAACTCCTCCACTTCTTTGGCTTTCTCAAACGACGCAAACTGGGACAATCAACATAAAGAGAAATCAATGAAGGCTAGCAAGAGCTTTTTTTAATGGATATGCATAAAGGTGGGAGGAGGAACTAACCGGTGATACAACTGCACTTACGAAACGTGTTAGGAGAAATCCGGAGCCCCATGTCTTTTCTATATACTCCCACTTCTCCTGTAGCCATGACCAAGCTACTTCACGTCCTTCCCAACTTACACCGGAAAGTCCATAAACTGCATCTTGATTACGGACCTGGATGAATAAGAACCCCAATGTATCACATCAACTATTTCAAGCCTAATGATATGATTATTCACTACTTTATAAAAAGTTGAAAGAAATCTATATATACCTCATCAGACAATACGAAGTTAAGAACATCTTGAACTATGATGGGGTCTGGACAAGATGCTAAAGCACCTGCAAAATCACCAAGGAAATATCAGTAGTTGAACATCAAATTTCTATTAATTGAATCTCACGTATCAGATAAAAGTTTACAGCAAGTTACCTAAGATCCGTGTTTTCTCTTGGCTGAGGTCTGTTTCCCTATAAACTCTCAGAAGAGACTCATAACCAGATTTGTCTGACTTATTGGCTCTCTGCATTACAGCAACATAAGCAGCCTGCAAACACAAAACCCATACAGAATTTCAATTAAAAGGTTCTGAATTCAAACCGTCATTTGTTCCTATAATACGAAACAAACCCTTCTAATGTCAGGAGGCAGAAGCGAAGTGTTCCTATCAGCCAAGAAAGTATCAAATCTCCGAACTGCTTCCTTTAGTGTCTCATCATGCCCAAACACAGCAAGTGCAGTTAAGACTTCCCCTCTCAGCATAGCATCTAGATGACTCTCGCCTTGTTTAGGGTCCCAACCAAGTTTCCTATAACAACAATGAATATTGTAACGACATTGATTCACTTTTACTGCTTGTTAAAAAGAACATAACGATAAGTCTAATTTCTGTAGATGGGTAAAAGTGTAAAACAGGTTACCCAGCAGCAAATTGGAAAACGCTGATGAAGAAATGTTTGATCCCAGACATCAGTTCTTGATTTGCATCTGCTCCAATCTTCACAACTTTGTAGCTTATCTATACGGATGAAGAGTAAGAGCCAGAAGCGAAAACATAATTATGGACAGGAAAATTGAAGAAGAAAAATGCAGATCCTTACAGCAATTAGATTTGAAAGCACAGTATATTCAAGTTCCTCCTTGTAAGCACTAATCAAAGTAAGTAAAGAGGCTAGAGATTGCTGACGAGCCATTGAAAGTGCAAATGAATCATCCAAAATACCTGTAAAAGAGAGAGTAGGATATTTATCATCAAAGAAATTTCATTATGTCAACCAGGAAAACAAAATTCTGTAAGGTTAAATTACCATATCTATCGATAGAAGTCAAGCTTTTGCTCTCTGTTGCATTTCTGAGTCCAGCCGCAAGGCTGTCATCATATTTCACCCTATAGAATCCAGCCTGATCAACGTTGATTTTTATCCAAGAACATGCCGCATCGTTTTTGCCGCTACCATCGGCAATGGAACAGCCCAATAATTCCTTTAGATCATATGCTGCAGATTTGGATTCTAACAAGAAATTTTTGCGCACGTCATATGAACCACAGCATAAGGTTACTGGCACAATCCATTGTCCTTCCCCAGGAGAACCGCTTGACAAGAAACGGGACTGTAATGTTAAAATTGAACTAAGTTAGTCCATCATGCATAAGACATAATAATGGACCTTCAACTTCGAGGCATCTAAAAGGGGGATATAAGTAAGACACCCGGCAAGGGAAATAAGTCTAACAACCTGCTCCAGTTCCAATTTTCCATCCTTAATTTTGGCAGAGACAACAGGATATCCTTGTTGCTTTGTCCAAGAATGCATAAGCTTGTTCACAGGTTCTCCTGATCCCTCTTCCAAAGCGGACCATAAGTCTTCTGTCTTCGCGTTTGAGTAAGCATGATGTTTAATGTATGCTGCAAGCGACTTCTGCTCAACAAAGCCATACAAGTAGAGGTAAGAAGTTTTGGAGACATTTGGAAAATTAAAAATAGAAGCCAGATGAGAAGATACAAGCTGCAGTTCTTGTCACAGAAGGAAATGGGCATGAGCAGTACCTGAAAAATATCAGCACCAAGATAGCTTTGTAGCATGCGGATGACAGATGCACCCTTTCGGTAACTTATGGCATCAAATATTTCGTCAATTTCAGCAGCATGATTAACTTCCACCTGAGAAATTTTTGGACTTATGATAAATAGGTAATAGGGTATCTCTGGGATTGACAATGAATATAAGGAAAGAAGACACTAAGCTTTCATGAAAAATATACTGAAAGCATTTTTCAGAGTTGTGCCCCACTTAATAACATAGATACTTATTTTGGTTACCTCTATCGGGTGAGACTCCTCAAGTCCATCTAGCCTTAGACCCTCAGTAGATTCATCTAGAAACTGGGTCCAGATTTTCCATTCAGGGAACATACTATCAGTAGCCAAGTAGCTGACCTGAAAAAGATAACAAGGAACAGTACATTTAAAACAAAACTCAAAATTACTGTTAATACAAAGACCTAAGTTTGCAATTTACCCAAGTGGCAAAACCCTCATTCAGCCATAGATGTGTCCACCACTCCATAGTGACAAGATTGCCAAACCACTGGTGAGCCAGTTCATGAGCAACTACTGTGGCAACCTAGCAGCAGAAAATTAACAGCTTTAGATAATTGCAAGAAAACGCACAAGACAATTTCCTCTAAAAAATAAAAGGACAAGTTTGCAGTACCCTCTGTTTGTTAGAAGCTGCTGAATGCTGCTCATCATAGAGAAGAGCTGTTTCACGGTATGTAACTAAACCATAATTCTCCATAGCTCCAGCAGCAAAATCTGGTATTGCAATCATATCTATTTTGGGAAGGGGATATGGCACAGCAAAGTACCTACATGAATCATTGAAGTTATGCAACGAGTATAATACAATCTATGTTACAACCAGTAAGAGAAGTCAGAATTATGCATGCACGTAATGTTTAAAATGTCGACGAGGGACCTACTCTTTGAACAGATCCAATGTCTTGGCACCAACATGCAATGCAAATCTGCCTTGGTCAGCTTTGCCAACTTGACCATATACTCTGACTTTAACACCTGAGGAAAAAGAAGACACTTGATTTAGAGCTTCAAGAAATGACTAGACAAAAGATAAATGATGGATAAAATTAATTTACCATCGGATGTATGATCTTCCACGTAGTCAAACAAACCAACAACAATTGCTACCAAATATGTAGACATAATAGGTGACTCTTGGTAGGAGACAATCTTTACATTCCCATTAACTTTCTCCTCCACGACGGGCATATTGGAGAGAGCCACCAAATCAGCTGGGACCTCTAATGTAATCTTGAAGGTAGCCTGTTTCAGAATGTGTCAATATGGATTAGATATAGACGAAAAAAAACAAAAAAACATCTTTTACAAAGTTATGCCAGTTAAAAGGAGGAGGCAAAGAGAAAGAACAAGTGGAAACCTTGCAAGCAGGTTCATCCCAGCATGGAAAGCATCTCCTAGCATCAGCTGGTTCAAACTGGGTAACTGCCATATTCTTCTTCTCACCGTTATGTTCATAGGTACTGCCACCAAGAAAGTACAAGACTGGTCTAGAACTAATCTCAAGCTATGCAAATTTTTACTTGTAAAAAAGTAAGAAAACGCTATACTTTACCTTCTGTAAAATCCCTTCATTTTGTCATTAAGTAGTCCACTGAACCCCAGCTCCAGAACCCCCACTCCATGGGGAACAATCTCACTAAACTCGAGCACCATAATCTCATCTGCCTCAAACAGGAAAACTTTTGGAGCTGCAAGCGCCTGCATAACAAAAAGTACTGAGTTTGTCAGCTCAAGTCTCTCTACTCTAATAGATGAAACAGAAGAAGCAACAAGATAATCTGTTTGAATGGTCAAGTGCCATGAGAAACCATTATGCAGAAATCTACTATTTCTGAAGATACCATTCAATCCAACCAATGGAGTCAAAATCATTTATCATATCCAAATCTTCAAATCAAGCAGCTAATAACGCTAATTGCTCAACGACTATAGCATCAAAACAAAAACTCGTATTAATCACATTATTGATCATCACAATAGAGAGAAAGGATCGGGGGACCTTAGAGGAGGAACGAGGAGTGAAGGAAACGGAGGCATCGTTGACGGAGAGATCAGCAGCGTT
Source organism: Capsella rubella (assembly GCF_000375325.1). Taxonomy (NCBI): domain Eukaryota; kingdom Viridiplantae; phylum Streptophyta; class Magnoliopsida; order Brassicales; family Brassicaceae; genus Capsella; species Capsella rubella. The sequence goes on along the minus strand of NW_006238917.1, from coordinate 2,726,750 downwards.
GAGAACGATGAAACGAGTATCGGCGACTATGTCGAGGTCGATGGCTACAGTACCGGCGAAGGTGCAGGCGTTGAGATCGGGAGTGAGGCGGAGATCGTAGCGCTTGGGGACGGCGAACTTGGGTAGACGAGGCTGACCTTTGAACTGATCCATCTTCTAAAAACTTCGTCTGATGTTTTTTTCTGTTTTTTTTTTTTCTCGTTCTCTTGGATCCTTTATACTAAATACTGAAATAGATAAAATTTGCAAGCAAGTGTTTTATGTTACGGCACGCGAGTGAGTGACACAACAACGTTTATATAAATAAAATAATATCATTGACTATCAAATTATGTGAGATTGATTACAGTAAACCTAATTAATTTTGGTTAATTTTGTTAATTTTACGTTCTTGTGCGATGTTTAAATTTGCCTAGGGCTTTTGTCTATTGAGACGGCGTCGTTTGTTGTTTTCCCACTCTCTCTGTTTGGTTTGGTTAAATCGAGTTCTTCCGAAGCTCGGTCGTCGTCGTCGAGGTTGGGTGCGTAAAATTTACGGTTTCTGAGTCTAAGAGACTAAGAAGAGTTAAAGGAGAGAACGAGTGCTCACAATCTCTGGGAATCTGAGGTGTTACGTGTTTAGCCAAAGGTCATATATAACTCGAAGATCTTCTTTTCTTTCTTTTTGCCGGTCTATTCAAATTTGGACTACCCGTTCCGATCAAATCAAGGTCATATATAACTCGAAGATCTTTTTTTTTTTTTTTTTTTTGGTATTGAACTTCTTTTATCCTTCAAGCTTCATACTTTGAATCTTTTGTATTGTTTGAGTTTCAGTTTTGTGATTTTATCTATCTCTCTATTTGATCCTTTCTGCGTTTTAGGATTTCTATCCCTCTTTCTTGATTCGTGTTGATCCATGTTTCTCTTTATGCAGTTCTTAAATATGTCCCTCCACCCATTCATTAGATAGAGGTGTTCTTCTATTTTTGGTATTTATCCTCTGTTTCATGTTTGATTTTTGTTTTTAAATAAACACATGTTTGATCTTTGTAGAGAGACAACAACATATTATGGTTCATTATCTTACATGATGCACTTCACAAGGTATCTGTATAGATTTTTGACAAAGACACTTGAGTCGATGTGAAAGGAGCATGCTTTTTGTGGTCAACTACTTTGAGATCTTTCTCTGTTTGGTTGTTTTAGTTGTCTTTTTTTTTTTTTGGCTATGTTCGATTATATATCTCTGTTTGTGATGATGAGTTGTAAAGCTTGTGTTAGATTCTTATTGGGTCATTGTTTGCAATTTTATCCTTTTCTTAAGAGTGATATACTGTTTTTTGTTCTGAATTATATAGATGGATTTTCAGAGTTGCTAAGCTGACAGACTATTAGTGATTGCAAAGATGGGTTTATTGAAGAAAAAGGATTCAACTTCAGCTCGCTCTTCTACTTCCCCCTGCGCCGATTTGCGAAACGCTTACCACAATTGCTTCAACAAGTGAGTTTCGATTCTCCTTTGAGGGATTTAGCGAGTGTTTCTTCACTTGTTGGGTTTATGGGTTAAGCTTTGGTAAGCGAAATGGGGGTTTCAGGGATTTCTGGTCTTTTCATCCTTTAAGGTTTGGATCCTTCGGTATTGACTCATAATTTGATGGTATTGTTGTTGTATCTCTTTTTTTTTTCTGATTTGATTTCTGCAGATGGTACTCGGAGAAGTTTGTTAAAGGGCAATGGGATAAAGAAGAGTGTGTTGCCGAGTGGAAGAAGTACAGAGACTGTCTCTCGGTAAGTCACTATGTGTCTCTTCTTCAGCTTTCTGTTCATGCTTCTTATGATCTTTAGCAAATAATAAGCTTCTCTTTCTTAGTTTTGTTTTCGGTTTTTTATGTATTCAAACAGGAGAATTTGGATGGTAAGCTTCTCACTCGCGTTTTGGAGGTAGATGGTGAGCTGAATCCAACAAAGCAAGCTGATTCAAATAAATCCGGTTGATGATACTTGATCCCCATATAGTAGTTTTCAATAACAGATTGAACAACTCAAATTCTTAAGTAGGGTAGAATGAGATTGTTGTATTCTTTATTCAAAATGGAAGAAAATAAAGAAATCATCATTTCTTCTTAAAGAGGAAGTGTGCAACCATCCACTCTTCCCCATTGTTGTATCCGAAAAGCTCAGCAACCGCGATGAAGAAGGTTCTCCAATAAACCATCCACTTGACTGCGTTTTCTTTCCCGTAAGTCATTTCCATTATCTTTTTGATCGCAACAATCTCTTTATCCATTCTTTTGAGCCACTCTTCACTGCAAGAAGTTGTATTATCAAAAGAATTAAACATCAGAAGCTAATTATTATCTTCTTCTTTCTGGATAAACAACTTTTGGAGTTTTACCTTGTTTTTGCATAATGCTTCCCGTTCACGAGCCAATGATCCACAATCGAAACATTTTCCTGATCACAACAACATATCAATTGATATGTTACAGTTGGTGATTTTCTATTGAAACATACATGCCAAGTTATAATGTATCTTACTTGGAAATAGAGTAGAAGATCTGCGGATGGCATTGTTCCTCCGCTGAAGAAGTGTCTTGTGATCCAGTCATCGTCATTCACATCCTATAGCGAATCAGCACAATATCAAGATTGCGTTATTGCCATGAAAATATGTTGAAGTGACTATTAAACAAGAAGCTATCAAGTTAGATATTGATCTATACCTCAAAGTGGTAAGCAAAGGTCTTATGGCAGAAATAGTGAACAAACAGAAGACTATCTTCCTTCATCCAGTTTCCTATCTTCTTCAGAAGCTCTCCATAGTTTTTCATATGCTGATCACAATCCCAAATAGAAAAACCTCTGATCTTTGAAAATCAAACATATAATGAAACACTTTAGCGAACAATCCAAACCTCAAACATTTCGATGGAGAACACTCGATCATATGTCCCTTCATGCTCAAAAGTGCTGATATCCGCAACAATTATTTCGACATTCTGAAGCCCGAGTTTCCTTCAAAACATGACATGTAAAAGAAACCATTTTAGCTAAAGGTTAAACTAAATTCCCTTATAGTAGCTAGAACTTGAAGCATAAGATGTGCTAATGAGAAACTTAATTACCCGCATTTCTCATCGATAAATGCTTTCTGTGTTTTAGAGTTGCAGATACCAGTTAACTTGCAGTTGCTATACTTGCGGGCAATGTACAAAGACAGAGATCCCCAGCCACATCCGACATCAAGAACACTTTGTCCATCTTCCACTTTAGCTCTTTCACAGTAAAGAGCCAAAATAGCTTCCTCTGCATCTTCCAAGCTACTTGCATCGTTAGGGAAGAAACAAGAGCTGTACTTCATGTTTCTTCCAAGAACAAGCTCGAAGAAAGCAGTTGGTAATTCATAGTGTTGAGTCTTAGGCTTCTCGGTATTGATCGCTATAGGCATCTTCTTTATAGCTGAGGTACATACATAATTCACAACAGATATTTAAACATTTCTTTGAAGTTCAGAATTTGCAAAGCTATACTATGAAAACAAAATGAAATGTGTTCTCATCGTCGGAATCACTCAATAACACACAATGCGGAACAGCTTTGTAAACTCTAAATCGAAAATAATAAATAAAATCTAAATGTTAATGAATACAAAAAAGAAGAAGAATAAATGTGAGCAAATGACATATAATGTATCACTTACAGTCAACGAAACAGAGGAGATCGGAGAGTTGCATCTCTGCCGTGGGTTTGTAACCGGAACGGAGCCGACCGGCAAGAAGGAGTCGTGTAAGCCGCCTAATGACAAGATCCGGCAAGAGATTGTTCTCCAACAAGGTCAAAGCCGCCTTCACTGATGCGCCATAAGCTACCTCAATAATCTTCTCCATCGCCTCCTTTTTTTCTTTTTTTTTTTTTTTTTTTATAAATGTATGTTGAGTTTTCTTCTACCTAATAACAAGTGTAAAACCCTTAAAACCATATATAAGTAGAGACGGCCGTTTTATTTTTATTTTTTTTGTCATCACACGGCCGTTTTATTTATTTAATCATTTAATCATTGTTTGTTAGTGACGGACCTAACTTTTTGTGATTTTCCAAAAACATATTTCATCTATATATATATATATATTTTTTTTTTTTTTATATATATATTTTTTTACAACAAAACTTCAAACAAAAACCTTATCTTATCTTATCTTTCTGTAGCAGTCCGTGCTCAAAATCTGGATTTCACCACCAATTTTCTAAAGCCTACAAAATTAGAGTTATGGGCCTTCAATGATTTTGTTTGTTTTGTTTTTGGGGCCTTTTTTATTTTATTTTATAACCTCAGTAGTTGTTTTGTAATTGTTTCTGAGGATTTTTCTAAGACAGAGTGGATTCAGTAACAAATTATGATGAAAATGATAACTTTTCTCTATGTTACATAATGTATAACAAGTTGCTTATTCATGAAAACACAAAATTGTTATATGTATAATAAATATGGTTGTTACAACTTTTAAAGGTTTCGATTAACAAAAATGAATACTGCTATAGAGGAGGAACGAAGAAATCTTACTTACTTTACTTTAAATCCAAGGGAGACACCGACTCAAAATTATACAACCAACAATCCCCGTTAGTGATTATAATAAGGCTACCACAATCCATTCTACTTAATACAAGCCTCTTCATTGCTACTACTGTAGGCCAGGGCATCAACCATCCTATCAGGTATCAGCCTTACCCCACGTTAGCTTATCGAATAACGCCAGATTTGTTTAGCAATAATAGAATAGAGCTGAGTAAAGGCATTCTCTTCTAAGGTTTTCAGAGTTCTTGATGAAGAGATGCTCAGGGACCAGCCTGGTGAGTCTAAAGGCTATTCTAGCACCAGAGGGACGAAGAAACTTACAAAACTCTTTCACTCAGTGGAGAATGATTTTGCTCATGGACTTGCCATATGTCTTCAGATTGTATGGCGGTGCCTAAGATCACATAATCACTATTTGCTACTTCACTCTACTTGTAAAGCTTCACTATCCACAGAAACCACTTGTTTACTCTCTCTTTTCCTTGTCACCTGTCAGGTCATAAGGAATAATCTGTTTAAAACACTAGAATGGAAGAACTCACAAAACTTTGTACAGAGACATACCAGCATGTTAGGGAAATTTTGAGCATTAGTGAACTTTGAGGGAGCAGAACAGTGAGACTTCTTTTGTAGAATCTCAGTGAGACGCCGCTCGTTTTTCTCTTGCCTAAGTAGATATCTCAAGGAAACTGATTCTTGCTCAAGCTTTGACACCGTGATTTCCAGTACTGCTAAGCTGTCCAAAAGCTCTTGTGCCTGTAAATGCTATAATGTTTTACAAGACATTCAATAGCGAAAAACAATGAAGAAAATCTAAGCTGGAGAAAGGATTGACCTCATCTGGAAGTTCGCAAGGGGAATCCATGAAGGGAGAACTAGAATGCTCAACAACACTTGTTAGAGCTAACCGTAAGTTGATCTCCTCTTGTAACTGCTGCTGCAGTCTCTTAACCTGTACCATCCACAAATGTTACCAACAATCTAGCACCATTACCAGTAGTACACATTAAGAGAATTAAGGATGAAACACACTAGAATCTCAAACTTACATCTCAGATGGGTTAATAACAAAAAAAAAAAAAAAAAAAACAGCAAATGAATATGATAGTGTGGGATCTGAGTCACTTACATCTTGTTCAAGCTCACATTTGTACCATAGTTTGCTCTTTCCTTCAAATCTACCACTGTTTTGATCAAGTATCTTGCTTTCCTGCTGCCAAAAAGTTTTTTAAAAAACATCCAATTTCAAACCTTTGTGGTGACCCTAAACCCCCTCAAAACCCTAGATTCACTAGATATTGATACATTAACCAAGAAATCTGAAAAGCAAAGATATGTGTATAGAGAGAGGAAGAGGCTACATTACATCGAGATCAGGAAAATACAAAGACCCATCTCCAGAGGAGTAAGATCTTCTTGAAAATGTACCAGTCTTCTTCAAATACCTCCGGATCGAGCTTCCCCTGTTACAGAAAGCATCAGCAACCCCAGAAAAAACAAACAAATGGCGAGCATTGAGGACAAAGAAGTAGATTCAGAATAGAGAGAGAGAGAGAGAGAACCAATTGATAGGAAGACGAAAAGTGGCATTCCCGGAGCTACGATCGGTGCTAGGAGAAGAAGAAGAGGAAGCAGCAATGGTATTACTATGATCTTCATGAAGAGCTTCGGCTTTGATACAGAGCATGGCTGTTGGTCAAGGAGCGGTGAAGAAGACAAAAAAAAAACAAAAAAGGTTGCAACTTTGAGGTTTTTATTGATGGACAGAGGAGTTTGGTTGGGTTCTCACCTGCTCACACAGTCACACTTCACTCTCTTTCCTTTTTTTGGTCTGTCGCTTTTATGATTTGTGGCAAACAAACAAAAAAAACTTAATTACAAAAGTATTGAAAACATAATTAGAAAAAAGCTGAAAAGGGAAAACAAGGAATTTATTCGTCTCTCAGACATTTGACTCGCTACTACTACTACTCATTTCTTTTTGTTCTTTATAAAAATAAAAAAATAAAAAACTTTGTTGCGCCGATCCATCTCAAATCTGAGATGCTTCATGTATTTCAGTGTTTCGTGTGTACGGTACACATCTATAAAAAAGATGACGCAGATACGTGGACAGGGATTCTCATACAACTTTTACTCTTTTCCTTTCTTTTCTTTGTTTGAATCGGATTCCCCCAAACAAAAAAGACCTGATTACAACATATGACGAGATGAAAGATTCCAAACGTAAATTATCAACGAGTGAACCATATGGTATGGTCAGTCAATTTTGAAATAAACCGGATCAACCAAATTGAACCAGTCTAAAAAAAAAAACATATTTGTTCAGAGACCGACTTAAAGAAGAGATGTGTGTGTGTCTTTATGGTCGCCGTTCAATTGGTAGAGGCCACGGCGTAATCGTAGGGGACGAGATCATATTCTATAGTAAATTAAGTTCCTTTTTCTTCTAATATCAAAGGCTCGATTTTGTTATTTATTTTCTCGGTTTCAAAGACCCCACCAATGACCAAAGTGCTCCAATGCATGATTATTACGTTGGAGCCTCTTCTTCTTCTTCTTTAGATTTGCAATCTCAATTTATTTTTTATTTTTGTTTTCTCGCTTCCAAATTTATCAATTTTTTTGGGGATTTTTAGGGTTTGATGTTGCTCTTTTGAATATTTTTGTGGATGGTGTAAATGTGAGAGAAGGTTTCGTTATGTTAAAGAGGCAGTCCAACGCCATTCTCTACAGAATCGCAAGCTTCGATTCACATACCCTCATGTCTTCTTATACCGATCCTCTAATTGTGCGATCGCTTCACACTCCTCGATCCGTCCGGAACAGCTTTGGTCCTGATTTCGTTAACAGAATCAATCCCTTTCAAATTTACACCAAAAACTACAGTGGCTCCTCTTGTTGTGGTTTGTTCAAGGCTAAAGGTGGAGGAGCAAAGCCCAATGGATTAACCTTGAGGAGTTGTTTTGATTCTCACAAGAAAGCTGATCAAAAGGCTAGAGCTTTAACTCAGCATCGGCGGCTTCTCCATGGTATGGGATCTGGGCCTAGTGAAGAACGCCTCGGCGGCGGCGGAGCCACCGACCTAGCGGATGGCCGGGGTGCATGTCTGCGTACGAGGTTCCAAGGGAATGATAAGATTGTTGTCGCTGTTGACATAGATGAGGGTATGTTTCCCCTTGTTCTTTTAGTGTGATGTCTACAGGTTTGAAATTTCGTTGGGAGAAATTGTTTTAAATTTTATGTGTTGACTTGTTAAACTGTTAAATGGGTTCTAGAAAAGCTTGAAGTATACAAAAAGTTCTAGATGTTGTCTAGCAGATTCTGGAGAGCTTATGTAATTCGGAATATCCTTGATTCACATTGTTGGTTTGAGTCAAATATATCTACTGATTCGAATCTGCAAAACCATTCAAATGAATTGCTAAGTTTTGAAGAGGAACTATGTTGAACTGTTCAAGGTGATATGTGCTGAATAGTTTTGATTCTGTTTCCAACTCGAGTCTAAGTTATTTTGGTTAGGTAGCTGCTGACGCATGATACTTTTGTGCTTTCTTATATGTATTGAAATCATCTTTGAGTTATTAATTTAAACTATGCTTCGTTTTATTGTCTTTTTATGTAAGCAGTTCTTGGAAACTTTGTCTCGGCCATTAACAGGTTCATTGCGGACCGCTATTTGTCTAACCATTCAGTCTCAGAATATCATGTCTACGAGTTCTTCAAGGTACGAAGTCATAGCTCCTTCTTGAGCTTACCTGAAACAAATCATACCCTCTTGCTTTTAGCTGCTGGATTGTTTTGTTTTCTACTTTGAGAACTCGTATGCTAGGATGAATGATTGGAATAACCTCTAAGGCTAAGTTTTTATACAAGGTTTACAATTTTTGGTTGCTATCATTGACTTATGACAAGGAAAACTGTTCTCTGCTTCACTTAAATAGCACATTACCCTGCCTGGCACTTGTTATCTTTCATGTGAAAGAAATCTGAAACCCCATTGCTTCCAGTAATTTGAGTGGTTAAAGATGTTTTCGTAGAGGTCCGCGTCATTTTTTCTGCCACACTGATGTTTTTGGGTTATCATCAAAGCATATTAAACTCAAGAGCTCCTCTTGCAATAATGGTTTTGCATTGCCTTTTACCATACAAATCTAACGTCTCTGGCTTCCATCACAGATATCTTGTTTCTGATTTTCGCTTAAATTTGTGTCTTAATTTTTGGCAGATATGGAACTGCTCTCGCAACGAAGGTATTTGCCTTGGCTTATTTGTAACTATGCATTAATTAACTGTCCACAAATTGCTCTGAGGACTTTTTGTGTGTTGGCTATTTTGGTGGGTAAATTGAGATGTAAAGTGCTGTGTTTAATCTTACTTGTTGTGCAGCCGACTTGCGTGTTCACGAGTTCTTTAAGACATCATATTTCAAGAAAGGGATCCATCCTCTTCCAGGTGCCCATAAGACTCTTCACAAGCTATCAAACTATTGCGACATGTCGGTCGTGACGTAAGTAGAATGTGGTGTGATCTTCTCGTTGTTGAACGTTTCAAGTTACCAGTTAATTCTATAAATCAGTATCTGAGTGGTTTTAATATTATTGGATAGGTCCCGGCAGAATGCGATAAAGGAGCACACACTTGAGTGGATCGAGATACATTTCCCAGGACTCTTTCAACAGATTCATTTTGGAAACCATTTTGCTCTTCATGGAGAGTCTAGACCAAAATCTGAAATCTGCAGGTGCATGCAAAATCAACTCATGAATCTGATACATTCCCAAGATTCTAGTCGAAAACTCAAAAAAAAAAAACACCACTTTAATGCTAATCCAAGAATTGTACTGCAGGTCATTTGGAGCAGAGATATTGATTGACGATAACCCGAGATATGCGGAGGAATGCGCTAATATCGGAATGAAGGTTCTCCTCTTTGACTATGAAAATTCATACCCTTGGTCTAAGACGGAGTCAGTCGATAGGCATCCTTTGGTGACTAGAGTTCATAGTTGGGAAGAGGTGGAGCAGCAGATTCTCTCGTTGGTAGTATCAAAGTGTTGAAACCATTTTATGCAACAACAACGACAAAGGTTCTTTTGCCGGTGCAAAAATTATAGTATTAATGTTTGAGATGCTAAGTGTATTATATAAACATGAAAGAAAGCTGAACCAATCCACCCAGACAGCTTGAAGGGGAAATAAAAGTAGCAAACAGAGATGGAATTAGCTTTAATTGTCCCTTTTAGCATCATTTTAATGTCTTCTTTCTCTTTTCTTTTTGTAGTTTGGTTTCAATATTTCAGCTACATTTGCTATGATGTATATAAAATTAATCAAGTCATTTCGCTTTTCAAATCTATTTTCTGTTTCAGTTTGGATGCGTTAAACCAAAATTTGTCCCTTGTATAAACTATAGCTGAATTAGAAAAGTTTTCAAGCTTATAGATTTTCATATGAAATAAAAAAATTACTAGGAAAGTGAACAAAGAGGGTTTAGTGGTTTGCTTAATAGAAAGAGGGATACTTAAGTTCAAGTACACTCAACGCATGTACTGATGAGAGCGTAAAAGAAGCAAACAAAGACAGAACATTAATCATAAAAGAGAGAATAATCTCATTAATTTAGAGAAAAGGATTCAAATCTCATTTATTTAGTACGTAGGAAGGAGCATAAACAAACAAATGTTTATGCTTTTTAATTAAGTAGTACAAGAACACTTTTGCTTTCACTTATTTGCCTTCTCCTTGGCATGGAGAGTGTCAAAATAAGCCTTAGAGTTGGCTTCGAAAGCATCTCTAAGGATATGAGCAGAACCACCAGAACTGGGCGCAACCATACTACCGAACCAGCTTTTGCGCTAACGTTTGTCTTGTCCATTTTTGTTTTTAACTCTTGAAGAGATGTGAGAGCTTATTTTTCATTTTTTTTAGTATTGAGTGTGTAAGACGAGACTTTTGGCTTGGTGGTAGTGTGAAGAAAAGTGATTGAGAGGTGAGGACCATTTATAGATGAGATTTGTTAATCAATTGAGTCAAATTACTGTAGTAGCATAAACTAAAATAAAAGGAAGGTGCTTTATGCTTCTAAACTGTAACACATTCCACTTAAGTTTGTCAAAATAAGCTTGGTCTTAAGTCATGCTACAAAATAGGGTTATACTTATTTACTTTTTCTTGTACTATACATTGGTCTTAAAATAAGTTATCTCACTAGACCGAAAGAGATTGAATTTGTTGGGATAGCGTTGTCTCTCCTTTTTACGTTTTCCACCTTTTTAGTATATAAAATCATGCATCTCTAATTATTGTTTTACTCTTGTTTTCAAATCTCACTGACCTTAAACTTCATCCAAATCCACAACTATGTTGTATGTTCTCTTTGATTGGAGGAAAACCCCGTTCGCCATATTTTCTTGTGGCACCTCTCTGCAGTTTTACGTGGGCAAAGATAAAAACATTGGTTTAGAGAAGAGGCATAATCATTTTCAGATAATTTATATGAAATAAAGGACGAAGCAGCTGAGAACATACTCTGCATTTGACTTCCTCATACGTGGAATATACTCATACAAAGATGTCAACTCTCCTTTATAGCTTATGCAAGCCCTCTTTAGATGTTCTGGTAGATCTGCAAGTTCAGTCACCGACGCCAAACTACCGACGAATCCTGAAAGAATATCTCCGAAATGCTGGGATGCCTTATCCATGACACAAGAACTCCAAAATCAGTACTAAGTTTTTAAATGTAGGAATCTGTACTACAAGTAGTAAAACTATATTCCATTTTACCTCTTTTGCAAATTCTGTTGGTAGAATGTCGATGGCCATGCATATTACGCCATCACCATCCATGTCATCGTAGTAAGAATTGTTGGAGGGATTAAACCTAAATTAGATCGAGTGATTAGCTCTATGAGCTTTCATCAAAATAGTAAACCTATAATGCTCTGTTATAGTAAATAGTACCTAAAGAAAGGTGAATCGATTAGAGTAGCTCGGTTAAGAAATTCAATGGAGCCACCGATATCACAAGTTATATCGCATATTCCCACTAGTGGACATCCTTTTGTTGTTAAATCTATAATCTGCTTGGTGCTCAGAAGACGTGGAAATCTCTTCTCCCAGTATATGCAGTTTACTGCACGGAAAGTCATAGTTAACCAAAAATGAGATGGTCACTCACTGGTTAGTGCACACTGGACAGTTGAGTAGCCTATACGTAAGCTCATGAACTTTAGAGATAAAACAGAGATTATAGGATGTACCAAGAACAGACATATACGGGGATATCTTTTCGTGGAAAACTGGATTGTAGTGTTCTGGGTGTGCATAGTAGTCTGCCTGAACATCAAAAGTTTGAAAAGTTAATATCTACTTTAATGTAATGCAAAAGTCACAGCCATGGAGCTAAATCGTTAAGTGTTACTTTGTGGAACGACTTTGATGGATCCTTGTGTTCAACCATATCTTGGCTGGTAATGATACAACCATATACTTGATAGACTCGCTTTGTTGATTTTCCATTTTGGGTCACTTCTTTATCCTGTGCAGAAGTATACAATAATAAAAAAATTCTCACAAAACATAGAACCAAATTCACAGGAATTTGTAATCTTCAATACCTTGAAAGTAAACTTACACTTACTTTTACAAATAGTTCAGGAAGCTTGCTTGGTTCAACAAAAGTGTGAGGGAGAAGTGTGAATATTTCTTGCGCCCCCAGAGAAACTGCATGCGGAATAACTAACAAATTTAATGAAATGAGACATCCACAAGCTGACAAGTTCAGTAACATTAACAAGTTACCATTTCCTGTTCCAGTGAAGACAAATACAAGAGGGCAGATTCCTAGTGGTAGTCCCTGGCTTGCAATTTCTTCACCTACAGAGACCACAGCGGCTTTTGCTGCAGCCAGTGAGGAATACATATAGGATGACCCAAGGGAGAGGAAAGGCGTTGAGTATCCTAGACTTAGATATCCTGCATCAAACATGGAAAATTACATTCACAACAAGAAAAAGCTTGTCTTCCCCTTCTAATCGAGTTCATCTTGATCTACACGGAAACGAGAGCTTACTCTGTCCCAGTCCGTGTAAAAAGTCAACAAGACCAGCTCTGCCTGCATATTTACCAAATGCCAATAATCTTTTCCCATGATCCCCAACGATGAGCTCATAATCACACAACGTCACTCCCTTAGAAAGGATCTGCATCCAAAACCCATTTTTCTTACATATCTTCTAAAATGTTCTAATTAGAAAAGGATGAATAGCAAAAGTGTTTTCTCCTTACTTCATCCAAGAAAGGCATGTTTTCTTTCTGAGCCTTGTGAGTGTGTGAAAAGAAAGCATATGCTCTCTCAGGTAGAATCGTTTCTAGCTGAAAACAGAATCAATCCCACACAGCCAAATCTTATAAATTGAGATAAAAAAAAAGGATTTAGAGATACCAGATTCTTTTTTAGTGCAATAGTAGAGTGTCACACCTCAGGCTGTTTGATTCCGAGAATAAGCCCACAATCAGACAAGTCATCAGAAACTTCACATCCGACATCTTCATACAAGGCATCGTGATGGATACGCTTAGCAGATGGCTGAACGACAACGCGGGAAACTCCGGTTCTGTCTTTGCCACCGTGTAAAAGACGAGCACAGTGCAACGGCGTCAAGGGCGTTCGTCTCTCCCATTTGTTCACTGTTTCAGCTAGAATTCCAACAACTCCATTCCCCAACCTACTCTTCTCATCGCCACTTGAATTCATCTTTTATGATAAGAGCAAGAGTGGTTACTTCCGCAACAAGATTGTTCAGAGCAAAGAACAGAGCATATACCGATAGAGAAATGAAAGATTATGTTAAGTGTGAGATTAAAACTTTTATTGTGCTCTAGATTATGACACGAAATTGATATAAATACACAGTAATAAACTTAAAAATCAAAATTCTAACAATTAGAATATTTATACACTGGTAAGTCTGGTATGGCATATTTTATTACATATATGACATATCTAACATGTTTCACTAATATGCAAATAACGTATTAATTAGTTCTGGTCGATGTGACATGTCCCAAAATTTGTAATACCTTTCTCTAATCTTCAAGTAGTTGATTGTCAGAATAGCAAGTGATGTATTGAGAGGGCCTCAAGGTTGAATTATTCAGACCAATATGATATAAAGTCATCATATTCAAATATTTGTTGAAGACTTGTAAAGTCATCGTTAAATATCTAGTGGTATACATAGTGCAATTGACAATCAGAAAATGATACACGTTTATTAGTTTAACTTCCATACTAAGAACGACAAAAATTTCAAAAAGAAAAAAATAATACAATATACAATGCATGCAATGCAATTAGTCAATAGACAGACACTAAACAACGTCACACGAGGATTGCATGAGTATATGATAATATTAATTCACAACTAAAATCATCGTTCAGGATTATATATATTGTATATAATGCAATGGGTCAATATTAATAAATGAAAAATTAAAAGAAACAAGAAAAATAATGGTTATAAGAAAAAGACAACAACTTCTTCCATAGCTACAAAAAAGAAAGTACTAGTCATTTTTCTTCAATTTCCTTTATTTATTTATTCACTTTTCAAATTACACGCCTTAACAGTTTGTATGCACATACATACATATGATCATTTACTAGTTACTATACAATACGTCCATTGAGAGATTTGTGGACACGAGTTATTCTTTACACAATACATATATCTACATGGGTTCCTCTTGCAATCCATGGATTTGAGGCTTATCTTTTCATCTTCTTCTCTCTCTCTCTCTCTCTCTCTCTTTTTTTTTCTTTTTTTTTTGGAGTATGACCTCTCTGTCTTCTTGACCTTTTCGTCTTCAAGTTATAGCGAAACCATACACAGAGTTCTTCGACAGAAGATCATTCCGTCTTCTCAATCAGCTTTATACCATAGGCTTGCAATATATCCAAAGCTGTGCATACCACCACAAACCCCCAAACACGACAAATCAATATCATCCTGTTCATCTGCACACACATCATTACTTTTGGACAGAAGTTACCTGGCAAATACACCTCTGGTTCGAGAGGCCTTAAGACTCCTCTTGTCTTGATCTTGTCTTCAATTAGCAGCTGCAACACACAACATCAGGAACATACGCTTAAGTTTTTTGAACTTTCGCGAAATTATAGACAGGAAAAAAGTTGTGATCAGTGTCAGAGTAAGGACCAGAGCTCCAATGGCTGCAGGGATCCCAACAGTCTTGGCCATAGCAGTCGTTGTTTGTCCGTTCTTGATCTCCCCGAATTCCAAAAGAGTTGCACTGTGCTTCTCAATACGTTTGCTTTCAGGGAATTCCACTTCTACTTCGTGATGTAGAAGCACCATGTCCTGAAAACATAATGCAAAAGATTGTCCAAATTTTTATCTCAGCAAGTAAAATCAAGTGCAAATTAAAAGAGAAAACTAGTGATTTCACATAATCAATCAGAGACCTGCTCATCTCCGGAATAGGCTAGTTTTTCTTCCATTAGGTAGCAAGTTGCGTCGAATGCGCTTTTACACAATGATGGAATCTCCCTCTCTTCGTTGAACCCCAAGAATCTAAGACACCTCAAAATAATCGGCCTTTAAGTGATTTGCAGAAGATTTGGTATCACAAAACTACATTAAGATTTATCTTCATGGAGAAGCTTACACAATTGTTTTGGCAGCTTTGGCTGCAGTCTCCTTGGAATGTCCAAGCTTGATAATTCTCTTGCAGATCTCTTCTTCTCCAGCTAGAGGCTCTGATTCATTGTCTGCATCCTTTTTTAGAATGTTACTTAAAAGAGTACCAAACATAATCTTCTTTCCAGTGGTGAGTACTTGATTTGCTTCATAGTCAAAGAATCCTAGTTTTGAAAGTGTTGCCATTATCATACTAAATCCTGTACAAGCCAAAAGGAAAAAATTGTTCAGTCTTCAGATGTCGAGATGTGACTTGTGAATATAGAATTCATACCTTCATATCTGAGGGTTCCACGAAATATTGTTGTTGCTTCGCTCTCTATGCCATAAAGTTCCCCATAAACCAAGGAGTTCCGATTTGGAAGACATTCCAATGCAAAAGCTGGAAGATTAGGTACTCGGAATCTTGTGGCTGAATCATACAAATTCTCCCCTGCCATTACATTGCTCGATTAGACAGAAATGATACATGTAGTGAATTTAGACAACTAAAACCTCCCCTGCATATGGACTATGTTTTTCCTGTCATACCATCAACGTGTACTATGTCGCCGTTGGTTTTGTATTTGGCAGGGTTACTGCCAGCTCGAATTGCTCCAGCAGGGCTCCAACTGAGATAGAGAATTGTAATTGAGTAAAAGCAATTCTGAAATGATGTATTAATGAGGATACACAAGAAAGTATGCTAAATGGCGTAGATGACTAAAGTACCTAAACTTATATGCTAATGGATTATTTGCTGCAGCAGGAGAGGGAAGCCCTCCACAGTAAGAGGTGAAAGACTTCACTTTCCCCTTTTTGATATGAGCCTCATTGATCATTTTCATCGCCATCATATGATCTGAAAGACGCATTATAGGATCACCTTCTCAATTATCCAGGAAATGCTCTGTAGCTAAATGCACTAAACGTAAATGACTGAAAACGAAAATTATAGGAAAAAGCTATTTTGTGAAATGTCACACCAATTCCAGGGTCCAGTCCCATTTCGCCAAGAATGGTTATCCCAGAACTCTTAGCCTTCTCATGTAACATGGACGTTTCATCATCAACATAGCTAGCAGTGACTAGATGCTTCTTCAGCTGAGTGAATCACAAAGAAGAAACAGAGGCATTTAGTATCCGGAAAATACTTAAAGAATGTATTATTTCAGAGGGAGTTTAGCCTATGTATTGAGTTAACATTCACTAATTTCATAATTTCCCTTCTGAAACACATCATTTTCCTGCCTTTTCAATGCTAGTCTAATGCTTTGAGGGTAGGATTTTACCTCAATGCATGTCTTTGCTACGACAGTATGACAACTTGCAGGTAATAAACTTAGGACAACATCAACCTGAGCGCAATGAAAAACAATATAAGATAAATGGATTTGAGCAGTGGATTTTGGAGTAAAGGTGATCTAAGAACAGAGGAGTTAGGAGAATAAATACCTCAGAAACATATTTAAGGAGGCTTTCACTATCTGACACATCTAGCTGAACTGCTTCTACGTCTGGAATGCCTTCAATCGTCTGCCACATCAGTAAAACAGAATTAGATTTAGAAAAGATTGATCGTTCTATTCATATTAAAATTTTGAATTTCAACAGATGAGGCTCAAACGCTTCTAATACCTTTTTAGCATCCTTCAGATACAGAGATGCGACAATCACACGAACATCTGTTTGCTCTTCAGACTCTGCTCCGAAATAAGTTTTGTACCATTGCTGTGACGAAATGGTTTTGACTGAGGCTAGGAGCTCAGCAGCCGGGCGACACACACGTCCAGCACCAATAATCAAAACACCTGATTTCTTCGTCATTTCAGGCTTCTCTTTTACCTCATTTTCTTGCTGGACTTTTTCAATTTTCAGTGAGATCTTATTTGATTCTCTACGTGGAGATATATAATCTTCATCTGGATTAGCTAATCGAGTTAATGAATCAATGATTTGATCCAAAACTTTCTTATCATCTGCACCAACCTACCCAAGACAATGAAAGAATCTTTAACAAGTGGGAATAGGTTAGAATGGGACCATACTCTTTTGGCTTGTAGTTTGTTTACTTGTTCTAACCACTTACGAGACTTAGTGAAAAAGACATAAAACCTAAAGCTGACAAGTAAATCTCTTGACAGCTGTATAATTCGTTTTTTTTTCTTTATCAAGAAACAAACTTACTTCAAGTTCTGAGTATGACTCAGCATCCGCACTCTGCCCCAGTTCACATTTAGCCAAGTGAAATGTGCCACCGGCTGCTTCAATCATATCGAGAGCTTCGTTTATCAAAAACTTATCAAATAGGTGTCCGCTTAGAGATACCTACAAATTATTGTCTCAGTCAAAAATCATTGCAAGAAGCGCTGAGACAGAACTCGAAAACGTAGCAATCTTTGGTAAAGAAAGTCGATAGAGATATGAATATATTGTGAAGCATAGGTCTTGGAATCCATATTATTCAGAGTGGTTATATTTACTTTCTTCATCAAAACTCACTCACCAATATGTTGTATGTTCTCTGGCTGGAAACCCCATTGGCGATATTCTCATGTGCCTCTCTGCAGTTAAAAGTGAGTAAAGATAGAAACATGGTTTAGAGGAGAGGCATAATCATTTCAGACTATGTACATGAAATAATGGATTAAGCAGCTGAGAACATACTCTGGATTTGACTTCCTCATACGTGGAATATACTCATACAAAGATGTCAACTCTCCTTTATAGCTTATGCATGCCCTCTTCAGATGCGCTGGTAGATCTGCAATTTCAGTCATCGAAGCCAAACTACCGACAAATTCTGAAAGAATATCTCCAAAATGCTGGGATGCCTTTTTCATGACACAAAACTCCCAATTAATACAAGGTTTTTAACTGTAGAATCAGTCCAAGTACTAACTCTGTAATCTTCATACCTCCTTTGCAAATTCTGTGGGTAAAATGTCGACAGCCATGCATAGTATGCCATTTCCATCCATGTCATCGTCGTATGAATTGTCCGAAGGATTAAACCTAAAGATATACAAGTTTAGTTAAATAGTAAACGTAGAAGACTGAAAAGAAAGCTATTTCTAAGTATATATTACCTAAAGAAAGGGGAATCGATTAAAGTAGCTTGGTTAACAAATTCGATTGAGCCACCGATGTCACAAGTTATATCACATATTCCCACTAGCGGGCATCCTTTTGTGGTCAAATCTTGAAGCTGTTTCGTGCTCAGAAGACGGGGAAACCTCTTCTCCCAGTACATACAGTTTACTGCACGGAAATTCATAGTTACACACTGGAACTAACCAAAAATGAGATGGTCACAGCCAATGGCAAAGTAATTAAAATGGTTGAGTTTCTTATATGTGAATCTTGAACTTTAAAGGTAAAACAAAGATCAGGATCTACCAAGAACAGATGTGTAAGGGGATATCTTTTCGTGGAAAACCGGATTGTAGTGTTCTGGGTGTGCATAGTAGTCAGCCTGAACATCAGAAGCTTAAAGGGTTAGAAGTTGTTCTACTTTGATATAGTGAAACAAAACTCACAGCCATGGAGGTGTTACTTTGTCGAACGACTTTGATGGATCTTTGTGTTCAACCATGTCTTGGCTAGTAATGATACAACCATATACTTGATAGATTCGCTTTGTTGATTTCCCATTTTGGCTAATTCCTTTCTCCTGTGAGAAATATACATTTCCTTACATAAAACTAATTGTCAAAACCCTTAAACCTCTTAAAACAAAAGCTTGACTTACTTTTATAAATAGCTCAGGAAGTTTGCTTGGTTCAACAAAAGTGTGAGGAAGAAGCTTGAAAATTTCTTGCGCCCCGAGAGAAACTGCGGATGAGAAAATTTGATTAGATGAGACATCTGCAGGCTGAGACGTGCCATAGGATATAAAGAAATTGCAGGAGAACTAAAGAAGTTACCATTTCCTGTTCCAGTGAAGACAAATACAAGAGGGCAGATTCCTAATGGCAGTCCCTGGCTTGCAATTTCTTCACCTACAGAAATCACAGCAGCTTTTGCAGCAGCCAATGAGGAATACATATAGGATGAACCAAGGGAAAGGAAAGGCGTTGAGTATCCTAAACTTAGATATCCTGCATCAAACATGGAAAATTTCATTCATCAATCCAAGAAGAAGGTCGTTGCTATTGGATCCAGTTCATCTTGACAGAGACAGAAACATGTTTTTTAATCAGAATCGCAAGAAGAGCTTACGCTGCCCCAGCCCATGTAAGAAGTCAACAAGACCAGCTCTGCCTGCATATTTACCAAATGCCAATAATCTTCTCCCATGATCCCCAACGATGAGCTCATAATCACACAACGTCACTCCCTCAGATAGAATCTGCATCGAATAATCGTTTTCAAAATTCCTGAAGTTGTTTTCAAAATGGACTAAAAAACAAGGGACGAATGGTAAAGTGTCTTACTTTATCCAACAAAGGCATGTTTTCTTTCTGAGCCTTGTGAGTGTGGGAAAAGAAAGCATATGCTCTATCTGGAAGAATCATTTCTAGCTGCAAACAGAATCAACCCAAAACGCTAAATCTCATAAACTGATACAAAAAAGGATTCTTTTAAAAAAAATGAATCTCCCATACCTCAGGTTGTTTGATACCGAGAATCAGCCCACAATCAGACAAGTCATCAGAAACTTCACATCCGACATCTTCATACAAGGCATCGTGATGGATACGCTTCGCAGATGGCTGAACGACAATGCGGGAAACGCCAGTTCTGTCTTTGCCACCGTGTAAGAGGCGAGCGCAATGCGAGGGCGTCAAGGGCGTTCTCCTCTCCCATTTGTTCACTGTTTCAGCTAGAATCCCAACAACTCCATTCCCCAACCTACTCTTCTCATCGCCACTTGAATTCATCTTTCATGTATACCTTATAATCTCTGCAAATTAAAAAAAGAAAAAAAGTATCCCTATTTAATATTTCGGGTTCGTATCAAAAACCCAAAACTTGAACTAATGATCTACCAAAATTTCACACCCGGAGATCATTGATTCGATTCACTACATTTTTCGGGTTTGATCAGTCCAAAATTCGAGAAAGATTCAACAGTTGTACTGAATATAAAGGAAAGAAATTGGGTTTCGAAACAGCAACTGGAAGAGGTAAAAAGAGAGACTTTTAAACGACTCGGAGGTGGATTTTTTTCTAGCTCTGCTCTGTGGTTAAAGTCGTACGATATTATGCAAAATGGAAAAAAAAAATTGGAAATCAAGGGCAGTGTAATTGATAGCTAAAAATGCGGAAGTGAAGAGGGCAAGAGCAGAGCAGAGCAGAGCAGAGAAACGGAGATCAAACCATTATTTGCCAAAGCAAAAGAGATTGAGGTGAAGAAAGCTCTCCATGTTCGCTCATTCGCGAGAAGGAAAAATTGTGGAAGAAGACATCAATCAAAACATACCCGTTGAGTTTGATCATGCAATGCCTGTGAGCTCTCAGGCCAGCTGCTTTGTGAAAATTATACAAGGTTTCTAAAGGTAAGTTTTTTAGCCTCTTCTAGTTCTAGGCCTAGTATAAGAAAATTATCTTTTTTCCGGTCCTTTTATTTATAAAAGCTAAAAATTACGTATATTATTTTGATATATTAGTTGGACTGTAATATTTATTGTAGGCGTGCGTTGGCCAAAATTATGTCGTAATTTAGTATTATTAATATATTTTAGTATATGATGTATTGATGTGACAAAAAATTATTGTTAAGAAAATTTATCGACGCTTAAAGACATCACTATTAAGGGTATTTTAGAAGAAGGATTTGTTGTTTAAGAAAATATCTTATATTACATATCTCTAAGATACTCTATGGTCTAAGTTTTTTTACCGATATTTACGTTAATAAATAGCTCATCATTTCCATGAAGACGGTAAATTTATTTTTTTGGGATAAATTGGATGTTCACGTTAGCATGGAAAGAAGTTAATTTAAATTTAATTTGAGTTCAGATAAACAACTCATTCGAAACTAATTCGAGGTTTTGTATCCTCTCTTTTAAGTAATACAGCTTTGACATCGGCTTCTTGTAATGTGAAAGGGAAAAAGATAGAGTCATCGCGTATCGTAAAAAACAGAGTCATCGTATATATATTTAGTAAAAAAATCTGTTTTACACACGAGGAGAATGTGAGCCGAAGCCAATATTGTAAAACTAGTCCCAACTTTGATATTTTAAAAAGTCATCGTTAAAGAATTATATAATTCGAGAGACAACAATGAATCAATGAAACGAAACGTATAGAAAAAGAGATTAATTATTTACTATTTAAAGAAAGAGGAAACAAAAAAAAGAAACGAAGAAGGGACACAAGTACGTTACGTGGATGGTTTAACTGGATAGGACCAAGGGCGAGGATCGATGATCGTCCATCCAATGGGAAGATGTATTACGTGTTTTTATTATCTAAAGAGATAGAGACAGAGAAGAGCGAAGACGTTACTCACTTTAGCTGCTGTCTCCTAGTCCTAACCACTTTCCGTGTTCTCTACGTCTTTCTTTTCTCTGTTTTTCTTTTACATCCATAATTAATTCATTATACTTATATGATTAAAATATCATTAGGATATGTATTGTATTTGATGATTTCACGAGTTATATGCAATGACAGAGAGAACTCGGGTGAAACGACGACGTGTTTTCTTGAACTATTGTTGATTTAGACAATTTTTACATTCATCAGTAGCAGCACTTATTACTAGAGACATACAACTATCTTTGTTTTTTCTTAAAGAGTAACGAAAAAACTCAATTTAAAAAATTGTACATGATGGAGAATTGATTTTGGGCCTTAATTAGTTAAACCCAGAGACGCAGATATTGGACAGGGCTTGCTTTATTGTCCTACTTAATATGGCCCAACTTCATTTGCCGCCTTCTTATCCTTGAGACTTAAATTCGTGTCCTAGTCCTAGTCACCCAGTTTGGCCTAATCACGTAAACATCTCTCAAAAAGAGAGAAAATAATCGAAATTGGAACATTGTTTTGGGTATCATCGAAATCTCTGCAGCGGCACTTGTATTATTAGATTTCGTTGACGGCTTTTGTTGTTTAATCTATTATTTATTAGATATTTTATTATTATTATAGATATATGTCTCTCTTTTAAAAGTTAAAATGGTTGATATGTTTGTTCCTTGTATAATAGGGCTTACTATTATTATTATTTAGACTTTAAGAGACTGGGGCTGTGGGAGGTGGGGGGCATTGGTCTGGGAACAAGTTGTGTAGTTTTGGGCATTGACTTTGGGATGGGCACAAAAGTCGATGCGAGAAGAGATTCCTCAACGAGGCTACAAAGTAACTGTGTGGTCTGGTCCTCTCTCCTTTTGCTTTCTTTTCCTTTTCTATTTTCTTCTGTGCATTACATTTTTTTCTTTTTTTTTCTCACGGATAAAGAATTATTTTTCTGCAATATTTTACGTTGCATATTATATATTGTGCATGTGTAAGTAATTATGAAACTCTCTAATGATTTTTTTTTCAGTAAAATCATTTGTAATCAGACTATATGAAACTTGCTTATGATTTATTTTTTTTGTGTGATAAATTTAAACATTATGCAATTACCCTGACAGCAGACTAGCCTAGCTATACGAATGGAATAGCACTTTTATATATCTAGATTATTATTAGTTGAATAATTTGGTTTTTATTTTTTTGCCATTTTAGGGGAAATGTGTATTTAGAAACATATTACTATTGGATTTAGAAGGAAATGATTTTCCAATCCGTTTCATAATTAAACTGATATTATACGGTTTGATTTATACAAGCTAAATTGGTGTCATAGTTTTTTTTTCTTTTCTGGGGGAAAAAAGAAGAAGACAATGGTCAAAAGAGCATGCATGAACACAAATAAAAAGATTGTAGTTTTATGAATGGAGAATTCAACCACAAGTTTGACAAAATGATAAAAAGAAAAATACGACTTCATTGATACCCAAAAAAAAAATAAAAAAAAAAAAAGACAAAAAAAGAGAGAATTGATTTGTTTGATGTAAATTTTATTTTGATATATAAGAAAGGAAAACACGAGCAAAAGAAAAAGGAGTTTCTTTTAGTTATCTTATTCGAAAGGTAAAACTGTTTAAAAATATAAAATAAAATAAAAAAAGGGAGAAAAAGAAAAAGGAAGAGAAAGGGGGAAAAAAAAGGAAGAAGACAACCCATCCCACACAAACACACACACGCGCGAATCAACAACAACACTCTCACTTTTGATGGTAAGAATTTTTAGGAGAGAAGAGAGGCAAAACTCGCTCCCTAATAAACTTACTTTTCTCTTTTGCTTTGTATTTTGGTCTCATGCTCTCCTCCCGTGTCCTTAAGTTCTAAATTAAGGGGGTGTATTCAAAGTAACATTTTAAGAGATTTGAGTTTTATTGAGATTTTGATGATTTTAGGGAACTTCATATGATTTATGTAAAATCCTTTCAAATCCCACCTAAAATTATGAGATTTGGATTTTTATTTTTTTAACTAAGAAAGTTCTCTGAAATCCTCTAAAATCCTCTGAAATCATTTAAAATCAAATCCACAAACTGTTTTCAATAACAGTGGATTTTAAGGTGGATTTTAAAATGATTAGTTCAATAACACTGGATTTCATAAGACTTTTTAAAATTCATGATTGAATAACATTGGATTTGTAAACTTTTTACGAATCACTTGAAATTCCACACTGAATACACCCCCCTAAACCACTGTCTCCGTGCGTTAATCTTGGTTTCTTTTCCTTCTTCTTCCATGCCCCTCGGCTTTACTTTATTACTGTATCTCTACTTTTTCTTTAGATATATATATGTTTTGAGTTTTAAATATAAACTTAATAGATTATATCTTTAGTCTTAAAATAGATTATAGAGAGTGTTCTAGTATACATTATAATCTGAATTACTCTCATCTTATATAGTTATATTAAAAGAAAAACTTAAGGAGAGAAAAACTTACCCCAACTATAAAGAAAATTGGCTGGTGTAGTGTTTTTTCAGTTAACTTATTTATTAGAACAAAGAGAGAGTTCGTTGGCCTAAGTTTTCTTTTGTAAATCCTTTCTCTATTTTTAAAAGTGTGATTCACTATTGACTGAACTACGACTTCGACTTGCTTGCTTGCTGTTATTCAGTATTCACACACACCCAATTTAAATCTGACTCCGGAATACACAGAAATATCAAAATTATTGGTCCAGAGTTTTTGACATTTATTATTAAATAATAATAATGAGTTTAATATTAAAATATATAGTAGTAGGTAATTATGTTTGACCGTCAATTATTACATTCCAATGAGACAATAAAAACCAGTTAAGTAAAAAGTCAAATATTTATTTGTGTGTGTTCTCACTTCTTACACCTTAAGGTTGGGTAGTGAAGAAGAAGTTAAGGGCATCCTCAATGCAAAGGATCTTAGGAGGTTTTTACCCTAAGATTTGCAAGGAGGGTATATTATATAAGGTACCCTACTTGCAAATCTTAGGGTAAAAACCTCCTAAGATACTTTGCATCGAGGATGGTCTAACAACACAAACTTTACCTTTTACTTGTCTTTCTCTTCTCTCTCTCTCTCTCCCACACAAGAGAGAGTATCTTTGTAGATAGGAGGGATTTGTCAACGCTCTTCGAAAAGAGGAACCCAAGACAAGAAGCTTCTCTTCTCTTCTCTCTCTCTCTTCTACAATAAAACCATACATTCTCTTCTCCTTAAAAATCCCATCTTTCACAGGTCTCTCTCTCTGCTTCTTCACCACTCTCAATCTCTTTCACCCGCCAAGCTCAAGCCTTTTTACGTGTATGTTTTCTCTTCTCTCCTCCTTTCTCAACCAACAATTCACTACATACATCCATCTCTTCTTCTTATTGAAATCTTTTAGTATCCTTTTTCTCTTGAATCTGCGCAGATTTAAGCCACAAACATCAACAACATGGGATTCTTAGCTGGCAAAAGAAAATCACCAGACGACGAAGAAGATACAAGAAGCTCACTAGCTTCTGGATTCCCCATGGATGACCTCAACGACGACGTCCTCGAGAGAGTCCTCTCTTGGCTTCCACCTTCTTGTTTCTTCCGCATGAGCTCTGTTTGCAAGAGATGGAAGTCTAGCCAATCCTCTACAAGCTTCAAGCTCGCCTGCTCTCTCATCCCTACTCGAGATCCTTGGTTCTTCATGCTTGACCATCACCATTCCTCTTCCTCTTCTTCCTTCGTTTTCGATTCCACCGAGAACGCCTGGAAGAATCTCAACCGCCGCGATTTCCTCCACCCCCGCCGCGATTTCATCCCCGTCGCTTCCTCCGGTGGCCTGCTCTGTTTCCGCTGCTCCATCTCCGGCGACTTCCTCCTCCGTAATCCCCTCACTGGATCTTCCCGTGACCTTCCTCCTTCCCCAGTCTCTCAAGATGACAACAAACCTCTCCAAGCTGTAGCCATGACCACCACTGCTACTACTTCCAGCTACAATCTCGTTACAATCTCCGGTGAAATCCCAAATCTCAGTTTCAAGATCTACGACTCAAACACAGATTCATGGAGCAAAGACCAAGAATTGGAGTTAGCCAAGAACAATGATTCATCACAACATGATGATACTGACATTGGCACAGTCTACTTTCTTAGCAAGACTGGAAACGTTGTGGTTGCGAGTAACAATCTCCAGAGAAGTCCCTCGAAGCAATACTCTTCCGTTATCACCGTTACAGAAGACGCAGAAGAGACAGTCTATTTTCTCAGCTCTTACGGCACAATTGTAGCTTGTGATCTCACGAGACGATGCTTCACTGAGCTGCCCAAGCTTCTTCCTCCTTTCTTAGAGTATTCCATCGACTTGGTGGAATGTAATGGAACAATGTACGTGATTCTCCTCTCTGAGTTCTTCCAAAGCGCGACTTTAAGGATCTGGAGACTTGACAATAACCGGGACTGGGTTCAAGTCGGGATGCTGCCTCCTGCGTTGTCTCATGAGTTATACGGTAAGAAAGGTGACATAAACTGCGTCGGTGGAGCTGGAAACAAGATACTTGTGTGCTTCAATACGAGTCTTCCAGAGGTGTACTGTAGATACTTTGTGTATGATTTAGTTGCGGAAGAGTGGAGCGAGTTGCCAAGATGCTTCAAGGATGGTGAACCTATGGATTTCGTTTCCGCTCTTTCCTTCCAACCTAGGATTGAGGCTACAGTTTGATATTTAGCTTCTCTCTATTCATGGATTTAGGTTTAAATGATTTGTAAGGTTTTTTTAATGTATTCTTTCTCCTCATGAGAATGCAATGTAATTTGATTTGTAATCTATTAACATTTGTTTAGGACAGGAATGGTCTGCTCTAAGGAAAAACTATCAATGCTTTGTTGAAATGAAGCTTTACTTTCCAAATTCTAGTTACCAATAATCACCACATGAGCAAATACCATTCTTGAACCGGTGAAACCGGTTTGCATCTCTAAGCACAATCTCTCTATCATACACCTTTGCTATATATTTCATCGCGTTGTGACAATCTCCACAAATGCGAAGATTCTTAATCACTCGGATTGGTGTGGATGGAGGAGTGCTCATAAGTCCAAACGCAACCGCCAGCTTTTCGCTGTGGTAGTATAGCGCACGCTCTTTCTCCTCCTCTTCTACATCTACAAGTGTGAAATCTGTCTCAGGAACATACCCTTCTTGTTTGATGTCTCTTATCACATCTTTTACTTTCCTGTATATCAGCTCCGTTTGCGGGTTTGTCCTATCATCCACGACAAATACATGGATCTTCTTTTTCACCTCTATCCAACTGATACCAGGGTCCTTCTTCACTTTCTGCCCTTTCATCATCCTCCTGGCAAGTTTCATCTCATCCCATTTGGAAGCAGCAGCATACATGTTGGATAAAAGCACATAAGCCGATGAGTCCAAAGGGTCTAGCTCCAAAAGCTTAGATGCCACTCTCTTCCCTGTTTCTGTGTCACCTTTAACTCGGCAAGCTGCAAGCAGAGTTCTGTACATCGATGCTGAAGCTTCCATGGACATTGACTCGATCAAATTTTCAGCCTCTTTGAGAAATCCAGCACGGCCAAGTGCATCAGCCAAACAAGAGTAGTGTTCTATTTCAGGTTTAATGCCATAGTCACGATGCATTGATCCAATATGCTTATATGCCTCTGATACCAAACCTGAGTGACTGCAAGCAGACAGAACGCCGATAAATGTGACCTTATCAGGATTTATACCCAGAGATTTCATCTGTTTGAAAAGCTGGAGAACTTCTTTCCCTTCCCCATGTTGAGCTAATCCCAATAACATGGCATTCCAGGCAGCAATGTTCCTCATCTCTATTCTTTTAAACAAAGAATATGCATCGTCTATGCTTCCGCACTTAGCATACATGTCCACAAGCGAAGTTCCAACAAACGGGTCACCAGTGCAATTCAACTTGAGGGCATTTGCATGAATTTGGCGCCCCTGTTCTAATGCCGTCAAACAAGAGCTTGCTTTAGCAAGTGTGGCTATTGTAAATTCATCAGGCAACACTCCTATGAACCTCATCTGGCTATAAACATGAAAAGCTCGCTCTACTTCTCCATTTTCTATACATCCTGATATCATAGTCGTCCAAGCAACATCGTCAGGCACAGGAATAGTATTGAAAGCAAGCTGTGATGCACTCATATCACCACATTTTACATACATATCCAAAAGCCCACTGCTGACCCATAGATCTAAGTGATATCCAGATTTGATTGCATAGGCATGGACTTGTCTTCCTTGATTTATTGCAAACAAGGAACCACATGTCTTAATCACTGTTGCGAGCGTAAAATCATCAGATCTCTCTCCCTGTTTATGCATCAAAGCAAAGAGCTTCAGAGTCTTATGACCGTCATGACTTTGGGTGTAACCAGACATCATGGCATTCCAAGCGACAAGATCAAACTTACTCCTCTCAAACAAAACCTCTGCCTCAGTCATACATCTGTTCCGAGAGTAGGCATCAATCAGAGCAGTAGAGACAAAACTGTCAGCAACATTGTTGATTTTAATTGCATGAACATGAACTTGTTTGTTCAACGACAAGCCTTCAGGCAGAGAGGAAGCAGCCTTTAGAATACTCGTCATAGTATACTGGTCTGGTGTAAGGCCGTAACGTAAAAGCTGCATAAAGAGACACACTGCTTCCATTTCTAGGCCACTTTGAGAAAATCCGGCAATAACTGAGTTCCACGAAATCAAATCTCTTTCACTCATAGTATGAAATACTGTCCTAGCGAAACCAATTTTTCTCAGTTTACAATACATGTTAATTAGACTATTTGCAACGGTGAGCATCCTATCAATTCCTAACTTCAATGCCAGACAATGAACTTGCTGCCCTAGTGCTAAACTATCTAATCTAACAGCTGTAGCTAACACTAAAATAAATGTGACTTGATCACATACCAAGTCGGACTCAACCATATCCCCAAAACATTTGAGAAGAGCTGAATATTGGCCTGCATGGAGATATTCACTCAATCTTTTGTTATTGGATATTATCTCTGAAACACCAGAAGCATCATCACCATGTGCAAAGGATTTGACTTGTCCTGCTTCAGAATCATCACCAGAAATTCTAGCGAGTAAACGGGAAGTGATTTCATTGGGATGTAAGCCACTTCTATGAAATTCAGAAGAGAGACCTATGGCTTCTTCCTTAAAACCCATATCCAGATAGGCCTTCAACATCAAGTTCCATAACACCACATCTCTATAAGGCATCTCCTCGAACAAAACTTTACCTTGCTTAACCTGACCAAACTTCAAATAGATATTAACGAGAGCTCCGGCAACAAATTCATCTCCGTCCAAACCAATCTTGCAAGCATACCCATGAAATGACTCTGAAGCCCACACATAACCAGAGTTCAAACACAGTTTCAACATTGGAGCCAGAGTCATTCGACTGGTATACACAACGTTCTGGCGTAAAGTCCGGAAAAGAAGAAAAGCTTCTTCAATGTTCTCGACAGAAGCAGATTCGGAAAACTGGGCATAGGCAGCTAAAACTGAGTTCCAGGAAACAAGATCTCTTTCAGGCATTAGGTCGAACACTCGGCGGGCGTAAGTGAGTGATCCACACTTGGAGTACATGGAAATGAGATTGTTGACCAGGAATCGTTCTGGGATTTCCTCGGAGGATAGGATACGTGCGTGCGTACATTTTCCGAGGGTCAAGTCCGACGTGGAGATTGCATCCCGAAGAAATCCGAACCATTGTGAGGAAGAAGAAAACGGCGAAGCCGAAGCAGCAGAAGTAAGACGAAGAGGAGGAGGAAACAAGAGGAGACATTGAACTTTGGGAGATGTATGAAAGGAGAAAGGGATGGCCTTGAAGGTCGCTCTTGCTCGCATGATAGGGTTTAAAATGTAACCTTTTTAAAGATGAGTTCAGGTGGTTGTCTTGCAAATCAAGCAACTCATAACTCAAAAATTTTACTTAAAAAATCATGAACACTTTTCCAATCAGCAGCTAATAACAAGACCTTTTTTTTACTGCGTCCAAATTAATTAGTATACTGTAAGATTCAAACTATTATAACAACAAAACAAAGTTTTCGATATTTATCAATTAATCCAGACATCCGTTTATAAGAGACTTTTTTTTGTTTCTTTTCTTCTTTTATGAAAATTGCAAAAAACATACAAATATTGAAAAATGAACATATTGATTATCCACTAGTTTCAAAAATATTGACCTAGCTAACATGAAGATGTTTTTTCTTTTTCTTTTTTCGTTTATATAGATTTGACTGTTGAAGTTGTGAGGAATGATCGATGAGTCCCAAATCCCGAGTTTAGAAGTCTGAATGAAGTCTGACAATATCCAAAGTACGTACGACTTTGCACCCGAATTTTGTGTGTTGTTATCTATAATCATGTGATCAAATTGTGGTCGTAGTTGGAATTCTCACGATCATACTTTTTGTGACCAGTGAAAATGTCCTTTGGAGATCTCAAATACATACTATGCTAGTTACTACACTTGATTGTACTGATCAAAGCTAGGTTCCCCCATGCCCAATACTGCCCAAGACTTTTAATGTTTTTGTTTTTATTTTTATGGTACCCCCAAGTCTTTGCCTCTTTGGTATGGAAAAAACACAAAATACAAAGAATGGAAACAAATACTCCATTATTAAAAAAAAAATACATAATTCCTTTAACGTACACGTCCCTACACATTGAATAAAAGGATTATATATTTCAATGATCTTTCTAGATTAAGTCTTTTTTTGTCAATTTTTCTCACCCTTCTTTCTCATACTCTCTCTCTCTTTCTTTCTTTCTTTCTCGATCAAGAAGAGCGAGAGGCTATTTATTATATGTGGATGTCGTCATACCTCAGCCCGACGCGCTTTCTAGAAGGCTACCTCCGCCGTTGCCTCAAGGGGGCAGGACTGACGTCTCAGACTCTTTCCATAGACTCTGAAACGACCATCCACTTCTGGGGCCCACCTCACCGGAGCGACGACGACGACAGACCGGCGATGCTTCTCCTCCACGGCTTCGGTCCATCGTCCATGTGGCAGTGGCGGCGACAGATCCAAGCCTTCTCTCCCTCCGTTTTCAGGCTTTATTCTCCCGATCTTGTCTTCTTCGGCGACTCTACCACTTCCTCCACCCACCGCACCGAAGTCTTCCAGGTTCTTTTTTTTTCTTTATCATAAACCTCTCTTCTGGTCTCTTTTGTTCTCTCTCTCTCTATATATATATTTGCATGTTTTGGTTCCACTTATATATTTCCCACTAGATTAATTTACCGATTATAATAAAAATGAAGAAACAGAATTTGAGAATGACTATTACGAACAAAACTCGGTTATTAGAACTCTAATTTGTGTTTAATTAGATAAAAAGAAAACTGTTAGAAGTGTTTTTTTAATATACATAGCAAACACATACTTATATCTTAATAAAAATAAAAAATCAGGCGGAATGTATGGCAAAGCTAATGGAGAAATTAGGAATAGACAAGTATAATGTGGTTGGAACAAGCTACGGCGGTTTTGTGGCGTACCATATGGCAAAAATGTGGCCTGAAAAAGTGGAGAAAGTAGTGATTGCAAGCTCTGGCATCAACATGCGAAAGTGTGACAGTGAGAGTTTATTGCAACGATCCAACTGTGAGTGCATCGAGAAAGTTATGTTACCATCCACTGCAACTGAGCTTCGCACCCTTATGGCTTTGGCTTCTTCTTCGCGGATTCTTCGTATGTTCCCTGATGCTCTCTGGAACGACGTTATTACTGTAAGTAGCCTAAACTATTAATTCTCTTCTTCTTTTTTTTGCCTCCATATGCTGTCATCTTAATTAATGATTATCAAACGTTTATTGAGACATTTTATTTTCTAGCTTAATTTTGAAACTAATCCGGACTTATAATCATATATGTAGAACTTATATAAAAAGAATAGAACAGAGAAGATAGAACTACTGAAGGGGGTGACTTTTGGCCGGAACGAGAATTTAAACATCGATCCTCTTTCTCAGGTATGTTAATATGTACTGCTTGTTCTTTTACTATTATTCAAACATGTCACAAAACTACGTCTTTAATTACGTAATTTACTTCAAAGTTAATATGAGTTCATATAGTTAAATGCACTACTCATCTTACTAATAGGAGGTCCTAATAGTATGGGGAGACAAAGATCAGATATTTCCTGTGAAGATGGCTTACGAATTGAAAGAGTAAGTAAAATTATATCTTGTACTCAAGTTTTGACGTATATATATACTAAATGAATCGTTTTTATATATATCAACATTTTTAAGCTTATTATTTAAATCATAGTTATAAATTAACAATGGTTGGTATTTATATTTGTGTAGGGTTCTTGGAGACAAAACGAAACTAGAAATTATTGACAACACTTCGCACGTTCCTCAGATTGAATGTGCACAAGAGTTCAACAATATCGTTTTGAGATTTTTGAAGGGTTCTTAAGAGCGTTAATTTTGTGTACGTGCTACATGATTCTTCAGCTTGTTTAGTGTTAAACTATTCATGACGTAACCTTGCTTCTTTACTTGCCATGCTTTCTCATATGGTGTCAGACCAAAAAAAAGTAATTTTAATACGGAAACAAATTTTCCCTAATATGTTTTATTGTTCTTTCCATTGTATGACTTAACTCCTTGTATAAGTTTAATATATGTGAAAACATTGAGATGCAAATTGGTGCGAACGGAGTGAGTTACGAGTTGGGTTGGCCACCAATAAAAAGGAGTAAAGGACAAAACTGAGTGGGTTCAAAGTTGGTGGTTTCCCAAACTGCCAAAACAATATATAATTATATAAATCACTTTCTTGTAGAAAAAAAAAAAGCCACAATTGCTAACCACGTATGCCCTCGTTACCAAATCCCTCACGGAAATGTGCGAATCGTCGTCGGCAAGTTTGCCCATTACCGTTTTAGTAAAGAAAAAACTCAGAACGAATTGAAAACCATGGATCTCAAAAGAATAATGAGAATTCATTCAATACATAATATTTACAAAGATGTTCTACCATTTACAGTCCAAACAAAAGAAAAATACTGACAAACTACAAACATTTGATTTGGCCATTATCATATAGTATAATTCTACAATTACCAAGTCTAAGCTTCCTTTGTTCATTCTCTTTAATGAGAATATTGCATTTACCAAATTGTTTTTTCAACTCTAATTGATGCCTAATCAAGCTCATATGCATCAAATGATCTGCTTCGAGGCTGAAGCTGTGGAGGGTTTCTTCACAAGGGACTGTGCACAAGTATATTCTGATACGAATTTTGGTGGTTCTATTTCAGATGGGTCTAATACTGGAATAGCCTTGTCTATATCTTCTGCAGAGAAAGGAATGCTGCACACACACAAACAAAAGAGAAACGATAAATATAGTGTAGACTACTTATCCTAAATCAGAGTTAGATAAACTTGATTAAAGAGACCCTTAACTCTCAACCAAATGCCCAACCAAACCCTAAATGCTAAAAGCTTTTTACAGTCTAAAAGTATTCTCAGAACTTCAAATGACCTTCGTCAAGCTAGATATAAAAAATTTCTGTCTATACCATATTCTTCTACTTTTGTATAACTAAACTTGAGAACCAAATAACTGTTGAGATATTTCATTCAAATGAAACAAAAAAAAAAAGAATAACGGAAGAGAATAATAATACCTCATATCATCATCCAACAAGAATGAATTCGTAGTTAGTTTTTGGTTATCCTTGTCCAAAAGAACTCTCATTTGAGTAACCACCTACAGCGCAAAGACATGAGAAGGTGTTTTAATAGACATTCAACCCAATTAAACCTCCAGGTTTGGGACTCTGGAAATTACTCACCTCATTTGAGACACTTTGAGTTCCATATTTATCGTCCCAGTACATTGTACTTATTCGATATATTTGCCTTATTGTCAATACCTATTACAGAATAAAATAGTGCAGAGTATTTCATGAGACTGCAAAACTGCTTTAATGCCTGGAATTAAAACCAACAAAACCGGAAGCTAAGACAAAATAACAACATACCGGGCACAGATCCTGCCTGATTTCATCCAATGATTTCTTTCTTTTTTGGTGTATTACCTAGGATGGAATTAAAAATTGCATTAAATACAAACCAGTTAAAATGCAAATTCCCGTTCAAAAAAGAAACACGCTTTTTCTTTATCAGAGAAGATGAGTTTTACCAAGAATCCAACAGCTTGTCTAATGTAATTTAACTCATGCCAAGATGTTCCTGCAAACTGCATTCATAAAGTTTTAGATCACAGATAGCATCCATCTAAAAAGCAACCAACGGGTGTATAACATGGTGTACCTCTTCCTTTGCATTGGCTATCCACTTCTCCAATTCTGAAATCCCAGATTTCACATATTCCCCATTTGAAAATGTGCAACATTCACGACGAAGAAGAAGACTGAAAAAGAATTCAGATTAAATATGCAGAAACAAAAGTAATCTGCAGTATGCGATACAACAAAGAACTGAAATTAAGATCACATTTACCTGTTGAAAAGTGATAGGTTGATAAATGAGAAAACCTGAGTCACAAGTTTGCGAATGAAGAACGAGGGTACCTACGAATACAATAGTCAGGTTAGAAAAGATTAAAAAAACAATGAAGATATTCTTAAAGCACAAAGAACCATGGTACATGACCAGTCGAATTGCTAAACCTCACATGTGGAGAAACAGGAAAAGAACAAAGTACTATTTCTAAGACATAATTTAGAGCAATAAAATTTACATAAACTCAGCAGAATGGATGTTTATCCTTGGCAAAAAAAAACACTTCATATGAAGCTGCGTCGGTAGAAACAGACATTATAAGTGAAACTATGGTATATACATACATGATTTTCGCGTAGGCGGGACATAAGAGAATCCAAGAATTTGAGTATACTTTCCCATTGACTACTTGGTGATTGCTGCGGCACACCACCTGGTGATCTAGATTTTCCAGCAATTCCTCGTGAAGCTTTGGGTGCCTTGAGAATCATTAAAGAAACACGTGAAAAATCACAACATATTTCCCCAAAAATTTCTTGTATATAGAAACTAAAATGATGAATCTCCACCACAACTCAGTAGAATACAATTTTTTTATAAGGCTAGCTTCACTAAATTGTTGTTTTCTGATGAATAAAAGGTACCAACAATCAGTCAGATCTTCTGTCACATAAAAAAACATACAATGCTGTATACAGTTTGATACTAAGTACTTCAAATAAGAAACCGTAATTTTTTAATTTTATCTTCCCACCAAACGGCGTATAAAGTCCCTGTAACAGAGTATTTTGACGAACTAAAAACAGTTTTATCCCATCAATAATCTAGACACGCAACATCAGAGCTGCTGAATATGTATCTAATTTTGAATTCTTACCTGAATGCATGATCCCAGAAGCGGTGATAATTCCTTTTTCAAATTATCACGAATTAAACCATATATCTTCTCCACACATGCTGTCAGCTGCTGTTTAAATAATAAAGCTGGATATCTTGCTTCTATGTGCGAACCACCATCGTCAGGTCCATGAAGTTTAAAAGGAGACCTTGCTCCCTGGTACGCAAGAAACAAAATGTCAGTTTACTATGTAAACATTTAATAACAAGATTATACCCTACTACTGAATCCCTATAGTAGTTCAAAACCACAAAAATGAAACACGCAAACTACTCTCAATGCTCAAGTGGAGATATCAATTGAACTCACATATGTAGCCCTCCCAGAACGCTGAGCATTAGCATTTAGAAAACTATTCGACCGCAAATTTCTCTGCAAGAGACATAGAAGTGCTGAAGCATTTGAGAGCCAATATGGTAATAATACACTGTTCTCATCTCCGCCCTGAAATAAACATATAAGACACAGACGAAATCATTACATGAAAGAGTCCCCATCAATTTATTTCTGGTAAACCAACATGGAAGAAAGTAGTTACAAAATCCATTCAGCAAGGAGATAGGTAATATATGTTACAACACAAGAATCACCTTCAGGGCTTCATTGATTCCCTCGATAATGATATTAAATATGGCCGTGCTCTCAGATTCAAAGGCATGCCAGTGCAGAAGACATTTATATATTACACAAGCAGCCAGTGGCTTATCCACATTGAATCCCAAATTTTCCTTTATACACCTGGAGAGCAATTCGTAGTTCTCCTGCAATATAGAGGTAAGGTCACTTATGTCAACATTAAATCTACTTTAGCCAACAACAAAAACGCATTATGTTATTATCACTTCGGGAAAACAAGTTCCTTCCATCATAGTCAACAGTGTTTTTTTGAAAAATTGACAGCTTAAGATGGCAGTAAATTAGTACCAGGTTTCTTTCTGCAGTGAATTTGGATCGACGTGACTCTGACATGCTATGTGAAAATGGCATGATGTGCTTGGAAGGTGTTGGTGTCTCCTGTATATATTTATTATGACTTAAGTAGAGTACTCATTTTCGAGCATAAACAAACTAGGAATAAAAGATATGATAGATGTAATGAAACATATAAAAGATTAGAAGGTGTAGTTACTTACAAATATAGATCTCCTGTCATTTTGGGCTGGTACAACAGCACTAGAATATTTCTGTTGGGAGAAGGTTGCAATAAACTGTTAGTTAAAGGTGAAGACTACAGAAATCAGGATGACGGCAAATGTGTGTGTGCATTGAGAAAATGAAAGCACATGTTTCAGAAGATTTATCTATTTTACAGGAGCTATGCTTGAACGAAACCAGGAAAAAAATCTATCAATTAACAAGCAACATGGTGAAACGCATGGTTCAGATATTAAGGAATTCCCACAGTGCAGTACTTCCGCACATGCATATATCAGAAAGTGCAGCATAGAATAGTAAAAGATTACATACTTCACCAAGTGTCTGACCAACCCTCTCTGGGGATGTGATTAGCGTCTTTTGCCTCAAGACAAGGTTCTCGTTTTCCAGATGAGAGAGTTTCTCCTCAAGACTGAACAAAAAAGAATTCAAAGAAATAAAACAAAATGCTTGTTGGACGAAAATCTAGGGGTGACTTGAGATGAGAACTGCAACTACAAACCTTTGAACACTCGTCTGGAGTTCAGAACATCTTTTTTCAGTTTCCTTCAACTTCTGTAGTGTGTTACTGCAATCACTTTTAGCATTGAGAAGCTCCTTCTCTAGAACCAGATTCTTCTTTTCCAAGGAGTTCATCGAATTCTGTGAATAAACAGTGTTAGCAGAAACCCATGGACAGCCAAGACAACAGGAATTTGGGTCTCTAAGCAAAGAGGGAAAATATTATCAAAAAGAACCAATATGATGCTATGTTGACAACAGAAAGCGCAGTGAAAAAGAAAAGAACAAGTCATGCTAATCAAAAGATGTAATCACTTCAGAGACCATTGCTCAGAATCTCTTAACCCTTTCACAAACACAATTAATATATCTCGAATTTCACACTCTCCCGAACCTGGATCATTTTAAAACAGTCGATAGCAAAGTTCTATATAGCGAGAAATAAGAGGTGTCTATACTTCAAATTGCAGCCACCACTCTTTAAGCACAAACAGAGAATTATGGAAGAGTACAAAAGCATGACCAACCAGCAGATTAATTAAATCATGATTGTAGTTGACCTAAGGGAAAAGATTCAACAGTGTCCTATTATGACCAAGAACGCTGAGAAGCTATTAGTACACTCCCAACAAATGAAGTGTCAGTGGTCATCAATTTTAAGTGGAAAACAAGTGAAGTATTTCTACATGCAAATATCATGTGTTTGAAATTTTCACAGGTTTTCGGCAAAGTCTTTGCCAATCAGCCAAGGGGAAACTCATGATGGAAAATAGAGCTCTTAAAAAGGTAGACCAAGTCCCAAAATCTAACACAATAAGCTTTTTAACATATATAAAAAGAGGAATATTACCTTCAACAAGGCATTATCTTTTTTTAGTTCAACCATTCCAGTAAGCTCTCTCTCAACAGCAGACTTCTCTTTCATGGATATTTCTAATTGCTTTTCAAGCACTGCATTCTTATTGCACTCATTAATGGTAGCCAGCCTAGCTGCGTCTAGTTTGAGGCTGAAGGATTCCAATGTTTTCTGAAGCTTAGATATTTCACCTGACTTGGCCTCCTCTCCACTTGTCTGCATTTACAGCACTTTGTGGTTATTTACTCTTTTCCAGGAGATCAATACAATATCAATGACAAAATTTGCAACATACTCTCAAACGTTTCTCAAGCTGCAACCGCCATTCAAGATCTTCTAACCGCTTCTCAAGTTTAGTTTTAGCTAATCGTAAAGCACCTGCTTCATTAGCTGCCTGCAAGATATTGATGTGCATGTTCATAGTTTGAGTAACTACTTTGTGAAATGAAATAATCCTACTTTAGACCATAACTAAAACTTACTTGTTTAAGTTTTCTAAATTCTCTCTTTGCAAGCTTCTGCCGCCAACGACACTGAATAGCAATAATATTTGATCGACGGTGTCTGAATGCTGAGCGAAGCTTATGGATTCTCCAATGAGCCTACCAGATTTATAATACACAATATTCAAGCACAAGAAATGCGTTAGAGAGTGAAATCATGAAAGAGGTTAAATACATAAGGGAACTAGACGACTCTAGATTACCATAATAATAACACAAAAGTGTAACACAAGTGTACTATACGAACTTCGAGATTATAAGTACCTGAATTATAGAGGCAGCTCTAATCTCTTTCTGATGTGAAAACTTTAAGCGAGTTGAATCAGCACGGATGCAAGACTGTATTGTAATGGCAGCTGATACAAGTTTTACAAATTTACATCTTGATAGCCACCTGCGTACATGCTTTTGTACCAAGACAGCTGCTGCTGCATTCCTTTTGCTGACATAAACATTTCGAGATAGGCATCCTTGCCAACAGAAAATATTATTAGGCTTAGAATTAAAACAGAGATAGTAAAAACAAACAAACATATACAATGCAAAATTCACTAGTAACCACAATTTTCCTGGGAGATCCATGTGAACATGCTTAGCAAACGAAGGCAATACAATATTTTTCAAAGAATAGCACATTAACTGCAAGATATTTAAGTAAATCTCAAGATTTTGGATATTTAAAAAAAAATCTCAAGATTCGATAAAGACTACCAAATTTTGAAAGCCAGAGAAAAGCCACATGCACAAAGAAAGAAGAAGAATAATAGTAAATGAGAAAGAAACCTCTACAGTATGCCTGAATTGAAATTGCAGAAGCTCGCGCAGAGATGAAATTCTGATGCGTAACAAATGTTCTCAGTCTTCGCTGAATGAGTCTTGCAGAAGCATCAAGAACTTCAGCTCGCTTAGAGTCCAAAATGCCAATTTGACCAGCTCTAAGGAACACTTTTGTCCGTCCTAGCTGTAAATGATGTTCCAAATATTAGCAAATCAATTAGAGTATCTAGCAAGAGCCATGTAGCAAAAACCATTTGGTTTTCAGCCCACCAAGAAGCATACCTGATAATTTCCAAGACCTAATTTCCTCAAGATTTTCTCAGTCAGTGCCTGCTCGTCATTGCTGCAGATAAAGTATATAAACAAGTTACTCGTGGTTGACACAAGAAAGATTGTTCAATGCAGGATACAAGAAATTAGACACATTTGCAAGTATAGAATCAATAACACTTGAAAACAATCTGAAAATCATCTATAAAATTATCGCACCTCTCATCCATGAATTCTGGAGCTAGCAGACCAAACCGATCCACGAAGTCTGAATAATTCCTTCGAGTGGGATACCCTGCTAGACTAATTCGAACAGCTTCTAGTACACCCTATCCAAGTGTGAGATACAAGACATCATCAAAGTTAATAAACCAAACAAACGAAACGAACATAAAGCGAGAATATGAAAAGACTAGTACAACGAGCTGAAGTGTAAGCTAAATCACTTTAATGGTCAACTATAAGGACACAATCAGGAAACTGAGAAAATAGCTAAACATGTACTACAACAGTTGGACAGCAGAATGGCCTTAAGAAGAGAAGGCTTAGTTCATTTAAATCACGTCAACAAATGTGCACAAAGATGGTAGGATCATGATATACACATAATGCATTTTGATCTTTACAAACTCCATATGTATAATAGATTAGCAAGACCAAATAATTAATGAGCACAAATATGAAGTTAATAGCCTATCATGGATCATGGCTGGTATGAAAATATATGCAATCGGTGACACGAAAAATATATATAATCATGCTAAAAAGACATGACACACTTCATATATGCTAAAGAAAAGAACAATTGGGGATACCAGACTACCTAAAAACAAAAACGGAAAAAAGACTGAAGCTTTCTCTAATTATACACAGACCATAATTAACAAAGGAAAATGGAAATAGAATAAGATAACGTAATCCACTAACCCCACAACGAAGTTGATGTAAAACACTAAGACTCTCAAACTTTTGAGGTTTGTTGAGTGAGTTCGGCTTCACACAACGAACATAGTGAGGCTCTGTTTTGCTGAGAGTTTCCATGAGGGCTTGAAGTTGTTGCTAAAGACAATCAAAATCGATTATTGATTTTATGATCAGTAGTTTTTGATATATGTAAATTTCATGGCTGGAACCTTGCAATAAAAAGAAAATTAGCTAGACAATTTCCCTACCTTAAATCTGGACGACACAGAAGAAAATTTGTAAGAAGATCTGGCAGACTCTTCCGGGGGTGGGGGGAAAAGTCCAGCAATGAAAGGGCATTTGGAGGAAGACAGCAGATTGCAATGCTCCACTATAGTATAATCACGGTTTTTATCCAAAAAGGCTTCAGTTTGATACGTAACCTGCAGAAATGGTATGGCAGAAACTCATTGAGATCTTAATGGAACAAAATTACATTAAGCTATGTCCTATAGCAAGACTTGCCTTGCCAGCATAATGAGAGAGAGTAAAATCCGTCTCAGAAAACTTTGCTTTCTCCAATCTCGGATGAATTTTAAAGTTCTGGAACAGCTTCATTGAAAATGACTCATGAGTTGATCTAGGAAACATGCTGCATATATGGCAAACGAAGATATGTCAGCCCAAATAAAATATTATGTATTGTGGAGACACAAGATGAGACAAGATATTGTACCAAGCTTCATCCAAGAGTGCAATTACCCCAATAGGCTTCTGCAGACAGCAAAAAATAATAACAGTAGAATAAGAGGACGATTAATCAATTTACTGTCATGTTTGGTTGATTTAAAATAAACAAAAATATAAAAAGGGACACACTTCTTGAGGCTATAACTACCAAAATTTG
Source organism: Capsella rubella (assembly GCF_000375325.1). Lineage (NCBI taxonomy): Eukaryota > Viridiplantae > Streptophyta > Magnoliopsida > Brassicales > Brassicaceae > Capsella > Capsella rubella. The sequence continues at coordinate 2,685,673 of NW_006238917.1, read as the reverse complement.
AAAAGAAGATATACCATACCAAAATGGAACAATTATTTTAACCAAAACAGAAAAGTCTCTTTCACAAAATTCATGCATTTATAGACCGGAGCCTTTATCATCCATATTTTATCATGGGAAATTGGAATAACAATGGCATCTTGAATAGACCTGCCAGTAAATGTGTTGGCGACATCAACCAGGCCTAACGTATACAACATGCAATATAACAATAGTGATACAGTTTGTTTCTAAACATGCTGACGGAGTTGAGTATTGTCAAAGCAAAGCAAGAGAAAGAATAACATTGAATTGAACCACACAATTTTATTAGAGTTCGTGTTTAAAGGGTGTTGAACTGACCCAAAAGGCCAAACAGGGGGTTATGAACTCTTTATTTCGACAATCTAGATAAATTAATTGTAAATAAATATAAAGACATGAGATTTTGAAACCAAGATTAACATCCCATATTGAAGTTCTGATACAACCTAGGTTGTTGCAAGATTTGGAGATCACAAAAGGATAGGAGGCATTAAATTAGAACAGAACAGGATCTAAAACCTGAATCTAACTGAAACAGAGAGAAACAAACCTTCTCAATAAGGTCCAAGACATCCTGGTTGTCAATAAACTCAATATAACTCCAATTAATTTCTTCTTTTCTGTACTCATCCTGCTCCATCTTGAATACATGCTGCAAACAGACCAGAGATCATAAGGAGAGGAAAAAAATATTCTCTGGCAAAAATTTTGAAAGAGTCACTTATATTACCTCATTGAAATGTTGCTGCAGCTTTTCATTTGCAAAATTGATGCAAAATTGTTCAAAACTGCAAAATGAAACAGCCCAGAAAAATTTATAAAGTTTACACAGTCCACAGCTAAACATGGTGCCCAATAAAACTAACAGAAAATTAGGACTGAGAAAGGAAAGAACTATCTTTTAATTAGCTCCACGGATCATTGTTAACCTGTTATTCTTAAAGCATTCAAAGCCATAAATGTCCAGGACTCCTATTTGAAAACGGGAGTCTGGATCTTGCCCAACAGACTTATTGATCTTATCAACCAGCCTGACAGAAGCATAAAACGAGTAGTTTAAACACAAGTGTAACACATCAACAAATACCCATTAAATGAAAAGATTAATAAAGTAAATGCAAACCAGTCAAACAGATGGGCGTAAACAGTCTTCGCAAGTGTATCCCGGCTAGCAACAGCAGCATTAGGGTCAAGTGCTTTGATAATGATACCTTCACGGGTCAGAATTGAACGTGTGTAGAGAGAAGCCAGCAAAAGATTTGCATCACACCTGATAATTTTGAATGGATACAACAAAATAAACAAAACATCTATTTGTACACATACTTAAAATGAGTACTATCAAAAAAACTTATGTACTTGAAAAGATCAGCAGCCATCTGCAGATGAAGTCTAGATTCCCGATCTTTTACCACAGAAGAGTCGTGCTCTCTCCCTGAAGAAAACTCAACATTTCCAAGATGTAAAATCGCAGCAAGCGTGCGAAATATTCCTTCCTGATAAATGATTTGTGCAGGAAACAAAGCAAGGACTTTCAGAAACTCACAGAAGAAAAAAACATATGAAATTCAATTAGAAGTAAAAAGAAAAAAAAAACCTGGTCGTCATGACTTATGCCCACAATATCCATTGCTCTCCTTGTATTCTTATACTCTTCTGCACTGCTGACTCCTTCTAGTTCATAGGTCTTGCTTTGATTTAAATAATGAAATTGACGAGGATTGCTTAGTTTATATTTCTCAGCGTCCTAAACAAATAAGAACATTGACAAATTAGTAATCAGCATTGGTAAATTGACAAAATCAGAAAGTAAAACCTAGCGTAGCTCAACCAGATAATAAGAAACCAAAACCAATATCTTATGAGGTGTATACAGAGCAGGAAAAAGAATTACACTCCCTGAAGCGCACAACTGATAAAAACAATGATAATTCCTCTCGGGGTCTGTTATTCGGACTACACGTGATCTCTCCAGAAGATAGGTTCTGATAGCAGCACCAGATATTCTACCATTTTCGTCAAATTGGATTTCGACAAACTTTCCAAAACGGCTAAATAAACAAAAAATCAGCAGATCCGTCAATTCAAGGAATCATACAATTTAATTGGAAAAGGCTACGCCTACACAAAAAAGTAACTGCAGTAAAACTGTAAAAGTACCAGACTTCAAAAATAAGATGCAGTAACAGAACATCTAGATTCCAGAACGCATTAAAAATTGCAGAATGAGATTCCAGAATCATAAACTCTAATTACTTCTACACATATGAAATGGAAAAAAAGGAAGGTAATTCCTCCTGTTAAGCAGTAAGATTGTTACCAAACTTCAAGTACAGGGACCATTATAATAAACCAAACAGACCTCATACTGCATTTCACACTGATACAAGGGGCTTAAAGTCTTAATGAGAAAAGCTGTCAATAGACCATATTATCTAAAGTAGAACCACCAGAATTCAAAACATTCTTAAGGAGATATCGACATCTTACAGTGCCAATACCACTGGTTTCAAACAGCTCGAGATAACTTACGATAAACATAACGGCATCCAAAAAACTACTATGTGTACTAATCAGTGATAACGATACTGTCATGAATCTTTTTATTGAGAAATGACATAAGAGCACTTAAAGAAACACCTCCCAGTTTTTCATTGAAAAATAATTCAACAAAATAAAACAAAATTCCATAACCCACCTGGAATTATCATTTCTAACTGTTTTCGCATTGCCAAATGCTTCCAAGAGAGGATTTGACTGCAGAACAAGAAAACTAAAATTAGAATAGATCACTCAAAATAAAGAAAGTCAACCAGAATCACCCCCAAAAAAATTATCTACAAACAAATATTAAGGGAGGAGGGTCAAACGCATCTTCCAATTTCGTTTATTCTAACTCACCAAGAGAAAATATACATATTATGTAAGCAAAATCTTACCTCAAGGACTTGCTGCTCAACACTTCTATCATCTTCAGCAGCCCGTCCCCCGACAAATGTAAGATACTGCATGATTAGTTTTGTTGTCTCAGTTTTTCCAGCTCCACTCTCACCGCTAACTAGTATTGACTGACTTCGACTGTCGTCAATCATCGCTCTGGGTTATAAAGCATAACTATGGTTAATTGATTAACATGACTGATAGAAAGAGTTAAAAATAACAGAAACATTAGAGAAAAAAGAGTGGAGCACCTGTAAGCAACATCAGAAACAGCAAAAACATGTGGACTGAGCTCACCAAATGGTGCTCCCTTGTACTGCTCCATCATGTGCCCATTGTAGAGATGTGGAAGCTTTTTAAACGGATTAACAGCGATCAGAATGCTACCAGTGTATGTCTGTAAAAGAAATAGAACGTAATTTAAGAAGATATGCAGTCAGGAATGATTTAATAAAGGAATTGCATAAAAATCAATAGGGACATAAATAATTAGATACCAAGCTGCAATCAAATTTTACAAAGAGGCAAGCCAGCATTATCAAGGGATCTAGCTGAGTACAAACCGTCTAACACATAATACTTTCACCGAGTAAATACGGAAAACAAGCCCTCTATAACTTTAGATGGAATTTTCAAACCTATACATAATTCACTTGCAGTCCAACAAACTAATAAAAAAGTGGTTACGAATATACAAACTTGATAATCCCGCCAAAAATAGTGCTTATATAGGAAAAGAAATAGTTAGGGTTGGATAACGAAGGTGTTTTACGTGCAAGTGGATACCAGATACGCAAGTTTTTTCAAGTGAATGCCTGTAATGATAAATGCATTTAGTCACAGTAAAATTAGTCACTTCAGTATTTCCCTTTTTCGATTAGGTAATATATCAGATCACAATTATAAGTAAACATCTAGAGGCATCCATGACAAAGACGAACAAAATACAACAAGTGGAGGGAGATCAAAATGTTTTCTCAAAAAAAACCACAGACCTCAATCACATGGGTCATATCAAGTACTTCAAGCACTCGAGGCTCAGTTTACTGATACCTAAACTATTCGAATGCATACTTCACAGCTAAATCTTAAGTCTTAAGGACACCTATCGAAAAATGGATTATAGTTGCAGTTACATGGGCAGAAGAAAAAAGAACCGGAATCCACTTCATATGGAAAAACGGCTTAAACCAGAAATGCATAGCCAAGAAACTCCAAAAGCAACTATAATTCGTTCTAAAGGAAAACAACGGCGACTGAGTACGATATTACCACAAGGAAGAGTAAACAGTCCATATGGAATGAAATCCGACTCAATAAAGTATCCCAGAAATACAGTCACGGAGAGCTCTTCATAAACAAGAACAAAAATAAAAGAGAAAGAACTCACATATATATCATTAAGAGCGTATCTCCTCTGTAGATTGTAAAGCACACCAGCTTCGTGCAAGTAGGTAAGCTTGGTCATATCATCCACTCCATTATGCTCTTCATCATCGGGATCCCTCCGAAATAGCTTTTCCGGGGAAACTAAAACCTAAACACCCCCAAAAAAAAACGCAAAATTAGCAAGGAAATCACATCAAATTAAGCGCGAAGAAGACAAAACAGAACAAATTAAGCAAAAAAAAACGGTTAATCAGACCTTCTTCCCAGTGGAAGTGTGAAGATGGAGCTTGTTACCAAAAGAATCGAGCACATCAGCAGGAATCCAAGCGAAATCCTTATCTTCCACCCAAACCTTATCGCCCTTGCGCAGATTCATTTCCATTGGAAGACAATTTCTCATAAACTCGTGATGGGAGCTCGGGAAGAAAACCCTAGAGAATTAAATTGGGGGAAGCAAGAGTCATAGAGAGAGAAAGAGAGGTTGCGCCCAGAGAATTTTTCAAATTTCAAACCAAGAATGAGAATAGAAACCCTAAGGAGAGAGAGAGAGAGAGAGAGAGAGAGAGAGAGATAGAGAGAAGAGAAGGCAAACTTTTACTACTGTACAGCTTTTTTAATTTTTTATGGTTCAAGTTAAAAACCGCTCTCACCAAAAAAAAAAAAAAAAAAAAAAAAGGCAAATATCAACAACAAAAATGACTTCCCGCCCTCAACAACAAATATTAAACAACAACAATTGCTATGCTTTTTTTTCGTAAATCAAACTAATAAACTTACTGATACTAAATTATGTTATTTTTAGCAATTTATAAAACTAACATGTCGCATTTGGTATTTGATCATATCTTTAATTGTAAACTAACACCTGTCGAATTAGGAAGAAAGTGATATAACATGACCAGTTTTTAGCAAAGACTTGTTCCTTTTTAATTGCGTTTGGTAATGCCACGCAGACAAGATCATGAATACGCATATCAACTCATTTCGTATTCTTCTTCTACCACATCGATTTATCACTCGTTATTTTGCCTTATGAACAGCACAAATCAAGTGATTACGTAGAGTTTATCACTAACGAGAACTCTACAAGTCTACAATTAGTCTTTAATACTGCATTCGCACCCAATCAAGATGATATATGAATTTGGGTTATATTCATAACTTGTGAGATATTTTAGTTGTAGTTTTGGATCTTAAAATTTATAAATAGAGATTAAAACCTTTGAAAGTTTACATTATTTTTTAAATTGCGCGTGAGTAGGGTTCTTTAAAAGTTAAAACAAGTTAGATGAAGTTTAGTAAATTTACAGAAGAGTGAAGTTAAAAAAAATATAAAACATTTGAAGTTGGTAAGTACAAAGTCGTATGCCAATCATCAGATTCAGAGGCTTTAACACTACTACAATCTGTATTTAGAAATTTTCATTCTTTGACTTTGACTTTGACTTAGATGTCTGCATTTTTCGGTCTTCCTGGATTTGTAAGATGTATTTCCTTTTTACTATATTCTTTGTTCTTCATAAATACAGAAATATTCTTCTTGATAATATTTTCCTATTGGGCAGTCTTCAACATTTTGTTTTCGTTATTTTTTAAATTACTTAAAAACTTCATGAGTTCTTGTGGGGAGACTAGTAGTTATGTGGTGTTTTCTCTTCATGTCTCTCTTTATGATAAATTCAAAGCTTCTGCATATATATTAGGAAATAATAAAGTATTGTTCCAACAAATTCTCCAACTACTAGTTCCACGATTAATATGTCCTTTCATCTCATTTAGTATCTTAGGTTCTTAGCTCTGTTTGAGAATCTGAGCTTTGAACCAATTTCACACTTGAACTGGGTAGAAGACAAACTTACCCATTCTCTTAGTTTTGACCTTTCTATAAGAGAGAAAAGCGTTGGAGATATCAGAAAAGTAAAGAAGCATTGCAATTGAACCAATCCTCTCTTCAGACTAGTAGTAAGTATTAATCCACCACAAACAACTTCTATTGGAAACTTAATATGGATTGTGAGTGGATGTGGATCAATGCTTACTAGGAATATTGATGAGGCAAATAGAAGATCTACATATAACAGTAGCAACATTATCACGAACCATAGACACGAAAAAGTATTAATGTTGTTAGGTTTGTGTCATCATCACACAAGCAGAACTAAGGAGGCCACAGTACGAGCTCCAGAGGCCTATATGCACTACTGAAACTCATGACTTCGACCCATTTACATCCCAAACACCACACAACACAACACAACACATTATCTCTATAATCTGCAGAAAAAGTTGTATATAATAAAACATTCCGCGCAAAACCCTAATCTTGCAAAAGATTCGGACTGCTGAAGACGCGTTTCAAACTAGGGCACACTGTTCGGAACTTTGTCATGCTCACCGAGGATATCTATTAATCATCAAAACAAGGTTTTAATTGTTACATCAAAATGAATTAGTTGCTAAGTTTTGAAGTCGAAGTAAACACTCATTTATTGTTAGTACCTTTGGACAGAAACGAAGATCCAATGTCTCGAGTGAGCTGCATCCTGATATAGCCGCTTCAACTCCTGCTTCATCCATGTTACAAGACTACCAAAGACAAAAGGTACCAAAATGTATTTAGTGATAACATATGTAAAAGCAATTATTCTGTCTATGAACAGATATCCATGTTTAACACATATTCTGTCCCTAGACTGAGCTTCAAGAAAACCCAGAGGAATATAATATAAACAAAGGCCAGTTATGGGTCAGAAACATACCTGAAGAAAGAGACTGGCCAATCTTGGACAGCCAAGCTTCAATACTTCCAGAGAGCAACAGTTGCTAGACAATTCATTTTGATTTGAAATGGAAATTAGCAATAGAATAACACCGCTCATTTGATTTGATGGAAGATAAATAAAATAAGTTATATATCAAATGCAAAACCCTCATACCTTAGATTAAGTAAAACCAGGTTGGAACAGGCGAGATCAACCTCCTTCAGATTGACCGATAAAGAAAGGTTCAGCGTTGATAAATGGTAAAAGCAAGCCGCAGGTGGTATCAACACTTTTCTGATATTAGGGCAACCCACACAGTTTAGGTTTTGCAATAAGCGATTGGCTGTTTCAGCTGGTTCCTGGGTATTCTCACTACAACTGTAAACCCCAAAGTAATCAAATAGCTCTACACTGGTTGAGCCCCAGTCCAGGTCATGCATGTTTACACAGCCGTTCAAGCTCAAATGGGTCAAGTGTGTGCAGTATGCAAGTAGATCATCTATCGCAGTCTGACAAAGAGTTCCATAAGACAGGTCCAGCTCTTCAAGTGCCGGTAAAGCACCTTCTTTGTATAATGGCTCCAGTGATGAGTCAGTGAGATATTTGCAGGCTTGTAATTTGAGCACCTAAAAACCATAAAATGTCAAAGAAAGCCCATAAGTATAGAATGATATGATAATATGATAGAAATAGACATGAATGGATGATACACAAAGAATGCACCCAAAATAACTCACAACTTTTTTCATTGTGACAGAAGATAAATATATGCTCTAATGCTGACAGAAAGGTAAAAAAATCAGCATCATAAAAGTCATAATGCCTTAATTACCTTCAGCTGAAGGCAAGACTTGAAGACAGGCTCCAAATTCATCAAGAAGGTGTATGATAAATCAAGAACAGTTAAATGTGGGAGCCCGTTCAAGGAAGACAAGCCATCGGGGCCAATAGAAGGGCAAGACATTAGGACAAGTGACTCGATTAGTGGGCAGGAAGCAGTGGTTGCAGACAGACAGTCATCCCTCAGTTGACTGGAAAAGGTAGTAGGGTACATTGATTAGCATCACCATAAATCTCTGACAAAAATGGAAAATAACAACAACAAAAAAACAGATAGTTACCTGCAGAAAGACGCATCTAAAGATGTCAATAGAGGACAAATAATGATTGCGTCAGACAATACACCGCAACCTTTCAGTTCAAGAGACACCATATAAGGTGCTTGAATATTGAGCACACTCAATTTCGGGCATATTCCTAAATTAAGAGACCGGAGCGCGACCTATTCACAGCCACAAGGGAAAACAAAAAAACCCATTAGTCAAGATAACTTAGCTATTTAATATGCAAAAAGCAACACTCACAGGCTGGAAGAATGCAGTTTCGAGATGATCACATCCATCTAAACAGATCTGCTCTATGCGAGGGCACTTCAACTCAAGAGAAGTAACAGCACGACAGCCAACTAGGGAAAGACTAGCTAACGATGAATTGCAGAACCGCACTGCTGTTAAGCTCTACAACAATATATAAAAAGTTCAGAAACGAGTAAAATATCATTCTGCTATCCAATGCAGCCAACAGCTGTAAAAAAGAGGACGAAACTGTATCACACCTCACAGTTGTCAAGAATTAATGATTTCAGCATTGGGCATCCACCATCATCACTAAATATTTGACAAACAGTATTGGACAATGATTCACAATCAGAGAGATCCACTTCTTGCAAGGAATGGCATTGCAGAACCAATGTTGTCAAATTCTCCTGTTTCTGGAGAGCTAATCGCTGCAACAAAATGGAGAAATATTGACGGGTTTATCAGATCAAAAATCCTAACCAAAATACAGAGTAACAAAATCAGGACTACGTAAGTGCATACTCGAAGGGAGTTGGAAGTGATTGTGATACGACGAAGCGCTGGACAGTTGGAAATAGTGATTGATGAAAGCATGGTGCTTTGCAAGTTCAGATCTGTAAATCTGTTAAACACAGCAAAGAGGGATACATGAGTGTAATAATAGCAAAGATAAAAATAAAGGCATGAATACTTATAACAATAAAATCTGTAGGTGAAAGCAAACCAAAGATGAGAGCTATACTTGCGACAATGGACTAGGCTTATACTCTGCAAACGTGACAGATGCAAAGATACAGATGTCAACAGATTGCAATTGTCAAGCTCCAAAACCTGCAATAAATTATATGTGGTTAACCAACTGAAATTGTGGTCTTTGTTTAAAGGTTGAAGAACAATATGCATGTGGGTGTGGACTGTGGAAAACAAAATAGGTTGGTGGAAAAAAAACAAAAACAAAAATAGTTTAAGGTTGTAGAACGATCACGAACCTCTAGCGCAGGACTATTAGCAATCCAAGTCATAGACGCGGATGTAATACCCTCACAGCTATGCAGCTTCAGAACAGTCAACAATGGAAGATGTACTGACTTCAAAGAAGAAAAGGGAAATCAAGTCAGAAAAAAAAAAGAGAATGAGACAAAAGAAAGGGAGGGAGCGAAGCAGGTATAACAGGACTAACCTCAAGAGATATATTGGGGCAGTATGAAGCATTAAGAATATGCAGATTAGCACAAGCCTGGGCTATCTCACGCAAAGTTTCATCGCTGACACATGAACAGTTAGAAACGTCTAGTGACTCTAACTGAGGACACGAAGTGGCCGCTGAACGGATAGCAGCATCCAAGAGCTTATGGCATGAGGCTATATCAAGAAGTTGGAGGAGTGGACAGTTAAGCATCGCCTGAGACATATTGCTTCTTTTCAATGATAAAGATCTGAGCTGCGGACATCTAAAAGATTGAAAAAATAATGTTAATTGAGAATGAAATACACATAAACGATTAAGAATGAAAATGAATTATTAGACACAAATTCACCTGATAGACAAGCGCATAACACGGCATTTCGTAATTTTGAGTCTGCGTAGCCTATCATGACTCAGGTTTATTTCCTGAGCACCATTTCCCAGAATAGCCTCATTTACAGTCACACTCCTCAACATATTACACTCTCCCAATGCCTGGAAAAAGTTTTCACTGATATGACCCTTTCCTATCGTTAAGACCTCAAGATACCTGAAAAAGATCAAAAGCATTACAATGGATTACAATGGATACATAGTATCTTTTTGATAGAAACCATATCCGAGGCTAAAAAATACAGATACCTCAAAGTGGTAGCTGCTTTCATAGCCAGAGCGTTAACAGCAGGAGCACCATAAACATTCACTTCAGTAGCATTTGGATAGCGACTACACATGTTTTCAACTGCAAAAATAAAGCAACCCGAAGTTATATTTTTTATCCAATGTATATTAATGTCTAGCAAATAATGGATTAGTATCACAGAAGAAATACAAGTTTGCGTAAAACAGCGTCTTGAATTCGATAAAACAGAACAAATCAGAGGCATCTTTGGAGTGCCTTAGATATGCTACTGCAGGCCAATCTCATCATAAAAATGCAGATTGAATGAAAGCCTTCAAAATACTCAATTTCTACTGCACTCACTGAATGGCAAACAAGTGTACAAGAATACAAGACTCAATAAACCCGCAGTCAATTTCAAATTATTTTAAGGTTTCCACAAGCACCAGCTGTTTAACATGTTTTAAAAGCTTTTCTATAGAAAAAATTTATCTAGTTTATATATATCAAACGCCAAATAACTGAAAAGACAGCGTATGCAGAACAACTTACATTGTTCGATAGAAATCCTTATATTTTCAAAGTTCAAGACTTTCCAGAAATCCTCATGAGCACTAGCTACTCTCCACTGCCGACATACCATAGCAGAGCGACAGAGGTCGACATGATTCAAGAAGGAGAATACCTGCAGGACAGAAAAGTTCAGAAAATTTTAAGAGAAGGGAAAGGAAACCTACGTATTATTAAGATAAAAAGCAAACAAAAAAAAAACGCATACCATATGCAAGAGGTCATCAGTCAAATCGATATGAACTTCAAAATCTTCTGCGTCTGAAGAACCGTTATCATCTCCATCATCTTTTTTTCCATCTTTCCGACTATAATTCAAGATGAAATTCTGGCAGAACATATCAGTATCCGACCGGGAAGAAGAGGCAATGCCAAAACTAACAGTTCTCTCCACCGACGAACCAGAATTCCCAGCATCTGAAGATGCCCCGGAAACCGACCTGCACTCACTGTAATTGAACTTAAGCGTCACTGATAGGTTTTAATACAAAAACCCCTACAAAATCGATGCTAAATCATAGTAAAAATGATCAAAACAGAGTTTTTCTACACAATCAAGGTAAAGCAGAGGCCTCTGCAAAGTCGCTACAAGGATGTTGGAGCAGAGTTTACGAACTTGGTTTCAATTTTCTTAAAATTGTAAAGACACAACTCTGCTCAATTTCATTGAAAAATCAAAACTTATTTTCGACATTTTTCTACAAAGATCCACTTTAATTTTTTTTTTGTTTTTTAAACTTGTCTAGAAGGAAAACGTAGCTAAGGAGTAAGAGAGCTTACGCAAGGCCAGAGTAGACTTTGGCACGCTTGTGATGCGAATCATGATCAGCTTCCTCCATCGTACTATCCTCAGTAGCTGCAGCATTGCTACTCTCTCCCTGAACTAACTGATGTAACCGAATCTCAGAGGTCCATAAGCGTTCCAATTCATCCCCAGCGGCTTCACCTTCCTCCTCCCTCGTCAGTAACTCCGCACACAGCCTCCAACGTGGGGCTCTTGGCGTCCTCTCGTTTTCACCAAAATTAACAAAATCGCCATCACCGCCATTGTTCTCCATGGCCGTTGCTAAAGAAGATTGGTTCTTTACTCTGCCGCTGTTTTCGTCTTCCTCCTCGTCGTCTTCGTCGGTGAAGCAAGAAAAACACCAAATCCTCATGCACCCCTCACCTCCCCCAGAAACGATATCTTGGGTCTCGATCTACCACATTTATTGGAAACCTGGTCACAGAAACCAGAATTTGGGGGAAAGCAACAAAATTGTGGAAGGCGGAGATAGAGATTAAGAGAACACGGAATTCGAATCTCTAATTTTGGGATTTGAAAAGGAGGAGAAGGAGAAGATCAAAGGGACGCTAATCTGAATTTAAAGATTAGGGTTTGAGAGAAACGGGAAAAATCGGATCAGATCTTGCGAGAGGAGAGTGGAGAGGCCTATTGTGTGATTTCTTTGCAAAAGAAAAGGTGGTGGTCGATGGATACAAATCCGGCGATTCGGAAGAAGCGAAAAAATATCGGCGAATATGGAAAGGTAACGAGGAAAATTAAAAAGACAAAACTAATCGGGAAACACAGCTCGTCTTTGGTTCTTGCTTCACCGTTGTTTTGTTCGGGAAGGACCATTACCAAACGGCGTCGTTTGACAATAAGTGACTGTACTCTGTCTAGTAAATTAGATACTTTTGTCTGAACTCTCAATAGATACGATGTTTATGTTTAGTTCCTACGATAAAATTGGTTCAGACACAATAGGTAATGTTATCTTTCAGTGAAGATAATATTGTCAAACGAAGACCGAGCATATAATCGTGTCACGTGAGCACGAACACAAGCAGAAGACTTTCAGTGGGTGGCTCGAGCCACGCTGTAATATCTTGTAGGTAAGAAAATAGGTACGTACAAAAACAAATTGTCGAGTCTTGTTAAAGTCCAGAGTGAAAAAAAAAAAAAAAAAAAAAAAAAAACATTACTGCGTCACTTTTCTATCATCTTAAACATAATAATAATATGATTATTGTTATTCCGCAAATTAAGCTCCTTCAATTCCAACGATACTACTCACATTGAAATTCAGAAATTGGGCTTGTTTCTCTTTATGGCCCAATAGCCGTTTCTTCTTTATGGTCACGTGACTCCTTGACTCCTTTATCTCGCTTCTTCTTCTTCTATTGACTTTTCTTTCATTTCATTCAATCCTAATTAGTACTTCTAATTTTTCGGTGCAAGCTCAAACAAAAGAAATAACTCAACTACGAGTCTCCGTGGTTACAATATATTTAGTGTATATATCGTACAATTATATGGCAGATCGGTAAACAATTTCTTTGACCTAAAATCTTCCTTGCCCTGGAACTAATTGTTGATATTACATGCATGTTTTAGAGGAAACCCATACGTTACATCACGACTCGTCGGTTTTTTTTTTTTTTTTAATGTCCTTCGGTTTTCATCCAAAATTTCCTAGTGTAACGTGTGATCTCCTTTAGAGTTTTTATGTTAGGAAAAGGTACATTACTTTTCTTTACATTACTTTTTTCTGAAAATTAGCAACGCTATATTCAGTTAACCTGGAAAAATTCTTTTATCTATAGAGAGTTGGCTTAGTTGATAGCTAGCTAAATTATGAACTTGTTTATGATTGTATCAGTTATTCATATAGAAGCAATAGGTCACTCAGTTAAATTAAAAACGTAAGACAATAAAACAGGTGGAGTACACTTAAGATTTTGATATGACGGTGGATGTGTGAAACAGCTGCATCCGGGAGCACTAGTGCCGATACGACCGAAGATGAGAGAATATAATTGAATGTGTTGGAGAACGGTTGAGTTATCATTAAGAGATGTCATAAATATTATTGAAAATATCAACGATGAAGGGAACGCAAACGTTTGGTGGGATAATGAAGTTAAAGTCCCAATTAAAGATTTTTAAGTAGACTAACTGTTTAGAAGTGGACAGAGAGGTGGTTGGAATTTAATACGATCTCCTTCTTTTATATGTTCAACACTAACTCAAGAACTTCGATATCATCAAACTCAAACCACAAACTTTCTTTTCTTTTTCTATTTATTTTATTTATTATTGCTACAAACCTAAGTAACTTTAAAAAAAAAAAGAGAGAGAGAGAGAGAAGAGAAATGTCATTCTTGAAGTATTTCTTGATCTTCTTGATCATGTTTGGTCTGTGTGTGTCATCAGAGGAGAATATGCAATACGAATACTTGAAAGTTCCGGCGAGCGAGTTTGTGAGCTCCATAAACACGATAGTGGAAGTAATAAGACAAGTGAGTTCGATTTTGTCTCAGTTTGCGGATTTCAGTGGAGATCGCCGGCTGCAGAATGCGGTTTCCGATTGCATTGATCTGCTTGACTTTTCTACCGAGGAGCTAAGTTGGTCTGCCTCTGCTTCTGAGAATCCAAAAGGTGCGTTTTACTAATGTACACCATTTATCTAGCTATATCACTTTAGTTTTCTTATCACAGCCTTTTATAGCGTTGGAAACTTTGAATGCATATATAAACTTTTTCAACTCCCCACTTAAAGATGCTCTGATCACAAGGTCAAAACTGTAGTTAAAACTTATAACAAAAAATCAGTTAAATAAATCGGTTCATAAATACTTAGGTGAAATTTGAAAAGATTATAAACAAACTGGAGTAATCATCAAATTGTCAAAAGCAAACAAACAAACCGGCTAATAGATTTGCGTTTTGCCGGTTTAAGGAAAAGTAGGATAGGATTGACGTTTGTGATAAGTTGCTATGAATGGAAAGAGTGCGATTACTTGGTATAACTTTGGCTTTCATTCTCTTTTTTTTTTTGGCAAGAGGTAATCAGTCAAATAACACCCAAAATACCTGATTGGCGTTTAGCAATCTATTTTTCACATTACACATCAATGTGACGCATAAGATAGTAATACAAATACACACCTGTACAACTCGACTGGTTTGGAATTTATCTAGTTAGATTCTCCACGACTCCCATAAATGATGATGATTTGATACCATAGGATAAATTACATCGTTCATGGATCAGAAATCATCATAGTGTTAAATGCTACTATAGTAAGACATTTTTTTATTTTACACTTCTGCATTTAATTTGAAAGCCGGAACGGAATTGATTGCGATACGGTTGTTAGGTGGATTCTTTGACCATCCTATAATTCCGTTCCTATAATTTTCAACTAATTACTACAATTTTGCATCACAAATTCAAAAGAGCGTAAACACAAATCTTTCGTTTACATATGTCATGTGCGCATGCATATATTAAAATTAGGAAAGGTATATTCTATCGGTATAATTACCAAAAATATATTAGTCAACAGATGTGTAGAATTTTGTTTTCTCGTAACTTGACTGTTTATAGTAATTGTTTGTTAATACACATACCAAAGTGACGATGATGTTACATCAACGTTTGTGCATTTTCTTTGATGAAACGAGAGCAAATTCTATAATCATTATAGTAAATGGCATGTGCCTAGTAGGGACACAGAACGTGGATTTAAAATCTTAGATGGCAGCGTAATAAATGGAAGTGTGAATATAATGAAAATGATAGTGTTGACAAAAATAAAAAAGGAATAAAAATTACAAGTAGTACTATTTAAAGAGAAGGCGTGTGATGATACTGAATCTGAATGGGACCAGGTAAGGGCAACGGAACAGGGAACGTGGCATCGGACACAAGGACATGGTTAAGTGCTGCTCTCTCCAACCAAGACACTTGTATGGAAGGCTTCGACGGTACCTCTGGTCTCGTCAAGACCCTTGTCGCTGGTATAAAATTTCATCATCCCTTTCTTATTCTAATCTTTCTCACAGTTCGGTTTATTAATTGTTCTTCTTTTTTGTTTTGTTAATGTTTACTATAATTTATGATCTCAGGCAGTCTCGATCAGCTATACTCTATGCTAAGGGAATTGTTACCACTTGTTCAAACCGACGAGAAACCCACCAAGCCTATTTCTAAACCTGGCCCAATTGCTAAAGGACCAAAAGCCCCACCAGGCCGCAAACTCAGAGACACTGAATACGACGACGACGAAAGCCTTGAATTCCCAGACTGGGTCAGATCGGAGGATCGCAAACTATTAGAAACAAAAGGTAAGAGTTACGACGTCACTGTGGCATTGGATGGGACAGGCAATTTCACAAAGATAATGGACGCTATCAAGGAAGCTCCTGACTACAGCTCCACACGTTTCGTCATATACATTAAAAAGGGTTTATATCTGGAGAATGTTGAGATCAAGAAGAAGAAGTGGAACATCGTAATGTTAGGTGATGGCATCGACGTTACCATTATTTCTGGTAGCCGCAGCTACGTCGACGGTTGGACCACTTTCCGATCAGCTACATTCGGTAATATATATATATATATATATAAGATTATTTCAGTTGTTAATTATTGCATGTAATTCATATACATTAATGCTTATGGATTTAAAACATTGCATCTGTGACGACACAAATAATTCAGCGGTAAGCGGAAGAGGATTCCTAGCAAGAGATATAACGTTTCAGAACACAGCGGGGCCAGAGAAGCATCAAGCGGTAGCACTGAGGTCAGACTCTGATCTCTCTGTTTTCTACAGATGTGCGATGAGGGGTTATCAAGACACACTCTACACGCACACCATGCGTCAGTTCTACCGTGAGTGTACCATCACGGGGACAGTAGATTTTATATTTGGGGATGGGACTGTTGTGTTTCAAAACTGTCAGATTCTGGCTAAAAGGGGACTCCCTAACCAAAAGAACACCATTACTGCACAAGGCCGGAAAGATAAGAACCAACCCTCAGGATTCTCAATTCAGTTCAGCAACATCTCGGCGGACGCAGACTTGGTCCCATACCTAAACACGACACGGACGTATCTAGGAAGGCCATGGAAGCTATATTCAAGAACTGTTTTCATTAGGAACAACATGAGCGACGTTGTGAGACCCGAAGGATGGCTCGAGTGGAACGCTGACTTTGCGTTGGACACACTCTTCTACGGAGAGTTTATGAACTACGGGCCTGGTGCAGGACTCAACAGCCGAGTCAAGTGGCCTGGTTACCACGTCTTTAACAACTCGGACCAGGCTACTAACTTCACCGTTTCTCAATTCATTAAAGGAAATCTTTGGCTGCCTTCTACGGGGGTAACGTTTAGTGATGGCTTAAATATGTAAAATGGGTCAATGTTTTTATTGTGAATGTTCCTTTTTGTTTTGTTTTTTTGTTTTCTTGTAATGTTCTTCTAAGTTGGTGTATTGTAGTTTTCCATGGTTTTGGAACTATAAGGGGACAGTTTATGGGGTGATTAAGTCAATCGGTTGAAGTTTAACCGATCATATATTTTTACTGATATGGGTGCATAGATTTTTGTAGGCTATAAAAGGAACAAAATTTATATCTTACATGTTCTTGCGTTGGTATTAGATTATTTAAATTCTATCAAAATTGTAGCATTAGGCATACATGAAAGGAAAAAAAAATTGTTTGAAAGACATCTCTCTATAAACAAACTTATCCCTAATTTGTGTACAACGTTACTGTGTGACATAAAATGTAAGGAAAAAAAAACTATCCTACAGGTTAATTAGGGAAATGACTACTATATTTGACCACACTGTTTTGGGTTGGACGGATCATGAAGCGGTTTGTTAGGAGAAGAATTTGAAATTTATAAGATATAAGAGCATGATTATCAATAGACTCTTAGTTTTAGCTTTTAGGAATAATTAATTATTAAATTTGAAAAGTTAATAGTTAAGAGTTGTATTTTGGTTTTTAGGTTTTAGGTAACTTTAAGGGTAGACTCTTAATTTTAGGGTTCTTAGGAAAAAAATTTAAAAAATGAATTTAAATTAAAAATTTTAATTTTTGTAAAGCTAATAATTATTGCAATTTAGAAAATTTTGTAATTGTTTTTGGACTTAAGAAAGAATGAATTAAAGGATGGTTTGGATTTTTTGTTTTGAGTTTGTAAGCAGAAAAGAGAATGAATCAAAAGAAGAATTGGTTTGGATTTTTGGTGAATGAGTTTGTAAGCACAAAAAAAAATGAATTAACGGAAGATTTGGTTTGGATTTTTTTTTTGTAAATGAGTTTGTAAGAACAAAAGAGAATATAGGAAGATTTGGGTTGGTGAACGAGTTTGAATCAGTTTGGTGAATGAGTTTGATTTAAAGACTTTGTAAAACAGTAAAGTATTTTTGGAGTAACAGAGAAAGAGTTAAAGAGAATGACTTAAAGACTCTGTAAGAACAAATGAGAGAATGTCATATTTATAGCAAAACATTCGAGTATCTTTGATACAAAGTAAATAGATTTGAAGCTTTATCTCCAACTGTGGTGTCTGTGAACCATACACAAGCTTTGTCTCTTGTTGTGTCTTTGAGGTGTCCGTAAACCAAAGTCCTTTCACGTGAACCTACACATATGACATAAAGACATAAAGATACAAAGTAATTGTTTACAGAGAATGACATAATGACATATATACACAAAGTAATTGTTTTTACTTGTGCATTTGTATAAATGCATCATAATCTCAAATGCACATACAAGTATACACACAACACAAAGACACAACTACATTTATCACAAGTACTTTCCTATAACCAAGTAAGAGGAGTAGATTTTAATAAAAGATATCTACACAACAGTCGGATTAAATCGGAGTAATTGATGTAAACTCTTACCCAAATTCCCCCAAATCAATCAATCAAACAAATCAAACAATAATAAATCGAACATGCAGAGAGAGAGAGATTCATACTAGTTGTGTACCGATTTCAGAAAGATTAAATCCGATTTGTTGAAAAATTGGAGATCTTCAGCTGGTATTAGCTTCTCCTCGTCGTCGATATCACCTCCTTCTCGTAGCTGTGGCAACCCCACCTCGCTGAAGATGGTTAAATCACTCCGGTTGGTCGGTCTGAGGACATATAAAGAGGTGGATCAAAGATTGATATTGAATCGCCATCTTCATCGCCAGAGTTCTTCACCATCGTGTCAAGAGAGAGGGAGAGGAAGAGAATAGACAAAAGCGTATTACTTTACAATTTTTCCTCTCTTCGACCAATAATAATACGCCACGTAGCGTCTCTTAGAGGCAAATGAGCTTCTTACTTAAAAGACGTACCTTAGGTTTATGCATCATTTTAGATTTAATTTAAATCAGAAAAACCTTAAAATTTTGCCTAATTCTTCTTAAGATACGACCGATAATCCTGGTATAAAGGCCCAAAAAAAGAAAGATATAAAGGCTCTCAAAAGAATATGTGTTGCATTTCAAACCCTGCGATTAGGGGATGGAAAATCTCATATGATATCTTCTCTGCAGCAGTAGGATTGACGTTATAGCTGTACGTAGCTAATAATTTATGTGTAATGATGTTTTGGACGAGTAAATCGAAGCAACTAGTTATATGTTTTGACGTCTTGAAATGATAACGATGAGATGCATTGTGACTAGCCATGACGAGAGGCTGCAGTAAATTACACAGCCGAGTGAAAAACGATATAAAAATTAAGATACATATTTGTTCCTAAAAATGACATTTCCGACCGTGAGTAAGTTTGGCCGGCTTTTTATGGACCATCTGGTTTAAGTGGACATGGCATGGCATGACTACTGGGATAGAAAACTAAATTGATAGCAAGAGTTGATTTTTTAAAAACTAAATTAATAGCAAGAATTGATTTTTTATGCCAAATATTATAGATAGATGGAAATAAATTTTTGATATTATATTTATTATACTCCTATCTAGTCCAACAACAGAAAGAAGTGGCAGGTGGATGCGAGAACCCTAAAGTGGGCCTCAACGAAGATACTGCGCCGCGGATATTAAATGAGTTTTTTTTATCTCTTCATTTAATGAAAAGAATAGGCTTAAATATAATAATTTCTACCCTACGAATATGACTGATACAAACAGAGGCTATGTGTACTCGTTGCTGTTTAAGAAAAAATTGTAAAACTATTTGGTGAATTGTGGCGTCAAAAATATATAAACACACGTATCATCTTATATAGAGTTTCGACCTCTATCTGTATAAACAAGTCGGTGAGTTCCAAACCAGAGAGGCAGAGACACGGAGACCTAACTTTTAAGTAAGTGCTCTGTCTTCATCTTGATTTTTAATCTATGGTCTATGTCAATTTATTTGGTTAGATAATATAGGAAAGATCATTCAGTAATTAATACCAAAGGTTTTAGCTTTTGATTTGTGTGTGTACTACACAGATGGCGTGTCGACAAGTTCGCGTGGTCAACGGGAGATGGGCTCGAACCTCCGACTGCGGTTGGATTTTCATAGTCAATTCAAGAAATGCTGTGAAAAACCTAAAAATGCGTCAAGGGGACGGGCTCTTACGCAGCAGAGATATTGTCGTGGCTGAGTTTGGGATCTCTGCGTCTGACGTGAATCTGACGTTTCAGTGGCCAGAGTGGATGGATGTCGGCAGCGCCGCATGGAAACAGACCTGCCCAGTGACGATTACCAACGACGAGACTATGGAAATATACTTAGCCATCATGCGTGTGGAGACGGGCGAGGTGCCACTGTATATCTCCGAGTTGTCTGTTGAGCAATCGGTTGATGCTAATGCCTTACAAATCCTTGAGGAAGAAGAAGGTGATGGAGATGCTGTATCTCATGGAACATCGTCTGCACATGAAGTATGTAATGTGCTCTTATTTCTTTTTTAAATTGCATTTCATTGAGATAACTAAAACCATATTATGTCAATACTTGCTTTAACTCTTTCACAAAAATGGAAACCAATAGTTTTTAGAAGAAGGAAGAAATTGCATTGTGATAGTAACTATAGCATGATTTTATACATTGTGACGCACTTGACGTATTTAATGGCCTAGTATTATCGGTCGCAGTTACATATCATGACACGATCTTTTATGACAGAATTGTTACACCAGCGTGAATATAATGACATTGAGGTCTGCAGATTGCAGCGGGCAAAGTGGAGCACGAAGGCGATGATATCTCTGTTGGAGATGTTTTCAGAAACAAACTTGATTGCCTAGACAGACTTGCTTTATACGCATTGAATAGGCGTTTTCAATTCCACCACGACCGTACGAGCAAGAAATTGACAACGTTAACTTGCATAGCTGATTCATGCCCATGGCGTGTGTACATTGTCAATCTAGAAGATTCTGACGCTTATCAGATTAAAAGTGCGAATCTAAGACACACATGTTCCGATGAGGATCGCAGTGCATACCGTATACAAGCGACAACCAAGTTCATAAGGAGCTTAAAAAAATCAAAGTTTGCTCAGGCGAGTCATTTTCAGAAGCTTCTTCTAGAAAATCATAATGCGATGGTGACTTACTGGAAAGCGTGGGAATCACGTGAACCTGATGGCAGTTTTGCGTTACTGCCTTCTTACCTCTATCGTCTGTGTCAGTCTTACCCCGGAACCGTTACACACCTCCAAATGGAAGCTAATAAGTTCAAATACCTGTTCTTGGCATTCTCGTTCTCTTTGAGTGGGTTTGCGAGCATGCGTCGTGTCATCATCCTTGATGCAGCTCCTATACGTGGGAGATTTGAGGGTTGCCTCCTAACCGCTTGCTGCCAAGATCCTAACTTTCAGGAATTTCCATTGGCCTTTGCCATTGTTGACGGAGAAAACGACGATGCTTGGGGTTGGTTTTTCCGTATGCTCGTTACAGTCGTACCTGATAGTGGTTCTTTGGCATTTGTTTCGGAATGGCATTCGTCAATTTGCGCAGGCATAAGCCAGGTAAGTGTTATCATAACTCATTACTATAGAAAAGGTTATTGGTTGGTTATAGAGATTTTTAAGTAACCATGAGTCTTTCATTTTGTTGTTAGGTATATCCTAAAGCTTCGCATGGGGCATGTGTGGTACACTTGCACAGTGAGGTTTGCACTATTTTCAACAATCGTGATCTTGCTGACCTTGTATCTGAAGCTGCACGTGCATATCGCGTAGATGATTTTCATGCTGCCTTTGCCGAGATTGGAAGGATCGAGCCGGAGTGTGCAAATTATCTAGAGGGGATAGGGTTTGGCCATTGGACAAGGTCCCATTTCATGGGGAACCGGTACAACATTATGATGTGTATTGTTGCCAAATCTGTTAATGCCGCCTTAAAGGAAGCTAGAGAACTTCCCGTTATATCGCTGCTGGAGTCTATCCAAACGACCTTGCGGACATGGTTTGCAATGAGGCGAGAGGCTGTGAATGCTGAGACATCCCCATTACCTCCAAAGGTACGCCAACTTATTCGTCAAAACTTAGAGATCTCCGAGGGTTTTACAGCTCAGCGTGTTGATGCATTTGAGTATGATGTGAGGGGAGATGTTAGACGACGTTCATTCCATGTCAATCTAAAGCGAAAGACATGCACTTGCCGGGAGTATAATTTGTTGGCTATACCATGCTCGCACGCCTTATGTGCCGCTGTGGCTGAGGGTGTTGCGATCCATGAGCTTGATGGTCTGGACTACCCTACGGGCTAAGATGTTTCCGGGTTTAAAGAAAAATTTCAAACTTTATCTGATCTGAGATCTCTTTTAGAAAGCTACTAATAGAGTCAGCCAACGTTTATTTAATGTTTTCCTTGTTAAGTGCTAAGCTATTTCTTTAATCATCTTTTGGGATATCTATAATGACTTATTCTATCACTTAAAAAAAAAGGGTTCTCTGATTGTTTCAAAAATAAAATTTTATCCGTCAATTGGTGTGACTATAGTGATGAACGCATCTCATCATCACCATATAGACCAAGTTATGTTATTTATGCATCCATTTTTATTTATTTATTTGGAATAATAACTTTCATAACATAACGCCTTAAAACTTGTTTCGTGTGATTGTGTGAAAAAATATTTCTGTAGAAATCGATATTCTACAACAAAACATTCAATTTTACCTCAACTATGTTTATGTTCTATTAGTGACTCCAAGATGCAATATCATCTTTAAGCACATCAATTAAAAGAAAAAAAAAAAATGATAACAAGGCACCGTACCAGCTTACGTCTTAAGCAAGCATCAAGCATCATAAAGACCAAACTTAACCGGAGACCCAATCTCATGGATCCATTCCCCTTGTAAGAATGGCCCCACCGTATATTTCATGGCCTCTTCCTTTTTGAGAACCCTAAAACCAGGCCACTTAACCCTAGAAGCGGTTGCTCCGCTTGGACCATCGTTCTTGTATTCCCCGTAAAACAATGTATCGACAGCAAAATCCGTCTCTTGCCATCTCAACCAGCCAACGGGATCGATCACATCCTCGATTGTTGATTCCATCACGACGGTCCGAGATTGTTTTTTCCATGGCCGGCCAAGGTAGCTCTTGAACTCGGTCTTTTTTGCGGGTTTAAGATCTTCGTTTGGAGCTATTGTACAATTGTGAATCACAAAGCCTGTCGTCTGAAACTTATCCACTCGTCCTTGAGCAGTCACCGTGTTCTTCTGCCCCGGTAAACCTTTTCTGATGAAGATGTCACAGTTCTGGAATATGGCTGCCGCATCACCGAAGATGAAATCGACTGTTCCGACAATAACGCAACTTCTGTAATATTGGCGGTGCGTGTATGCGTATAACGTGTCTTGGTAGCCTTCAAATCGACAGTTTAGGAATACAGAACGGTCGGATTGGACACGTATTGCGACCGCTTGGTGTCCCTCTGGCCCAGCCGTGTTCCGGAACCCCATGGATTGTGCCATGAATCCTTCTCCTTGTGCCACTACAAGTAAATCAAGCGCAAATAAGGTGATTGCACCTCAAACTCAAGCCTCAGTTGTCTCTTTGAGCAAAATTAAGGTCAACGCCAAACACAAATACTCTAAGAAAGCAGGGTATGGATATACCAAATGTTGCTGTGAGGAACGTTCGGATTTTCTTTGCGTGGCTTTTGTTTCCCGTCACGATCGTCTTCTGTGATCCATCACCGATCATTGTAACATTAGCTTTCTTCTTGTCAACAATCACAGATTCATCATAAACTCCATGTTTGACATAGATGATGTACCTACAGAAACATGTGAAGCATAAAGCCTAGGCCTGGAAGCCTTGGTTATAAAATAGGAAGCATGATTAGGATACGGTTAGTACCTTCCTTTGTACTTAGCAGGCATGGCTTTAAGTGCATCGTTAATGGTTGTGAAATTTCCACTGCCATCTTTAGCCACTGTAGCATTAGGTTTCAAAGCTTTCACATCAACAGCTTTTAACATTCGTCTCTCCTTGTTGCTTAACCAAGACGTACTATGATCTTTTTCTACAGCTGAAGATCTTCTTGATTCAAGAAGATGACGCGTTTTAAGCTTTGGAACCGGGGAAAGATATCCGTCTATAGATTTTATCATCGCCAGCGAGTTGCTCGTTAGAACTTGAGAAGAATTGAAACTCTTACGTATCTCGGTCTTGAGTTTCCCGTCTTCAAATCCATCGACACATGTCTCTTGATAAGACATGACTGCACTTAGCCAACTGTCCAAATCGGGAACTACTTTCCCAAAGTTATTAGCCTCAGTGTCGTTGATTCTTTTCACAGAGGTGCCAAGTTCTTCCTTAGCTTCATCCACAAGCAACTTGCACTGCGCTATAGCGTCTTTGTCATCTTTTTTCTCTGTTTTCAGGCTCACAACCTTTTTGAATACTCTATCTAGATCTTCATTGACGGCTACAATGGCAGACTTTAAAAGGCCCCTGGGATCAGATAGAGGAGTATCTGTCTTTGTCCCATTTTTAAGAGTTTTCTCGCAAACTGGTTTGTAAAGAGTGGAATTGCAAAGTGTTTGGATAATCTTGTCGACCTGGTTAGGTTTCACAGTTTGTGCTGCAGATGTTGGAGGTTTCTGGCTCGCAGTTTGTGCTGCAGATGTTGGAGGTTTCTGGCTCGGGCTCTCGCTTTTGCTGGGGCTCTCCTTAGTTTTGTTGTTCGTAGTCTTCCCTTGGTCTTGACTTTTGTTTTCATATGTAACATATGCATAACCACCTCCAATAATGGCAGCAACGACAACCAGTGCAGAAACGATTCCAAAGATGATTCTCTTCCTGAATTTACGTTTTCTCTCCGCATTTACGCGTTCTTGAATCTTGTCGAAGTCTTGAAAAGCCATTTTTGCTTAAAACGTTTTCCTGTCTTTTTACTTTTGAGAGAAGAATTTTGAAATTTCCTCTGCCTTAGCTTGCTTCTAAGGCAGGGAGGTAAAAATGGAAGATTAATCTTTTCTATTTTTTTCCTGTGTTTATTTATTTCTCCTCAGTTTTGATTGACGTATATTGTTTGTCTAATGAGCCAATATCATGCGTTCTAATTTTAGCTTCCTATATGAAACAACAAATTGTATGCGTTAAGAATTCCAAAAAAAAAAAAGGTGATAAGTCAAACAAAGTCCCCCAAATCAATTATCTACGTTGAGCTATATTCGTTTCTCTCAAGTCCAAACTATAGCATCCTTAATAGAGGTATCTTAGAGCAAGATTTTCCTTGAGAAAATATTTTAGGATGGTCTAAGAGAGACAACTAACTCTAGATCGAATCGTCTACTGGTGGTTAGATTCCCTACATCTGATGAGTTTGGTTGGACTATAAAAAACTTTAAGATGTAATGCCAACGACCTTTAAGTTCTTCAAGGATCCCATCTTTAAACGAATGAATGCGTTCCAGAAATAAAAAAGAATATATGGGCAGTTGACACACTTAGACCAACATTATCAAGGGTATCTTAAAGCTAAGATTTACATTGGAAAGGATTTACATAGGAAAGTATCTTTCCTATGTAAATCTTAGCTTTTAAATACCTTTGATAATGTTGCCCTTACTAAGCAAAATGTTACTAAACAAATGTAACGAATAATGACTCTAAAAGGTTGAAGCAGGGTATGTACAGTTGCATCTTGCTTTTACAAATTCTGATGCAAAGGTGATGGAAGAGGTATATGCCACACCTAAGGTAATACATAAGCACAAATTACCCAAAGACCATTCCAACCAAAGAAAATAAAAAATACTATATTTGCTAACTGAATGTACGTCTCTTGCAAAATGCTTCAGGACTTGTTACCAACTGTTGCTTGAGGATTGTCTCTCTCATCTTCCTCCTTCACCTCTGCTGAAGAACTGTTGCTTGGCACAACGGTGGCAGGCGACCATTGGTCAGGAACCATCAGAAAATAAGCTGTCATTGCTTTCCTGAATCTTTTCTTGTACTGCTGCGGCGATATCACTGTGGGAGATGAGTTCTTCGGTCCTCCAAGGAGCCCTGAAGTCTTGACCCAAGTCTCCAGATGTTTGTCCCAGGTGTATTGCCTCATGAAATCGATAATTCCTAGAACCAGTTCGTTTCGTTCCTCATCTACCCCGACTAGTAAGGAGTAGTCCATTACGTGAATCGACTTCAGCCAAAGAAACGAACCAAGACATGTCTTGCATCAGTATCAGTATGTAAAGCCCACATACAAGTTCAGTATTTCAAAAGGGATTAAAGAAGAGTAGTAACCAGAAACTTACAGCAAGAAATGATGTATCGTTCCAGACAGCTCTTTCAAGAAGCCGTTTTGCCTTGCTCCCAACAAATATTGGAGATGTTGGCATCGCTTCAACAAGATTCTGGTCCAGCAAAACTGTATTGCTACCACTTGTATCAGGATTGTAACGAGCACGAGTGGAGCCTTTTAGGTCATACAGCCTAGTGAAGTTCCGCTTGAATAGAAGGTTCTCCATCACCAAGACGTCCATTTTGAACTCTTTTCCTCCTTTAAGGTGTTTGGATGAAACCTTTAAAAAATTAGTAAAGAGTTATGACCCTCATTAAATGTCAGCAAAAGAGAACAATAAAAACTACGGTTTGAGTCGAGCAAAAGGATTCACAATTATCATGTACAGTAGTTAGTTCAGAGAGATTGTTAGTTGACTATTTTGATTTTTTTTTGTACCTGATAGATCCCCAAGATCTTTGCAAGGCTTGTAGGGCTTTTAGTACTGATGGACTCAGTCAGGTATTTGAAGTAAGCTGGCCCAAATTTGATGAAGGACTCAAGCTCTGTCTTTGTAACTTGCTTGATGATGAAACGGTCATCCAAACTTTTTGCAAAGAAGACGTTGCTCTTTCCACCCTGTGCTCCCCATTTTCTACAACGACCAAGAGATCTAATAAAATCTGTTTCTGAAGGACAACAAATCTTCCTCAGGGCTTCAAATTCCTTAGCATAATAACATGTCACAGAGTACTTCACTTTCCCAGGAGGACCTTCGTCTGTAAACGAAACCCTAGCATGCAGATCTTTCATATAAAGTGATGACTGTAACAGCTGCGAGACTTGTTCATCAGCAGAGCTAAGACTTCTACTCATGTCAACTGACAAATCGCTCAAAGAGTTCAATGAGAGAAGATTAACAGAATCAAAAAGTGAAAAGGAACCTCCACTATCCAAGCGATCTCTTGACTTATCTGATCCAGACATCTGGGCTTTATATTCTGATGATGTAAGGGCATAAGCTATGATACTGGTAGGTTCGTCATCATAGACCGGCAGTACCAAGTCATTAACTCCCAGAGGAAGTAGGAGCCTAGCACCACTTCGCCATTCAAGCTCTCTATATGAAGAAACATAAACAGGCCGGTCTTCAGCCATAATATGCTTTCGAGAATTAAGCGAATAATTTTTGTTGAGTGAATAGTAAAAACTAGGAGAAGGCATCTGAACTTGTGTTGTTTGTTCATCACTGGTAGGGCCGCTTTTAATGTTCATCCCACTTTCTGAACCCAACAGCCTTAAATCAGGAATCTGAGTTTCATTTGCTGAAGCAGCTCTGCTGGGCGGACGGGAAATACTATTCTCTAAAGTAGTTTGTTCACCTATCCATGCTGCATCAAGAGTATCAGATAAATCTGTTGCTTGCGACTGGCTCTCAGACAGTACTGTTTTAACCACCTGTGAAGGCTCCAAAAAATTATCTTTACCACCTTCCCTAGGCTCGAAATCAATCCTACAATCCGGGGGGATGTCCGAGCCTACATGTTCAGGAATAGCAGCAATTTTTCCGCTTAAATCAGCAAAAGGTTTACCCTGTTTAAGACACGTATCATACTCCGCATCCTGGAGAATAGAGTCATTACTACTTGCAACACTGGTGGGTGTCGACCTTATTTTTTCATCTCCAAGCTCCTCTAAGGAAATGTTGCGACCCATAACTTTTGGGGCAGGATTCCTCGGAGCTTCAGAATAGTTATTTCTTACCATACTGGCAGCCCCGGCTAGGCATTCATCCCAAGCATATGAATCGAAAAGTATCAGTCTTCGAAGTTTGTTTATCAGAAGGATATCAATAGTAGGTTGTCCATCCTTAGACACACTTAACATTTGCTGCAATGATTCCTGAAAACCAGCAACAGCCTTAATTAGTATTGCAAATAGAGGAAACAGAAAAATCATCCGACACTGTAGAAAGGATTCCAGGTGCAGAGACTAAGTAAATGACGTGTTCCTATCAAGGCCAGCAGATCATGAAACAAACTTCTACAATTGATTGGAAAACAACTTTTTGATCATTTTTTTGAGCTCAACTAAGAACTGTCCTAGGATTGTAGCGAAGAAACAACCATTTCTGTATTCGCGTGTTAATAATTAACTATTAATATGTATATACCAAAAATGTCTACATGTAACCATGTTTCTATATTTATTTCGTGAGAACTGAGAAGTATGAACGCGGGGGTGTGTCCTGAGTGTAGGTGTGTATGTGTACGTGGGTGTTTGGGTTCTGTCTGTGTGAGTGCAAGTGTGACTGTGAGTGATGCAATGCAAAAAGAACATGCACCTCTGTTTCTTCTTAAGTCTAACAGTGTGTAAGTTGCATGACAGGCTACCTTATATTCCTCTTTACGTTGCTCAAGAAGTCCACCAAGTTCTTCAAGAGAAAGCTTTATCTTGTTGGGAGTGCTACCGTTGGAACCTGCACGCATTGTTTTCGCTGAAATCTGACTAAGAGCTTCCTGAACCTCATTAAAAAGGACTTCTGCCTTTTTAATCACCTATAGTATTAAAACCATGAAAAATAAGTTAAATAAAACTCCTGGCTACGTTGATATGTACAAATATTTGACTAAAAATACGGGGAACTTGTAACCTCTTTTGATTCCTTTTGGAGCCATTCCTGGTTCTCATAGTTGAACTCAAGTTTTGCTGGTGGCAGAAAAACTGCATAAATATTGATTGACGCATAGCGGAAGCAAGCCACCATTCTCCCGAAACTGTAGAGAGGAAAATATGACACTCAGTACTGACATGTTCATGCTAGTTTAATACAAGGTCACAACAACATAGACTGATACTTGCCATATAGATTCGAGATGTGAATGACCAACACAACTACTTACACAGAGCCTACCAAAACAGTTTATCTTATGTAGTGTATATTAAGTGTTATGCTTGATTGCATAACACAACATGCTACTAGAAAAATAAGATATATTGGAAGAGGAAAAATCAGTAACAAGTAATAAAAGCAAGAGAAACAACCAGCGACAAAAGTGTTTATTAGGAAGCATCTCTACATACCCATAGAACCGGAGACAATCTCTGTGAAGGGAATGACCACAGTTGGCTACACGACTAGCCGCTGCATGGTTAGAAAAGCTCAGCTCCAAAAATTTGCCAAAAGACAAGCCCCACGCAGCATCTGACATCACAATTCTGCGTGTGGCTGGAGGAAAGCCATTGATTCGCGGACATTTTAGACATCGATGCCACATCCAAATCTTTCCTTCACGTTGCCCAGGTAGCAATTCAGGCAGTTTCTTAACAGATATTGTCAGACTACCTTGCCTATGAGTATAACAATGAATGTGTGCTTCCGCTGGCATCGTACATGATGAGCAGTTCTGATCCTGAACAAGAAATTATGCAAGCCTCAGCTATTAATGACCAGAAGTTTATACCAACATGATAGGTTCTATTAACTTCTGGTCTTACACATTTAATTAACTTGGAATCTGTGAAGCATATTAATGTCATCTATGTACTTTTCTGTCCACTTTCTCTCTCTTAAACTCACCCTCCTACTATCTCATGGGTTCTTTTATGATTCTCTGAACCTAGAACCTTTTTAAATGACTTCCACAATTATCCATATCAAAATAATAGGCTAACAAGTGTGTAACCATAGGATTTAAATGGATTAGCTGGTCCACATGGTTCAGTTTCCTCAAAGAAGAATTAAGTAATAAAAAAAAACACTTGAAATGAAAGGTACCTGATCAAAGAGATTATCCCTTAAGAACCGTCCTAAAGGCTTGTCAAAGCTCCCGTAGTATTTGATACGGAGTAGATGAGCCCGTTCACACACAGATCCTTTCCACACACATCTTGTGGATAATGAAACCAATATACTTTGATGGTCAGACGCTGACGGAAGAAAGTCTCCTTTCGAAGAGTCCATTTGTTTCTGTCTACTACAATTTTGATCTCCTGTTCCTGCGGTATCATTCGTGTAAGCACCATCGGTTACTTGTTCTGTGGCACAGGGTAAAACAGACCACTGATCTTTTTGAACAGAAGGTTCTTCCTTGTGAAATGATAGCTGCCTGGGTTCTAGAGTAGGAACCAATCCACCGTCTTTAGAGATAATAGTTTCTGGAGGCTTACAGTAAACAGTATCCAAGTTGTGAAGCAGTTCTTCAGATGGGTCAATGTCGTTTCCATCCAATTTCCCTTGTAAATGAGTCATACTAGAAGCGAAATTACCAGTAAGGTCGACATTGGCTTTATGTGGCCCATCCCTTAATTCAGTAGTTGGAGACTTTTCAGCACTTGACGCAGAAAAACCAGGTATTGTGGATATTGATCTGTTAATTGTTGATGGTTTATCAGGTAAAGCCACAGTAATTGGGGTCTGCAGAGGAAGTTCTGGAAGCGAAGCACCTTCATCTGCTAGGAAAGATGTCTCAAGAGCCAAGTGATATGCTGCAAAAACTCCATACTGGATCACATGTTTTACCTTCTTTAGCTCATCTTCATGAGCCCCCTTGAGCAATATCTGAAAAAAACAGATCAAGCAACCATACTTTAATTTCTTTTTTTAGAATCAGACATACCATATGCATAGTCATAATAACAGGTTAAGGATCTCATGTCTTAAATACACCTAAAAATGTTGTGGAACTTACCGTACAACCCAAAGGCTTAGGGCACCCATCAAAAAACATTAAAGTTTTGGCCATTTTCTTCGCAGCTTGAGAAGGACTAACATGTTTCTCGACAAACTTTTCCACATGGAACAGGTCACAATATCCCAGTTTTGGTGATGTGAGCTGGTCGATTGAAGGGACAATCTGCGCACCAGTACAGCGGGATATGCGTTCTAGAAGAGACCTTTTAATATTCAACACAAGAGATATGTCCTTTGCAAGAAGATATTCCTGAGCAAATCGCGAGACAGATTTCTCCACCAATAGAATGTCGGGATTGTGAGAATGAATTTTGGCAACAGCCATCTTCAAATGGTCCATTTCCTGAAACACCAGAAATAGCCTTTAATAGAGCAGAAAATTTCAACAGCCAGGTTACAGGGAAAAGTTTAGAAGAAGAATGGCGATGATTCAGACCTGTTGCAACAAAGTGTCAAAACTAGACAGCTGGTTAGAAATGCGCTGATACTCCAGAGCTCCTCCAAGGATTAGCAGACGCGGCTTCTCAAGCTTTGAAGTCATTCGCCGATGAGCCACATTTTTCTTGCAAACAACTCCTTTCACGACCATACTAAAAGAATACCATCCCAGTTTAATCAGTACTACAGAGTTTAGCAATCAATCGACAGAGAACAAATCCTCACGAAATATTCACAACAAACTCATGAAGCTAATATAAAGCATAACATTACGTTTTCAGCTAGACTTTAAGTAGTGAAACTATCAATAACGGACAACAACAAGATAAAAGCTCTAAATCATCCTGTAATCTTTCAGAAAATTTAGTTGGCATACTTTTTTCATTGGGATTCAGAAAATAAATATGAAAACAAATACAACAAAGATGTAATCCCTTTCTACTTTTAGTGTTCGTGAATAATGTCACTCTCTTACTATTAGAGAAGCAGTCATAAACAAAATATGGAAACTCTGCTCATAGAAAGAATATAAAACACAAGACATGGAGGCCTACAAAAAATAACAGACTCGGGGGAATATCCTGGAAACTAAATATAAGTATTAAACATTCTTCCTACATATAGAATTGTGAGCATTTGGGTAAATAATAACTGATGAATGCAAATCTATGAACAGTCTCACATAAATCGAAAATAAATGTCATTCAAGTTAATCCTAAAGATGAGTGGATGAAATTGTCAACCATTATGTCATTGCGTTAAATATTATTCATAAAGTTCAATCATGAATAGTATTTGAAAAATCCATATATGCAACTGTATCTAGAACAAACATCAAGCACAGTAAACAATCCCATATAAAAGGTTCCAAAAAAGTCACCTCTCACTGCGAAGTCCACAAGGGATGCATTTAACCTTCACATATCCACCTGGATCCATTCCTCCACCTTTACTTGTATCTGGCTTCAGAAGTGTTGCGGCCTCCCAAGACAATGATGTAATTATATCAAGCCAGCCCTCTCTATCGCCTTCATTGACCATAGGTAGATTATCAACCTCCAAAAGTTGCGCTACCAAAGCCCTAAAGTGCCCTTCCACAACATTTTTCATAGCACCACTGGACTTGTCCCTAGAATGGAACTCCTTATCGTTAAAGCTATTTGATGGGCGTAGGTACCCCCAATCACCTCTATCACCTTCATCACCGTCATCATCAGATAGTACTGCTTCTCTTTCATCTTCTTCGTTCTCTGGCTCTGGCGGTAGCCATAAGAGCCCATCACTCTCAAAATCCACTACTTCGAGCTCAAAGGACTCTTCACAAGGAGGGCTTCCCTCCTTCACATCGTTCCATCCATTTGCTTGTTGTCTGGTTTCATCTATTGTCTCTGTATTCAGTGAGTCAGGGGGGAAGCAACTGTCTGGCTCTATATTTACACCCACGTCATGAGCTTCATGTGACCCATAGATATGCTCTACTTCATCAAGGCTGATGGCACCATAGTAGTCATTTCCTTGAGAGTAAGATTGTGCAAAATCAGAGTGATAATCATCGTCATCATCAGCTTCACCATCACTCCTGCCACTACCAATCCCGAAAATGAGCAACTCAACATATAAATCTAGGCTGAGACAATAATTAATCATTATAAAAGACCCAGTATAACACACACGGTTGGTGGTGAGTATTATACAAACCTCGTGATTAAAGACATCATATAAAAGAAACTACATGATACACACAAACAAACCAAAAAGGAAAAAAAGTTACCTGTTTACAAAGAATTCAACTTGATTTTCAGAAGAATCTAACACATTGGCATAAGGATCAGGGGTCCTATGCAATGATGAATTCTGCTGCTCAGACTTCTCAGAATCCATGTTTGACGAGACACGACGGCTAGATTGGGGATTCATTTTAGGTCTAGGGGAAGGTCCAGAAGTTGAATCAATGGTGCAATTGCTGCTATTAGAGGTGCAATTTGAGGCAGTGCTTGCGACACTCCTAGCAGAAGGGGATGAGCTAAAATGAAGGCTAATGATAGACGCTCCATTATCAGGGGGAACAATCCCTTGTTCCCACTGTTTGTAGCAGTAATTACAAACCCTAATCCGTTCTGGCTCCTCATGAGTGTTCTTAGTTTCATCAGATGGAGATGGAATAGAATTTGCAGCGCATTTGGCACAAAAGACTCGACCACAAAGCCGACAATGATGCCTTCGATTAAACACAGTGAACTGAGCATCACACTCATAACACACAGGACAGCTATGGTCAGGCATCCAAAAATCCCTCGACATTTTTGAAGACTCACTCTTTCTAGGGATCCAAGATTTGACTATGTCAACAAATCCAGGTGCTTTGTTGTTATCTGGTGAGTCCATTAATTGAATCTCCAGCAGGAACAAGGAGAGTCATCATGACAGAACCATTTGCTTAATCGCATCAAGTCCTACGAATCCTTGATCCCCCTGAAGATGAAATTTATAACCACGAAAAATCAACATAAGCTTGTCTTAAACGAAGTAAGCGGACATGAAAGAGAGAGATTAACCTGGAATAAGATATCTATGAGGTCGAGACCAAGTCAATGGGTCACTCTCAGACTTCAAAATCCAGAATTTATGACCGATTGAAGATCATTAGATCTCATTTCCAATTTCTCAAACTCTCAAAATCCTTGTGTCTTGATCCCAGAAATCAACAATTGCGAACCGATAAACCCCCTAAACCAGTAACTCTCGCTGTCACGAGACTCCGAACGCTATAAACTACAAAGAAACAAAAGATCAAATTTTTAATAGATATCATAAGAAACGAACATGGAAAATCCAGAAGAGTGGCAAAAAAGGAAAGCAGAAATTTCTTATGGATACGAATTTGAAATCAATTTCGAGGAACCAATTAACCATAAAAGTGCAAAGCTGAGAAAATGGCAAGGTTGAATACAGTTTTTTTCCTTCCTCGAAATTATCGGATACCCAGCAAGAGAGATTCAAAGAGGAGAAAGAAGAAAACAAACACACGCACACACACACCAAAATTGAACAGATACAAATTACGATAAGAAGGTTTGAATGGATTACACAAACGAAGATTTGCAGTTTCTTTGTGCTCGCTCCGTTGCCTTTTTTTTTTTTCCTTGTTTCTCCCGTTTTTATGTTCACGACTTGTTGTCTGATCTTTGTTTGGTTGTTTGTTGCCTTTGTTTCTTCTTCGATTTCACTTTTTATTCACATATATATCCCACCATTATATCTTTACACGTTTCTCAAATTACGTATATCACATGTATATTTCTTCATTAGTCTTCATTATGTCGACTAAATATATTTAAAAAGAAAAAAAACAAATTATTATATGATGATTGCCATAGAAAAAATAAACTTTTTAGAGCTTCATTGTTGTTGTCGACCAAATTAAAAAATTATAGAATATTATTACAGGTTCATTATTTATTAATAAAAATTCAATTATTAGTTTTTGCTAAGCAATTCAAACAGTCCTGTATACGGCTGGCATACATGCAGATTGGCTTACCACACAAATCAAAAGTTATGGTCTTAATAAAATAGTTTAGGCAAATCATCTTAGATACGAGATGAATCTAGCTAAATTATAGTTTTAAGTTAACAATCAAAATTTTATCATAAAGAAGAAGAAGAAGAAAATAGGGGCAGTCAAAATGTGTGCATGGGAAAGGAGAAAAAGGAGCACGTGACCATGATTTGGTGTCAAACACGTGAGCTTCCAAATGGATGGCTATCAATCTTCGTATGTGTGTAAGAGAGTGTGGACGACGATACAAAGGAGTATAATTGTATTTCAAAACGACCCTCATATGAAATGCCCATTCCAATATTCCAAGAGACCTGGCTAAACGCAAGTTTTTCGTTTTGGTCTACTTGATTTAGAAGAAAATCTCTCCAATTTGCAAAAGAGAAAGGCATTACAGTGTCTTAAAAAGTGTACATCACAAGAAAACCAGAGACAAAAGGAGAGCTTTGCAGTGTCCTCATAAATTGGTTCAACCAAGGATGGGGAAGATGCGGGCGATGTGTTCCAAAGGAACATTCTCACCCGTATTTTTCTTCAGCTCCGGATGGTTAAATTCATTTTGAGGTAAGACAATACTTCCATTCTCTTTCTCAACAATCCATCCACTGTTAGTCACTTGGTGCTCGATGAACTTTTCTAGAGATGCACCATCCATATTAACAGCCTGTGCAAAATGTTCACAGCTAATGAGCAAAGGCTTGTCTCGACAACAAAAGATCAACAACTTAGATTACTAAAACTATTATGATCTGGAAGAACCTAATACACACAAAAGTGTGAGATTTCACTTCCAAAGAGGTCAACCATTTAATAAAGATAATCATGCTGAAAATCTGGCTGTTTGTCAAAAATCATAAACCAAACATCATACCTCAGCAAGCACAGATCTTGGAACCTTTTGGTAGCTTAAGCTAAGAAGGTGACTTGCATATGCTTGGATAGCTTGCTCAAAACCTGCATTTAATCACTTGCATATTAGACATCTATACACAATCATAATATGAATAGATAGTACCATGAAGGAGTAACCAATAAATTTCACATGGCTGGGATTTTTAGACTAATAACTAATTCAGATCCCGAACTTTTTCAATAATATACGACTTATTTATGATCCAGAACTTTCTTACCTGGAACAGCCTCGAAAATCTGACTGTTCTTGGCAGCTTCATCCCAGAATTGTTGAAACCTCCCAGTCTGCAAAAGTAAAACAAGTGTTTTAAATACTCAGTGTTCATCTTTTCTGCCCCAAGTCAAAAAACTTATACTGATGTTTGCGTACCTCAAGGTAGTGTGATAGAACAATTAGTGCCTTGAACTGCTCCTCCATTTGCTGAAAACACAATACAGACAAGTGCGTCTATTGATTCTCCGAATAAAAACTGAGCTCACTAATTTTGTGTAGCATAATAATTTGGGTACTGGTGACTGAAATACTCCTATTTAGTTCTCAATCATCAACGACTGAAGAAACATTTTGAAAAATTGTTATCTGTGTATTGGCGATGACTCAACTTATGAAACCGATGAAAGCAACTAGGAAGTAAAACCGAAAGAAACATACCACTCTCTCAGGAATCAAGAAGAGGCAAAGGCTGAAATCTGGAGTTGGCATAGCCATAAGAGCCTTCACAAAAGAGAAAACAAAATCAGAGAGAGTAATTCATAAGCCAAAAAACATTGGTTAATCTGAAAGTGGTCTGCCATATACCTTGACCAAGATTTGAGCCACAATGTGAGTATTCATGCGCTCAGGCTCAAACTGCATAAAAGAAACAATAATGCCAGTAAACGATCGGAGAAACTAAAAAAAACAATGTACAGGTATGGCTATTATGATCATATGAACAGCTAGAGCACCTGATAGAGCCGAAGCAAGCATAGGTTTGCTTCCAGACTATACGTTTGCGATGTAACCTACAAAAATCATAACGAAACCAAAAACAATCAATGGAAGAAGATTTCTACAATAGAAAGCTAAACACATTGTAATTTACTCCGAAATGAGAATCGAGGAAGCGCTAATGTCAATTGATAAAGGAACCCCTAAAATTTTTGGGAAATCGGAGAGGAACCTGCTCGTTAACGTAGTTTTCGAGATCAGGTAAGATTTCAGGATTGAAAGGATTGACGGCGACGAGCTGCTCAACAGTGTAAGACTCGCTCTGTTCCTGCGGGGACTGGATCTCTCTTCCCATCTCTCCTTTTTCTCTGGCTCCGTTTCTGTCTGTCTCTTCGTGATTTTTTTACTGAGATGTGCAGAGGAGCTAATTCGCGGCTGAGACGGATCTAGGGTTTATGGGCAAAAACGACGAAGCTTTGTCGTCTAGGCTTAGTGTTGCAATTGACAAAAGTTTAGGGCTCAGTATAGAATGATAGAATAAGCCTAAGGATTGTCCAAAAGAAATAAAAGTACCTAAGGATTGTTTTGGTAAATAAATTTTTCATTACAGTGTCCTAAAACTATATATACTAAATAGTTTAACTAAGATAAATATTAAAACAAAGAAATCCAAAACTTGGATATTAATATATCATATATTATTGTATATGTGTATTTAAATTAAATTAATTAGGTTTTAAAGGTATAAAAATAATCACTATATTATAAATCAAAATTTTTGTTTATCCTAATTGTTAGCAAGTTGTAAATATGTCATTGTAAAAATTTAAAGGCCCAAAGAAAGAGTAATGTGCGCAAAAACAAATCTGAGATTCTACGCCCATGAGATCAGGAACAATTGCAATTGATTTTGGTTCGGTTTACATGGTTTTAAGTTATGTAAACCGACATAAATTAAATTTTAAGAAAAAGAAGGAAAAGAAAAAAACATTAAAGCCACGCGACGAGTTTTTGAGAAAGAAGTGCGTTGAATCAAATAGGCACGATTTTGGGGGCATACAGGAATTGCATACACTCGCGCAACGCGCACTTTGTGCGAGTGGGTATAAAATAGAGCGTTTTGATTGGCTGAAAAAAACGAAATAGTAGTGATGCTCCTCCTCTCCTAATTGTATTATTTGTAACTTTTCATCTTCTTCTCTCCAACTGTGTGAACAAAGTATGAATATTTCTGCGGAATTCTCAAACAAAAGTCGTGATATGATTAGGAAAATCTTTTTATTTATGCTTCTTCCTCTTTTTATGTTTATATAGAGCCAGCTGAGAATGAAATTAAAAGCTTCTGGGGGATGGTACATGAAGATTCTATAATCTTTCTTTTGTTTTTTTTGTTAGAAATGGATTACTGATAGGAGTTTATATTTTGGATTACGGATTTGTGCTTAAATGCATGTATATTTACTTCACAGCTGGTTAACAAGCAGACCCAAAAGAAGTTGTTTTCTTTGGTAATACGATCTGTTGTGTTGGAGTACACCTAGTAGTGTACCTAGTAATATAACACAAAAAAAAAAAAAAAACAAAAAAAAAACAGAGGCAAGAGCAAAATTTGCAGTGTACAGTTTACTCTTAAATTCATTCTGCGGTAACAATACTTCCAGTCTCTACCAAACAACTCATCCACTGTTGTTAGTCACTTGGTGCTCATTGCTCAATGAACTTGTCTAGAGATAGCACCATGCCACCATCTTGTACTTTTGCAGACTGCTAGGTTCCAACAGCTAAGGGATGAAGCTGCCAAGAACCGTCACATTCTCGAAGCTTTCTAGGTGACAAAGTTCTGAATCATAAAAAAAGATAGTCTAATATTTACAAAGTTCTGGATTCTTTGAGCGCCAAGTGACTTTTAACTTATATTGATGTTTGCTTGCATACCTCAAGGTAATGTGATAGAAGATTTAGTACCTTGAATGAACTTGTGCTTCATTATGACCTCTCAGTATAAAGACTCAGTTGACTGTGATAATTTAGAGTAGGACAATAAATTTTCGTACTAGTGATTAAAATACTCAAATTAGTCCATTTTTCAAACATCAACGACTGAAGAAACATTTGAAAATTCTCTATCTTTTATCTATGACAGTACCACTCTTTCGGGAATGAAGTCTGGAGTTGGCATAACCAGAAGAGACTTGAAAGAAGGCAAAAGTGAGAATGTACAAAGGTACTGAACATAATAAGGAATAGTAAAAATGGATATCCTTATAGAGTAGTTTAAAATCATAATCTTTTTATTCAATATATACAAGTAATCTCTATATTCAAACTCAATCTCTATTTGTCAATACAGTTCACGAAGAATGAACCTTTGGTAATTAAAAACTACATATTTTTTTTTTGTAACGATCAAATGGGTTTCCTTATTGTTTAGTCACAACTTCAACGAATACGATTCACGTGAGAAAATGGCTCGGAAACAGCTTTTGGAGCAACTTTTTTGGCGGTCTCTGGTACTCCAAAAACATTCCAGAATCTCAGAGTCTCATCTCCTGCTGCTGAAGCTACAGTACAACCATCTGGACTCTGTAGAAAATACACAAAAAAAAGAACATAAGTTTATAGGACTAATGAACTCAAAACCTCAAATTACTTTCAGCCCCTAAAGAAATTGATTAAGTTACCTGGGCCATATATAGAACTCTTGATGTATGACCGGTGAGCTCAGCCATTTTCACCATGGAAGGGTACTTCCAAAGTGTAAGCTGATTCTGTGTGAACCCATGTGAACTAAGCAACTCTCTTTCATTCTTGCTCCATAACAACGAACAAACTTGGGAACCAGTGTCTACTGAATTCAAGCAGGCCCCGGTGTGAGTATTCCAGAACTTGATTGTCCTGTCTCCTCCACCACCACCAGTTGCAAGCAAATTCGCTTGGAAAGGGCACCACGCAAGAGCTTTCACAGCAGATGTATGTTCCTCAAGCCTGTGCAGCCATTGCGTGGTTGAGTTTGAGGAGGCAACAGAAGGATCCCATATGTGTACCACATTGTCGTTGCCACCACTTGCTAGTTGCTGTCCAGATCCTGACCACTTCAGACCACAAACCTCTTGAGTGTGGCCTCGGTAAGTCTCCACGATGGGTGATCTGATCCTCACATCATTGTTGATGATCTGTCCATCCATTCCTCCAGTAGTCAAGATGTGATTGTTCCATGCCAATGATCCTACCCTTGACTGGTGACCACCCTTCAATGTTCTCAGCTACAGATATATATGATGAACAAAATCAGACTAACATCAAAATTATATGTTAACAAAAGAGAAAAGGGACTTTTGTAGTTACTTGACGGTTTGAAGCGGAATCCCAGAGCTGGACTTCAGAGTTGTTGAGTCCAACTGCAACATGACGACCATCAGGAGCCCAGTTGATACTTGTGACAGGTCCCATCTCTTCATCAACGGTGACAAGCTCAGATGTAGAACCAGTGGAAGCATCCCACAAATAAACAGTGTGCCCCAAGGCTATGGCTAGGACATTAGCACTGCCCCAGTCCAGCAAGTTGAGGTAGAAGTCATCCATAATGTCAGGTGCATCTAAGGTTCTCTCAGAAGTCTATTATTACAAGAGAAAAAGTTAAACAACAGATCAATACAACTCCAATAACAGCAACAAGTAGATGGACTCTAAGGATCAAACGCCATAAATACCTGAGGAATATACCTGCGAGGTTTCACGGATTTAGGCTGTTGGTGAAGAGAAGCAGAGTGAGTGGTGGGAAGCAGATCTATAGGAGCTTGAGGTTTGTTTCTGAAGGCGAGGATGCGGGTGTGATTGAGATTCATGGTCTCAGCCAACTGCTTCCTGTAGGCCTCTTTGGTTGGTGAACTTACCGCTGCAGCTTGATCCTGACCTTTCCTCCCTTCGGTGAGGGCGTAGTGAGCATAGTCAAAATCCATAGCTGATCTGTTGGGTATGAACCTATCCAGCTGGTGGAAGATAACATAAGCAAATCAGTACAATTTCAATCAATACCATAAATCAAATTTACGCAAGAACAAATTAATCATTTCTCTTATAACAAAACCCAAAAAAAAAGAAAAAACAGAATCAACAATTCGTGCGTCCAAATCTAATTCACGAGGAAATATTGAGAGACATATCAATATCGGTAAAACAGAATTTGATTCGAAAACACAAAATCATAATGGAAAAGGTCCTGAATGAATGAAAGTGGTAGATTCGAAACACTCACATTTTCCTTGGAACTTTTCCTGGGGAGAAAGTGTTCTTGAAGTGGGCACC
Organism: Capsella rubella; assembly: GCF_000375325.1. Lineage (NCBI taxonomy): Eukaryota > Viridiplantae > Streptophyta > Magnoliopsida > Brassicales > Brassicaceae > Capsella > Capsella rubella. Next base: position 2,644,484 of record NW_006238917.1, on the reverse strand, counting down.
GATTCAAACCTGTATCCATTATCAACAAACAAACACAAAGAAAAATCCCAAACAAATAGAAAACACAAAAGCAATGGATATACGAAAGAAGATTTAAGCTGAAGATTAAACGAAATTAATCAGAGTAAGGCCTGCAGAGTAGGAAAACGTTAGCAAATTCGAGTAGAGAGAGCAAAGCGCGAGAGTGTAAGAGCGAAGAGCTGATGATGTTGAGAGAGGAGGGAGAGAGCAGAGAGAAGTGATTGAGAAAGTACGAAACTTGGGGATATTTATATGAAAGCAGGGGAGTCTCTCAATTTTTAGGGTTTCGCAGAGTCTAATTCTATAATCGGAAAGTTGGTAACGGCTATATTCCTGAGAGAGAGAGAGAGAGAGAGAGAGAGCCGTTTGAGAATTATGTTGACGGGAGATGCCCTCTCCCTCTCTGTACCGGAGACGGCTACGTTTAGGCAACAAAAACAATCTACTGATCTCATTTTAATATTTGTATATCCACAAAAAAAATTAAAAAATGCTTATTGGTATTTTATTTTCCAAAAAAATAATTACTGGTGAATAATTCTTTGAAATCTTACCGTACCAAAGCAAAACCAACCGATTGTGATTTTTGTTAACTCACAAGTGTGTAAGGAAGCCCATTACTTTGTTCATTTGATTACAAATTCTCTGCTATAGAAATGATATAACATTTTTTTTTGTCTAAACGAATAATATTTAGGCTATAATTTGTTGGATTTTTTAAATAAATAAGTACGTTATTCATAAATTTCACATGTCCCTTCAATCTAGAGTTATTATAAACAATACAAAAAATAGAAAATAAATTTCATACAAAATTACAAAAAGTAAACAAATATCAACATCATTAACCAGTTATCGTCTATTGTAAACTAGATACTATCCACAAAAACTATTTAACATTTATAATATCTACGTTTTTTGCGGATCATATTTTGTTTTAAACCTAAAAAATACCAATTTTCGTATTATTATAGATTTATAGTTTATACAATTCACGTATTACCCTCGAGAATACTCGCATAAAAATACAATATTCATGGTAGATTACTTGAGAATTGAGATTGATAAACTATATATAGAATTCCTAACTATATTAAGTGTTTATAATAGTAGTGTGATAAGATTAATGTGGGTTCAAGATTTCTAACTGTATAAACTGTAAAGTGTGCATAGTAGGGTGATAACATTAATGTGGAGAGTTACAAGACTTATCCTTCTTCAGTACTTCCTCTTGTATCATCAGAACACATGTAAAATAAAATATTTTCTATTCAGCATAGTAATCACGTTTGACTCAATAATTAACGAATACTGTATAAAATTGTACAACTCCTTTCTTCTCAATACAATTCATGAAGAATGAATCCGGAAAAAAAGATGATTTTTTTTGCTTCTGTATAACTGTATTAACAACTGTCAATGGGTTTTGTCTTCACAATTTCAACGAATACGATTCACATGAGAAAATGGCTCCGGAGCAGCTTTTGGAGCTGCCTTTTTGGCGGTCTCTGGTACTCCAAACACATTCCAAAACCTCAGAGTCTCATCTCCTGCTGCTGAAGCCACGGTACAACCATCCGGACTCTGTAAGATATACAACACACACCACAACTTTTAGGATCAAAGAACCTCAACACAAAGCTGCTAAAGATGAAGAAGATTTGATTTGTATTTACCTGAGCCATATAAAGGACTCTCGATGTATGACCAGTCAGCTCAGCCATTTTCACCATGGATGGGTACTTCCAAAGAGTAAGCTGATTCTGTGTAAATCCATGTGAGCTAAGCAACTCTCTTTCATTCTTGCTCCATAACAACGAACAAACTTGGGAACCAGTGTCTACTGAATTCAAGCAAGCTCCGGTATGAGTATTCCAGAACTTGATCGTCCTGTCTCCTCCACCACCACCAGTTGCAAGCAAATTTGCTTGGAAAGGGCACCAAGCGAGAGCTTTCACAGCAGATGTATGTTCCTCAAGCCTGTGCAGCCATTGCGTGGTTGAGTTTGAGGAGGCGACAGAACGATCCCATACGTGCACCACATTGTCGTTGCCACCACTAGCTAGTTGCTGTCCAGATCCTGACCACTTCAGACCACAAACTTCTTGAGTGTGACCCCTGTAAGTTTCCACAATATGTGATCTGATCCGTACATCGTTGTTGACAATCTGTCCATCCATTCCTCCCGTTGTTAAGATGTGATTGTTCCATGCCAATGATCCTACTCTTGATTGGTGGCAACCATTCAATGTTCTCAGCTGCATAAAAGTTCACCACGGCAGGTCAAGGGTTAAAACATGACAACAAGACAGCATTATATCTAATCAGAAGAGAAATAGATTTGAGTAATTACTTGACGGTTGGAAGCAGAATCCCAGAGCTGGACTTCAGAGTTGTTGAGTCCAATTGCAACATGACGACCATCAGGAGCCCAGTTGATACTTGTGACAGGTCCCTTCTCTTCATCAATGGTCACAAGCTCAGATGTAGAACCAGTGGAAGCATCCCACAAGTAGACAGTGTGGTCCAAGGCTATGGCTAAGACATTGGCACTTCCCCAGTCAAGCAAGTTGAGGTAGAAATCATCCACAATGTCAGGTGCATCCAATGTTCTCTCAGAAGACTATAATCACAACATAAAGTGTAAAAGCATATCAATACAGATCCAAATCAATAAGCAGATGTGGGTTCATTTTCTTTCAAACTCAATAATAAAATATAGTACATACCTGAGGAATGTATCTGCGAGGCTTGACTGATTTAGGCTGCTGGTGAAGAGAGGCAGAGTGACTGGTGTGAAGCAGATCTACAGGAGCTTGAGGTTTGTTTCTGAAGGCGAGGATGCGGGTGTGATTGAGGTTCATGGTCTCAGCCAATTGCTTCCTGTAGGCCTCTTTGGATGGCGAACTTACCGTTGCTGCTTGATCCTTACCTTTTCTCCCTTCGGTGAGGGCGTAGTGAGCATAGTCGAAATCCATAGCCGATCTGTTGGGTATGAACCTGTCCAGCTGGTGGAAGATAACATAAGCAAATCAGTACAATTTCAATCAATATTCACTAATTTCACAAATCGAAACCCTAATTCAGCAGAAAAGAATCACAAAACGATAACAATCCTGAAAAATTAACCCCCCAAATCGAAACCCTAATGCTTAATGGCAGACGGGAATCATATAAATTGCATCGGTTCTGAAGAATCTAAGCCCTAATTTTCACGACAGGAAGGGGAATATAGAGAAAAAAGCATACTACTTACGTTTTCCTTAGAACTTTTCCTGGGAAGAAAGTGTTCTTGAAGAGGGCAACGAGCCTGCGCCTTCAAGTGAGAAGAAGTGTTCATTCCTGCATCCATTATAAAAAAAACACACAAAGAAACAACAAACTAGTTCCAAACAAACGGCAAAACACAATAACAATGAAGATGTACGAAAAACGGATTAAAAGATCAGAGCAGACAAAGGCAAATCAAACAAAAGCAGAGACGAAATCGTAAGTAAATTCGAGCAGATAGATCAGAGCAGAGCGCGAGAAAGAGCGAGAGAGAGGTATGAGTTTGGTCGCTGATGATTGTGAGAGAGGAGAGCAGGATTAGATGATTTTGACGGTGCGAGATTTGGGATTTTATTAAGCAGATTTTAGGGTTTTTGCTGACCCTAATTTTATAATCGGAAAGTCTGTAACGGCTATATTTTGGGGAGAGAGACGTTGTGAATCATTAGCTTTTACGTTAATGCCCTTGTGTGAATGTATGTACACTATCTTTTATTTGTTGAATAAAATCAGGAATTTTTAGTCTAAATATAGCAAAAGATGCATAGTTGATTATCAGATTTTTATATCTCAAAAAAAAAAAATAATAATAATAATTATATCTCATTTTCATACTTGTATACCTTATATTTGTACAAAATGTAAATTAAATTACTGGTTACATACTTATCTCAAATTTTTTCAAATCAAAGCAAAACCCAATTGGTTATGTTACTTATGACTTTATGAGTTATGTGATGAGCACTGAACAAGACTTGAACCAAAATATATAAAGAGTTGGTTTAATTGATGTTGCAAGCCCCAACACCAGAAAATAGGCATTACCAGAAGACTTCCCTTATAATTTTCCTTTACTTTACATAATTTTGTGCTGCGCTGCAACATTTTAAATACAACCCAAAAAGGCAACACAAAACAAAAGCCACAGGGAGGCTTCAGTAGATTACATTATACACATTCTTTACATTAACCTTTATATACAAGTTTTCATCTACACTACCGGTTAAACAAAACATTGTTGCCTTGCTTATTTTTATTCGCTTATGTTGTAGATCGAGTCAACCTTTGTTGGTACTTTCCGCTTCTGCAACACGGAAGATATAGACATAGAGATGAAGCGGTTGCTTTTCAGATTTCATTGGCTCAAACACACAGACATCACTCTCGCACAAGTTGTTGTCTTGTACAAACTTCTTCCACCCGGTTGAAATCCCACCACTACAACGAGATCCGAACAAATTAAACTTCATGACCCATTTCATTTGATCTATCTGCATCACCACTTCTTGACGTGCCAAAAGATTGTTCTTTTTGCACCATTTGTATGGGATTGTCTGTTTTCAAAAGAAAACATAACTCTTTTATTTTCTTCCAATAATCAAAGCTTCAAGGATATGAAAGAAAATACACAAATCGATGAAAAGTCTTTACCAGAAAACACTTCGACACATGAGAGCGCTTCATGACCACCAAGAAACCATCCGGCGTAATGACCCTCTGAGCCAGAGATAAGGTTTTATTTTTGCGACCAGCTGAAATCATCTCGATGTCATAAGATATATATTAGTATTTTTAGATGCATAATAAATGAGATAGAAACTGGTAATTATACAGACACGTTCCACCACATGAACTTAAAAGGCAAATGATCTAAGGCTATAGCTAGTATGAAGTTAGTAAAGTTCGAGAACAAGAAACTGTTTCTACCAATTGAGAGAATTTTTAATCTCCACATCTAATCTCCAGAATCATAGAATATCCAAGACTCAGGACAAAGTTACTCCTATGTTGTTATGACAGCAACATTCTCAAAACCTGTAACTCTAATCCAAACAGTTGCATGCAAAATTGAGACTAGGGACAAGGATTTAGATGAATACCAAGAAACTGGTGCAATGTGTAATCAATAAGTAAGAAGATTTTCATACCAGCTTTATGATCGAGACTATCATTATTTATTTCTCCTTGCATCTTCTTTAAACCGCTAAGGGGATACTTCTCTTCACTGACTCGTCCTGTACTAGCTGGAGATATAACAGGAATCTGGGCATATGCTGTATCAATGTCAGAGTTAAAATGTTCTAGTTGCTCACAACCGGTCTGAGATACTACAAGATGAGGGGTTAGCATTGTTTCAATATCAACATCAATGTCAATGAGGTCGTCGAGCTCGTTATCAACTGGAGATATAAGACGTTGCTGGTTTGGTGTAGCTTCAACATCAACAGGGTTAAAGAGTATCTCAGGTGACCTCGAAGAGGTTGCAGTAAAATCAGTACATTTGGTCTTGTCTGCATGTCCACATTTCCTGACGAAATAAGAAGTGGGTTTCTCACACAAGGTCTGTCCATCGAAAATCAATACTTCAAACTCAGACAGTCCATGGAACTTGAAGACCAACAGATCATTCTCCTTTAGCGAATGATCTTTCACAAACATGTCCCACGGTCCCACCCACAACGAAAAGACAGTGTCTTTTCATCATCTTGCTCAACTCTCACATTGTATATAGCGCCACTTGGACTTTTGAGAGTCACAATATGAGGTAGCCTTCCTTTGCAATGCATCGAAAACTTTTGAGGTATGACCTGCAATTAGTTGCAAAAAGAGATTGAACGAAATCGGTAGTTCCTCCTTGTGTTAAAAAAGAGCAATCTATGGATTTAAATAGACAAAGCCCTCATATATTCTTGCCATCGTCTCAGGGAGAAAAGGACAAAAATTGCTTAAACCCTTAATACATACTACATATGAGTGTAAAAATACCCAAATTAAACCCAAACAGAGAACAAAAGAAATTGAATACACCAAACAATCGAAGGAAGAACCCGAATAGCTGAAGAGATGCATGAAGAAGGAGGATAGAGAAAGTGATAGAAACATACGTGACGATTGTGGAAACCAGGAAGGAGGAGCTGAGTGAAATGGAGGGTTTGGAAATGAGTCCAGTAGAGTTCTTCTTCCCATTGCATGCAATCCAAGCACTTCCCTTCCATCTTCTTCCTCCTCTCTCTCTTCCCACCGAGATTTCCTTGTTGGGATGAAACTGGACTTCACCCAAATTTTTTTAAGGATTTTTTTAAGTGAAGAGAACAATTTCAATTTTGGTTTATATTAAAATTCTTTGTTATGTAATACTGATGGTGTTCTTAAATCACTAATTTATTCCGACTAGATTCTGAAGCCCAATACTGGCCCATCTGGCTTTGCAATTGTCATCCCTAGAAGCTGCCAGTTGGGAATCTAGTCATCCTACAGAGTACAGACTACAAGATCATCAGTGTCCTACTGTGTAAAGGAAAAATCCAATTTTTTTTTTTTTTTCTAAATTGAGTTAGAGACACGATGACACAATTGAATTTAGGAATTATTTACATTGTGGGGGCAAGTAACAAGTTCTCTGGTTTATTGTTATGTACAATTTGTTTAACTATATTGACTCTGACAATGAGTTTACACTTTATACAATCGGGTTTACCGACTCTGAGTTTACAATTTATACAAGAGGGTTTACGATTCATTTACTACTCATCGAGCCAATCTAGACTGAAACATTTCTCAGCAGCTTCGATCTTCAACCCTGGAACGGCCTTCTTAACTTCGTCCCACATAAATGCAACGTCTGTATCGCATATTACATGGCGTAGAGACTTCAATGAAACAGCAGACCTTGGTCTACCGGAGAAACAACATTCTCTCATGTCGATCTTCTCAAGCTTCGTTAACTTTCCTATCTCCTCTGGAAGACAACTCAGGCTGACACATTGTGAGATGTCGAGGTACTTAAGCCCGGTCAGCTCACAGATTTCTCCAGGCAATGCCTTTAACTCGGGGCAAGCATATAGCCTTAGAAGTTCAAGATCTTGTAGCTTACTGAGGTTTTTGGGCAATTCACTGAGGCGTGGGCAATTCGTTATGCTCAAGGAATTAAGAGAGGCCAGTCCACAGATGCTTGAAGGTAGTGCCACGAGATCATCACAGTGATCGATCGTTAGATCACCCATGTTTGGGAAAATATTGGAGACATCAACTCCGGTTTGATCAAAACTGTTATTGATCTTGCACAGAATCAGAGACATCTTGTGGAGATATTTTAAGGGAATGGTTGCATTGGAGAGTTCAGGGACATGAACCCTCTCGAGCCAGAGACTCCTTAATTTCGACAAATTGGCAAATATTGAAAAGTCGTGGAGAGCTGTAGGGGACATGCCGTTGTTGATAATCACTAGGACCCTAAGCCGGCTCATCTTTGCAATAAAAGGCGGAAGAATATATTTGTCTGAAGAGAAATTCAGTATTAGAATCTCTGCCTTGGGAAACTCCATGTCAAACCATTGCATTTCATTCATTTCCCCTGCAAATACACAAAATAAAATTCAAACCAACATTACGATCCTGGTGATTAGCTCATGAGAAAACCAAACAATATAAAGATTGCAGTGTAAAACTCTTGCCAGTATTGATAGAGACAATCTGGGCTTTGTATTCCTCATCACTGTTCCTTTCCCATTCTCTTGGGAGCTCTAACTCTCTTTTTGGCATCAGCAACCGCTTTCTTCTGTTTACTTTCCCTATGTTGCTAAGATGAAGTGCTAGATCTCGCAGAACATCATGCTGTGTCACAAATATATCATAGTGGCTTGCGTACAAAGAGCCAAGCCTGCAAATTAATGTACAGTTATAATTTCATAAGACTTTTAAACCTTATAAAAACTGTAAACTACAAGTTTTGTAATCCCTCACCGTGGATCCTTCCCAAGAGTAAGGAGATTCTTGTGTGACAAATCAACAAGAATGGCAAAAGCATTCCCTTCCTCTATATCATGTATCTCAATCCACATGTTGATGAGAACATCAAGAGGAATCTTCCTGTCTTCAGGGAATGCGCCAAGATCCAAGAAACACTCTTTGGTTGTTTGGTCGAGATTTTCCAGACTAGCTTCCATTTGATTAAGCAATCTACTCTCGTGACTTTCATCAGCAGGTTCACCTCTTGATAACCTCTGCAATACGCCCTGCCAATATTTTTCGGGTTTGCCATTTAATGAAGCGCCTGTAACTTTGAGAGCCAAAGGTAAACCCTTACACTCATTAGCAACCTGCATCAGATGGACAAATTTGAGAATGGAAAAGCAAGTGATATACTAGGCTGTGTATCAGTTGGAGAAGAAAGCACTAAATTACCTGCTTAACCAGATTGCTGCAGAAACCAGAAGGGACAGATTTGTGACCGAATGCACAGAGACAGAAGAGAGAGATTGCTTCATCTTCACTTAGTACTTCGACATCATAAGTGGATTTAGGCTCAGTGAGTTTGGATCGTGAGACCACAAGAGTTGTGCAACCAGGAATCTTAAAGGACGTAAGGCGGTCCAGAGCTTGTGTGGTCCAAACATCATCAAGAATCACGAGCTTCCGAGCGCCCTCAAATAGGATATTGCAGTCTGGAACAGGATTTACATCTTCACAACCAGATAAAAAACCCCATATATGTGCCCTCAGCTCATCAAGAAGCGGAGATTGTGAAACAGTCAGAAACAAGATCCGGTTCTCGAAGTGACCTGAAGAAAAAGCAGTGTAAATTGACCATCTCACAATTCACAATTCACAAAACACAAAACAGGAGAAAGAGACAGTCTTCGGACTCTTCAAAAAAAAGTCAGAATTTCTCTAAACAAACTAGTCAGCTGGATCATCAAAACATAATTAATCTATTAGAGTGTCGAGTCACTAAGGAGAGTGAGGAGAAAGAAAGGAGACTTACATCGGACTTCATTGTCCCTTTCAAGCTCTCTGGCAAGAGTGGTTTTACCAACACCGCCCATCCCGCTGATGCCAAAAACCCCTCCTTGAGCTTGGAAGATCATCCTCTTGACCTTGATCTTTCCCAATTCCAAGCCAACCCCAAATTTCTCCAAATCGTCGTTGGTCTCAATCTCCATAGCCTCGGCTCTCTTCATCGCCTCTCTAATCAACCCTCCGCCCCCAATTTTCATGGAACCCACTTGCTCAATCACCCTCTCGAGACTCCTGTCAACACGATCCAAACGCACATCGGAAGTGGCCCGGAGAAGATGAATATCGGCGAGAATGTTAGTCAAAATGGGACCCCTATAGAAAGCATCGATCGTCTTCTCGAGCTTCTCCATTTTCTTAACAAGGTATATCTGTCGACCAATGTTCCAGCGGCGGCAGTTTATGCAGTTATCCGTGAGTTTCTTGCCCTTCTCTAGGGTTTCAGAGAGCATACGGATTTGAGCCTGGCGATGAGCAGGCAGCTCCACGCCGCCGAACTGGATCTCCTTGATCGTCGGTTGAATATCCTTGATCATGCTTATGAGCTTGTCGGCGGTGCCTTTGTAACGGCATGCCTTGGCAGATAACATAAACAGCTGCTTTAGGAGCTCCGTCGCTATTTCACCCACGAAAAAATCGGTGACGGCCATTCTGACGAGCTCAAGAGAGAAAGAGAGAGAGAGAGAGAGAGAGAGAGAGAGAGAGAGAGAGGGGATCTAAAATATAAAGAGGGACAACTGCAGCGGTTGAAAATTCCAAGCAATTCGCAATGACAGTGAAAGTGCCAACCTCATCATAATCCATTGGCTATTGTTAAATTGTGGAAACTGCGAACGACGGAACGAAGTGAGAAGACTTCTTCCCGGAACAAACAAATTGAGAAGACTTTTAACAAAAACGACACTCCCTAGTAGTCCTTATTATAAACTAAACTAATTTTTATCTTTAATATGGGACTTTTCTTAGGAGACTTTTCTTCTTTTTGTGTGGACATCTTTAAGTCAGTCTCATTTTTTTTTTTTTTTTTTTGTCATCATTTTAAGTCAGTCTATTGCAAATAAATTCTGCAGAGTATCTCTATCACGAAATACTACTACTTCGATAAAAGTAAAATGAATTCATACCAGGCCCTGGGAAAAATATTCGTTAGATTCGCTTCGATTCGATTCGAAAATTTCAAATATCAATAAGATATTGAACCGAAGCAAATATTAAAATATATTATTCGTAAAAACCGAAGCAAATAACAAATAATGATTTTCTTAGTGCCGAATATCCGGTTCGCTTCGTATATTTATATATATGTATAACTATAAATCATTATATAATATATATATATATATATATATAATATGTGTATTTATAGATTTGAGTATATATTTTATAGGCCTATTATTTAAATTATTATATTTTGGCCCGTTGGTTTTTTGCTAAATGTTGTTCTTAAACAAATAAACTTTATTAGAAAAATCAATATTAAAAATAAAATGTGAGAATTCTATGGACGGTGGTTATATTTTCTTCTTATTTTGAAAACATGTCAAACAAGAACCTCTAATATCTCATATTTTGCACTTTATATTTAGGAAAATTACCTACAATAACCTACCCTTTTCAAAAAATAGCTATGATAACCCACTTCATTTTTTATTTCTTACATAACTCACTTTTAATGTCAAGATTTTTTTAATTCCAAATTTATCCTTGTTAAAGATTTGGTATTAATTTGTTTAAACATTTTGTTCTTATGCTCTTCTATTTAATAGATTTTGATTTCCTTTGTCTAAAATAAAATCGTTGGAAACAATGAACACATGTGTCTCTTGTGTTTTGTTTTTTAATTAGCCAATGGACTTTTTAATATTAAATTTTGCTTAGTTGGGCTAATGGACCTTTTATATTTTTTTAAAAAGTAAATAATAGAATAACCTAAACATAATGAAGACAAAAAGACAAAAAAACGTTTGTGTTGTGCCACCACCGGCTTCTCAGCTCGCCGACAATTTCCAGGTCAATCTCTTCCACTCACAGATTGTT